>NC_022010.1:51799899-51824907 GCF_000317375.1 Microtus ochrogaster
GGCTTTGGAGCCTATCCTGGAACTAGCTCTGTAGACCAGGCTGGTCTCGAACTCCCAGACATCCGCCTGCCTCTGCCTCCCGAGTGCTGGGATTAAAGGCGTGCACCACCATCGCCCGGCCCTTGTTCTTCTGTCTTTGATTGTGGTTTCTGACAATGGATTGGTTTGACATGATTTTGACATTTAAGTGAATGGAAGTACTTACTGTGATGTGTGTGACTTTTGCTGGTCAGTTATGTTGATGAGTTTTCTCTACCTTGTTCCTTGTTGGTGTGGGGAATCTTTCTGTATATGTGTTGCTTTTATTGGTTAATGAATAAAGAAGCTCCTTTGTCCTGTGGCAGGGTAGAAAAGAACTGGGAGTGGGGAGAACACTAAACTGAATGCTGTAACAAAGAAGGCAGAATAAAAGAGATACCATGTAGCCGTTGCAAGAGGCAGACAAGGCAAAACCTTGCCAATAAAACCATGAGCCTCGTGGTAAAATACAAAATAATACAATGGATTAATTTAAGATGTAATAGCTAGTTAAAAATATGCTTAAGCTATTAGCCAGGCAGTCAATATAGTTTCTTGTGATTATTTTGGGTCTGAGTGGCCAGGAAAACGAATAAGCAGCATCAGCCTACACCTTGTGATGTGTAAATATAGTTTATTTATTGTATGTGATATTCCACAGAAAATCTTCTGCAACTTATTTATATGTTTCTCCATTAATGGACAATTTTTATGGGACTAATGCAGATGACATACATTCCTGTGTATGTGTAACATACATGTGTTACCATTTCATGTACCTATGCATTTTAGAAATGCCTAGAAGTAGACTTTGAGTCACATGGAGAGGCATATTTAACTTTATAAGATAGTTTTTCATATTTACTCTAGCAGTTTCCATTCTCATAGCCAATGCTTGAAAACTGTAGGATCTCACCAATAATTGGTGTAAATATAGGTAGATATTTCCTTTCTTCTTTTTAAAAAGGTTTCTTTTTAATTATGTGATTATGTATGTCTGCATTTGTATTTGTGTACACGAGAGTGACTAGAAAAAGGTGACAGATACTCTATAATTGAGGACACACATGATTGTGATTTGCCCAGCTTGGGTGCTAGGAAACAAAATTTGGTCCTCTGCAATAGTATCTCTATTAACCTGAAGTCTTATCTGCCTTTTACTTGAAATTTCAATTTTATTCTTCATTATTTTTAGAATTTCATGTAGGAGTACTGTATTGACATTATTCCCAGCCCTCTACTTCTTTTAACTCCTCCAATGTCCCCTTTCCCCCCTTGTCCCCTTCAAATTCATGACTTCCTCTTTTTATTTTTATGTATAATATATATTATATATTTACAGTTGTTTGTATTCACATATATTTAGGTAGAGATGGGAATTTATTAACCTGTCAAGGGGACTCATCCTTCGATAACATTGACTCTCCCTCTCTCGAAATGATTGACTGCCTGTAGCTCTTCATGTAAGTATGGAGCCTTAAGAAATATTGTCAATCTACATTCCACACCGGCATGTCAACGGGTATCTCATGGTTCAGGTAACCATGATATTATAGTTCTGTGGGTGCACTCTAGTCCTCTGGGTCTTAGAATCATTTTTTGATCCCTTCTTTTTTTTTTTTTTTTTTTGAGCCTTAGGTATAGGATGCATTGCATATGTAGCAATTGGACGTGGGTGGTCTTTTGTTCTCTGTAATTTGACCAGTTGTGGTTCTCTGTAATCACCTCCATCTGCTAAAAGAAGTTTCTTTCATGGTAGCTGTACTTATCTACAGGTATAAGGACAAGCATTTAGAATACAATTATAAATTACATTGGCTTAGAAAATGGCAGTACAGCATTATCCTGTAGGGTCTGTGACTGCTCCAGCCACAAAAGTTAGCTAGGCTTGCAGTATCAGGCATGAGTTCCCACCTACTGAGTGGGCTTTACTCAATTAGACAGCTCTTGCTTATTTACAAGATAGAAGTGCCACTACTACACCCTTGAGAATGCCTTGCTTGGCTAGTTATTGAGGTTTATAAGATTACCAGCTGGGTAGGACTATTGACTGGTTTTTTTCCTTGAAAATTTTATCACATGTTAGAGAAGGAGGCTGCTAGTTTGATCCCAGATGCTCAGCCCCGAAATAATCACACAGAAACTATTAATGAAATAACTGCTTGGCATATTAGCTCTAGCTTCTTATTGGCTAACTCTTACATATTAATTTAGCCCATTTCTGTTAATCTGTGTATCACCACGAAGTTGTGGCTTACCAGCAAAGTTTTAGCACATCTATCTCCGGTGGCTCCATGGATTCTCTCTGACTCAGCCCTTCTTTTCCCCAGCATTCAGCCTAGGCCTCCTCTACTAGCTCTGCTCTTCTCCACCCTGCTCTGCTATAGGCTCAAAGCAGTTTTTTTTATTCATTAATGGTAATCACACCATAAAGAGGGAAATCCCACATCACCTCCCGTTTTGTGTTTAGATAAAAAAGAAGGTTTTAACTTTAACATAGTAAAATTACATAAAACAAAACAGGCATCAAACAAGAATCACAGTTACAATATTTATACTTATTTTCTTTTATCATAACTAAGGAAAACTATAACTATAAGACTCCAGAAGGATATAATATTACCTAAGTAAACAATAAGTTCGGTGTAACCAACTTCAAAACTCGAAAATTGACAGAGACATCTCACTGCCTAGACAGTTACCCAAAGTTCTTTTGTACTGTTGAAGCATTTATCTTCAGCCTACTGGCCCATACTATCTTGAAGACTTGTCTGTCATATTTTTTGTGTCCTGTAAAATGTCTAGCAGACTCTTTTATGAAGCAGGAACCCTGAATAATCGTCTCACTTTTAGGCAAGTTTAGCAGTTATTTTTCTGCAAGTTTGTATGCCCAGTTTATTAAGCAGTCCAGGAAAGGGCAGGTTTTTGCCTAAATGGCTAACCAACTTCATAAGGAGCCTCTTTGATGTCCATTATCCTTTTGAAATAGATTCATGCTGCCAGGAGCAGATGTGTCTCATTGTTATGAAAAGTTTTAAGTTTTTAAACATTTTAAATGTCATAATTTGAAGGTCTCTGAAAAATTTAAAGAATATCTAATATTTCAGATATTATAGAGCTATTTCAATATCTCTACACATTTAGAAAATCCAACTAACATTACTACAAACTTGATTATTATAGATAATTATCTCTTAACCTATATTTTAATTATACATTATATTTTTAAATGAGCTGGACAAACACAGTTTACCAAGTATGTCGTGTCTTCAGAAGTAGGAAGGATCTTACCTTCAAGTACTAGGAGAAAACCAAGAGCACTGTGAACAATCTTTTCTGTTCAAGGAGTCTCTTGGACATCCTTGATCAACAGGTGGAAAGAAGTTTTCCCACACACTGGGACTTTTAAGCCTTTGGTTCCTGTAAATAGCATTATCACCTCATATATATGCATGTATATTCTTTTTTTCCCTCCATTCCTTTTCAAGGCAGGGTCTCATATTTTAGCCCTGGAGGCCTTTAGCTTACAGCAGTTCTTCTGTCTTAGTTTCTCAATTGCTGGGATTGATAAATGAGCCAACACATACCTTCCTTATTTAGAAATATGATTGTTTAAGATAGTTTCACATTATAGCCCAGGCTACCCTGGAGTTTACTTTGTAGCACCAGCTGGTCCCAAATTTGCATCAGCCTTTCTGCTCAGTCTGCTATGCATTGTAATTACAAAGCAAGCCACCAAGCCTGTATCATGTGTGTATTATGATGTATTATGTAGATTTTCGTCATCTTTCACCATTTTTTCACATTTGTATCATTTGTTTTACTATACCCAGGTGTTTACTCATATCTTACTCTAGAATGTTGTCACTTCCTCTCCGCATGCCTACTTTTTACCATTTGTTACAGAAACCAGCAAACCTTTCTTTCTCTTAATGGGTCCTTTTGATTCTTCACACTGTAGAAAATGAAAATAACCATCATTGTTTCTTTTATTTATTTTTAGATCCTACATGGTAGGTATGATCATGCCTGATGAACAGACTCAGCTTGGCACAGTTTTAGTGAATGAATAGCCAACAAGTATTAATGAAATTGAAGTGAACATGCATAGTATGTATGTTTCCCTGAAACTCTCTTGATTCCTCAAATACAAACTCAGTCATTAAAGATTTTTATGTGACAAATGACAGTAGTCATTGACTAGGAAAGATAAATCAAGTTAGACAAAGAATCAAATTCTGTTTGAGTGACACAATTCACAATGTCCCAGATTGATGATACATACTCTACTTAAAAGAGCTATGTGGGCTGGGCGATGGTGGCGCACGCCTTTAATCCCAGCACTAGGGAGGCAGAGGCAGGCGGATCTCTGTGAGTTCGAGACCAGCCTGGTCTACAGAGCTAGTTCCAGGACAGGCTCCAAAGCCACAGAGAAACCCTGTCTCGAAAAACCAAAAAAAAAAAAAAAAAAAAAAGAGCTATGTGGTCTGTGAAAATTGATCTTTTCTGATAGAAAAAAAGATTTGAATTAATCTGACACCCTATAGTTAGCCAAAATAATGTTAATAAGTATTGGATTATCTCCAAATTTTTCTTGGCAAAAATGACCTTCAACAGTGTTAATCTTTGCACACATCCTAACTAGAATGTCATCTCTTCCTTCCGACATACATACTTCTGTTTTATCTCAAATACCATCTCAGAAACCAGTTATTCTTTCTTGTTTTGTGTTGACTGGGTCACATTTAATATTTATGGGACCCTAAAGCATGACTCACTAGCATTTCTAAGGACAAATTAGAGTCATCTAAAAAGAAGGTATTTCAATTGAGAAGATGTCTATATGAGATCAGACTGTAGGTAAGCTTAAGGAGCATTTTCTTAACTAATGTTTGATTCATTGTGTTAAAATAGTTAGATTCCATTTGGAAAAAAATTCACAAGCCAGTGAATTAATTGTATCCTTTCATTTGATATGACTTTTTGCAAAGCATCAATAACATCGGTTTTCTTCTATGATCATAGAACTCATTCAGAAATTAAGTTTTACAAGTGAGCAAGGAAAGCTCCAGGCATCCCAAAGTACACAGTGTGAATGGAATGTTCCCTGTAGGGGGCATACAGCAATATCAACAATTCCTCCCCACCTCCTTGAAATATTTCATTTCTCTGATGTCCTATGGGATAGCAATTCCATTTCTATCTTTAGTATCACACGTTTTCCTACAGAGTATGATGAGAATAGTAAATATCTCTAACTGAAAGAATCATAACACATATTCAGTTAGCATCAACAATCTTACTGTTGTTTAAGTGCAGTTTCTTCACAAAGTACATACTACAGGGCTGGAGTGATGGCTCGCTGGGCAAAGTGCTTGCTGCAGAAGCAAAAGGAGCTGAGTTCAGATCTCACTCATCCATGGGAGAGTGGGGCACACAGATGCATGCCTTTAACTTCAGTGCTGAGCGGCAGAGAATAGCAGATTCAGGGGATTTCTGGACCAGCCACTCCAACCAACTGATGTGCTCCAGGTTCAACGGCAGACTTTAGCTCCAAAAATAAGGTGAAAAGTAAGAGAGGAAGACATTTGGCACAATCTTTGTTCTCTACAAAGGCAGAAATAGGTATGTACTTCACCTACACATCCAGGCATATGCATAACACACACACAGTGAATTTTCTATTATGTTATTTGAAATGATTCCATGTTAGAGATTCTCTGAACATGGCGAACAATGAGGGCTGATGAGAAGCCAAGGACAATGGCACGGGGTTTTGATCCTACTTAATGTGCTGGCTTTGTGGGAGCCTAGCCAGTGTGGTAAGCTTGGACTTACCACAGGGCAGGGAACCCTGACTGCTCTTTGAACTGGAGAGGGAGGGGGAGAGGAGTAGGGAGAGGGGGAGAAGGGTGGGAGGAGGGGGAGGGAAATGGGAGGCTGGGAGGAGGCAGAAACTTGTTTTTTTTCCTTTTCTCAATAATAAAAAAAAAGTAAGTTAAAAAAAAAAGAAATGGCACATAGACAAATTTTGGCCTTAGAGTAATTCTGTTTAATCACAGAATTAAAAAAAAAAAAGATAATTCGAGTGAAAGTAGCTGAATTCAGTAGAATGCACTTTTTATAGTCTTTTAACCATGAATTCCCTTGGGGCTATATTATTAGGATTTGTTTATGTTCTTAATATGGCTGTAATAAAGCTAAAAATCAAAGAAATGTCAAAATGCCGCCTGGGAGCTGAGGTTAGAAAGGGAAGCTGTCCCGTGGGCAATCATGGTCTATAAGGAAATGACTTTGTAACTCCATTAATACTGGAGTACAAAAACTGAGCAAGTCAGAGTGAACGGAAAGATTAAGACCAAAAAAACCCAAAGTAAAAGAAAGAAGCAGGAAGCCATGGGCTAATGGAGAGGTTGTAAGCAGCCTGACATACTTATTACTCTTAAAAAATGCTATCTTTTCATAAAGTCACTGGCAATAGCTAAAAATCAAAGAATTTGCATGGTGATTTCAAATAATAGCTGCCCTACTTAAGTGTTTCTCTTGGTGATTCCAGTTAGATAAGAGCTGAGCTACTACTACCTGTGTGAATCCATTCTTAAAGGCAAAAATCACAGGAAAAGGTGATTTGGGCCTGTGAGCTGTTAGCTCCACCGGTGAAACTGCAGGCAAAGGAAAAAATTCTCATGCATCCTGCACCAGGTTAAGCACAAGAAAGATGGCCAATGGGTTACTCCTCTTTTTTGTTTACTTGGACTTAATTATTTGACTTTTTTGTTATGTAATCACATTGGCTGAGCAGTCCAAACCGCTAAATAGTAATTAAGAGTGATTCAGGCAGCTCCAGCTGGCTCTGAAATCGCTCCCCGTAGGTAGGCTGACATTTCTACCCTCTAAGAATCCCTCCTCAGATGCAGTTCAGAGCAGCCAACCTCGAGTCTACCCATTTGATTAAACAACAGAGAAACTACAAATAGTAAAAGTCACTTCTCTTGGGCCAGCTTAATCTGACAGAAAATTCAAGAAAGGAAAGTGATGTGCAAGGAGGTAATGGATTAGTATTTAAAACGTGTACCGACATAAAATGAATGCAGGCAGATTGTAAAAAATATATACAGCTTTAATGTAGAAATAGACTTACAATACCATGGTTCCCGCAGAGAAACAGGAAGCAGAAGGGAGCCCTGCGCCAGATTTATAAGTAAACATTCTCCCAAGGCAAGCCCGCCCCCTAAGGGGCTGGCTTAACCCTACAAAAACGCCACTTATTGGTGGACATTCTTTAAAGTGTGCATCTAATCAGTCAGCAAGCCTTCGGGTGGTAGACTGTGTCAGCCTCTCCCTGTTCGGCATTTGTATGTAGCTGTTACCAAAATACTCAAGAGATCAATTTAAAGTCAGAAATTGTTTATTTTGGATCATGGTTCTGGAGCATTAAATCTGTGATTGCTTACCCCTATGAACTTAGAAAGAACTTGGTGGCAGAAGCATACGGAGCAGGGGACAGCTCAGCTCATGGTAGATAAGAATCATAAAGTAACAACATTCCATGTATGACTTTTAAAAGCACATGACCTACTTTTTTCCAATGAGACCTTACCTACCAAACTTTCCAGAACTGCCAAAAACAGTGTCAGCAACTGGAATCAAAACATTGATTCATCAGGGGAGTCTGTGAGGGACACTGTCTACCTAAGAATCTGGAGAGCTATTAAAACAATTTCTGTACAGAATTATGGAAAAATTGTGTGTGTGTATGTGCATGTTTATGCTCTTGAAAGTGCATATGTATACATGCATGTTTAATCTGTATGCTTGTATTGTAAACACAGACGCAAGCTTTGGGAAGTGAAGACAGTTGAGGAACGCTCTGTACGAAGTACTCTGTTAATTTAACCATTAGCGAATCACAGGGAAATGGCCACATGTAGGTCCTCCATTTTCTTTGATGTATCAGACGTGTATCATCCTCTTAGGTCCTCGGGTCTCTCCCAGTTCTGTTGTCAGTTGCGTTGGCATTGCAGTCATTCATTGCGTGTTCACAAGAGTATTACTGAACTGGCGGAGGCTTCAGGAGAGCAGACGGAGCTGGGAATATCCTATGACATTAAGAGTGATTTTTTTTCTAGTGCTCTACTCTGGATTAGGAATCCATGCTCTGGAGTTTTTGCCGAAGACTTCTCAAATCATGCTTAAATAACAAGCTGCTTTCCTTCTGTTCAATTTTCCCATATGAGATGAAGACTTTGGGAAAGGCAGTCTCTACCTCAGCCCTCAGTTTCTAAGATGCATGCATCATCTGTGTGCTCCTCCACCCATCTATCTCCCTTGTGCTACGGTAGTTGGCAGCTGTAGCTGCATGTGAGATACAGCAGGCTGAGAACAATTTCAAGACTCTTCTTTGCTCAGTAAGTTTCCCATCCATAAAATACCCATATCCTCAGTCCCTTACTACCTCACGCTTCATCGACTGCCCTCATTTCAAATCACCCATTATTTTCCTAGTGTGTAGTTGGCGTAATAACCAGGCTAGCTTAGTATGAAACAGCAAATTTTAATGAAGGAATAGCTTACAACACCAGGGATCCAGCAATGAGCAGGAGATACAAAAAAAGAGAGGAACAGGGCTCACACTTGCCAGATTTATATGTAAACATTAGCCCGAGGCGAACATGACCTCTAAGGGGCTGGACTATCCCTACATATCCCCCTTTTGTCTAAATAAGACAGAACTAAACCAAATACAACTATATACAATAATAACAAATAATAAATATAACAAACAATATTGAGAACAAAAGTTTTGCTAAACATTCTATCTCAAGGAGTCTAAATAAGGTAGAGAGTAACTACAATTATCTAACCTTCAACTCCATCAAAGATCTGAGAAGGGAATTAATATTACTTAACAAACGAGAGATATCCAAGATGTGTAACAAATGACAGAGACAACTGACTACCTGGGCAATCACCCAAAGTCTTGTTTGCAATGTTGAGTCAACCAACTTTGGCTAGGGCCTAACATAACTGACATACCATTATTAAAGGCAAGGAACTTTCTTAGAATTATCCTACCCTGTCTTGGCAAGACAAGACAATCCTGTTTCATCCACTTATGGATATTCTGTATCTTTGTCAGTAGTTGAGGTATGGGCTTTTCTTAACCCAAAGGCCAGTTCTGCCAAGAAGACAAGCTCCCAGTGGAGTGTCTTTGGTGCTCAACGTTCTCTCGGGAGTAGAGTGGCATTGCCAGGAGTAATTGCATCTCGTTGGCACAGAATTTTAGGTTAGATTAAAGGCCATTTTCTACAGCTCTTCGAAGAGGCTGAAAATTATACTATCTATACTAAATATAATCTCTATGTATCTAAAAGACCTGATTAATTCTCCATACCTATCTAACTTGAAGACTAAGAGAATAAACAACTGTGCAATATATGAAGACAATGATCTTCAACTGTAAACAATATCATTACATATCAAATGTAAACAATGTTATTATATAAATAGTATCAGAGGTAGAAAATGTACATTGTAATATGGTAGATGTATCAATACAATATAGACAAAGTTTTAAGCATACTCTTATACAAAAATAGAGGTAGGAACACTCACATTCAATATTCAGTATATCAATATACAAGAAACAGTACCAATACAATTTTCTAAAAATAGTAAGTCACAAATACCAATCATCCCATCAAACCAGTTAATCCCCCCCTTTTAAAAAAATACCCCTAAATCCATAAAATATCTCCCCATCCCTTCAACCCTAAACCAACCACTAAATGATGTCCCTAACCCTGTGGGCAAACTCTGTTGGTAGAGGGGACGTCGTCCTCTAAAATTGCCTCTAACTGACATGGGGGCAATGTTCTTCTTAGGGGGTCCTGTGAAAGCAAATGATGGTAAAATTCCCAAATTAACCTTTGACCTAAGAAAACTGTAACTAGTCACTGAGCGTTTTGAGAAGGTCCGGCCAGAGTGTTGTCAAAAATGTGCACCATTCAAAACTGTCTCGTGCAGTTGGTACCAAAAAACAGACAGCATCTGTCTTGATTTCCTCTAAAATTAATTGAATTCCCTTGGTCCTGTGATTCCACACCTTTCTGTTCCCCAGGTAAAATCTTCTCAGATGGTTAAAGTGGCACACATGTACTGTAAAATATTAACACTAAATCCTTACAACTCTTTTTACCCCTCTGTTTTGATCAATGTCTTCCCGAGGCTTTGGTCAGTACTTAAAGTAGGATGTAGACTGCCAGAACAATATCTCCAATCTGTATGGATCTCCTTCCTAACAGTGTCATCCAAAGGCTGGGTGGAGCTTACAAGCCCTACATTAATGCCCTATTTGTATTTGGACCTGGCACTTTTTGTGAATAACTTGGCTACATTAGCATAAGATGTTTAAGGAAGTTTTTGTTCTTTATATCACACATCTGTGAAGGTTAAAGAAACTGAGGTCCTTTCCTTTATATACAATATCCCTCCATCTTGAATGATAACTATGCTCTAATTATGTGGGAAGTGTAGTTTGGGTGTGTGGTTCTTTAGAGTAGAAATAGCATTTGCAGCCAGCATCCAAAGAAAACTCAACAACTTCATTGCCAGACTCTTACCTCCTAACTTTCTCGTTGGTCTCAATTTGTGTTTGTTACCACCACCAGTGTTACTGTTCTGTGTATACTTGAAATTTTCTCTGTTCCTGGGAATGACAGACTTCTTTTGGATCCTCATTTCCCTTGATTCTTCACTTAATGTGGCATAAACTACCCGTGTTATGTTTTATTAATATTTCCTTTTACATTTCTTCTACTCTCTTGCTTCCTTTCACTACTAAGAAAAAATACACTGAGCGGTGGTGGCACATGTCTTTAATCCCAGCACTCGAGAGGCAGAGGCAGGTAGATCTCAGTAAGTTTAACACAAGTCTGGTCTACAGAGTAAGTTCCAGGACAGGTTCCAAAGCTACAGAAAAACCCTCTCTCTCTCTCTCTCTCTCTCTCTCTCTCTATATATATATATATATATATATGTGTGTGTGTGTGTGTGTGTGTGTGTGTGTGTGTGTGTGTGTGTGTTTCTTTTTCTTTTCTTTTAATATGTATATATTAATATATACATATTAAAAGAAAAGAAAAAAAAACAAAAGAAAACACTGGTTAACCCACCTTCCCACCTCTGACTTCTTTATCTAAGAATCATCTATAATCAGTGTCTACCCATAATGCCTCTTTCTATCCATCTGTCTAAGAAACATATATATTCTTAATCAAAACCATAATTTTTGGTTTATAAATTCATAAATCCTCCACGTATTTTAATCTTTTACTTACAAACCATGAAGATAGAGATGTTTTGTGACTTTTATTTTTATAGAATCAAAATTTAATTCTCACTTTAGGAACTTCAGTGAGAGAAGAAAGTTAGGGGGAAATGATGTAATTATATTTCAATGTAAAAGATGAAAATAAAAAATTTAAATATGGTGCATAATAGATATTTAATATTTCGTGAATGTTATTTGATTTTCTGTTTATTTTTTCTTCTATTGAAATTATTTTTAATGCAATATATTCAGATTGTAGTTTCACACCCTCATCCCTAATTTTTTTCCTACCTCCCCTCCTTTGCATATATACTGTGCCTTCAGGTTTATAGATTGTGTGTGTGTGTGTGTGTGTGTGTGTGTGTACTTGTGCGTCTCTGCCTTTATAAGTTTCTTGGCTTCTTTTCTTGTTTGGTTGTTTTATTCTACTAATGCTTCTTTGCTTGCTATCTTATTTTATTATTAGCCCTTGGAAGCTTGTTTGTTTTCTAAGGGGAGACAGAAAGAAGAATGTGGATAGGAAGGGAGGCAGGAAAACCCTGGGAGGAGTTGGGGAAGAAGAAATTGTAATCAGAATACATTGAATGTAACAAAGTCTATTTTCAATAAAATAAACAAATAATATAATGATATATATATTACACACCATATTTTAAATTTTATTTGCAATTTTAAATTAACGTATAATCCCATCATTTCTGTCTTCCTCTCTTCCCTTTAACCCTTCCCATATACTCTTCAAACTCCTTTTCAAATTTATTGCCTATTATTATTTACCTGTGTTTGCACATATATTATTACAACCTGCTAAATACTTTTATTGTTGCTTATATGTGTATGTTTTCAGGGATGACCACTTGGTATTAGATAAACAGTCACAGGGTTCATTCTTTGAGAAAACTAATTCTTCCTCCCTCTGTGGTCAACAATTGCCTGAAGCTCTTTGTTTAGGAGTAAGGAACCGTGAGCCTTTCCCCTATGTTAACATGTCTGTGGGTAGTGCCGTTGAGCAGGATGTGTTTCAGTAGTCATAGTCTTGAGGATTCATGGGTAGAGCTTAGCTTCCCTCTCATTCCTGGAGCCACAATCTTGCAGCAGAGTTTTTGACCGTCAGTCTCTTACAGTCTTTCTGTTCTTATATGGGGTTCCCGAGCATTAGGGCTTGCGTTGTAGAAGAATCTGTCGAGATTGGAGCACCCACAATCAGTTGTTCTCTCCAATTTGATCTGTTGGGATTTTCTATAAGGTTTGTCATCCTCTGATAAAAAGAAACTTTGTTGACGAAGAATGAGAGTCATAATTATCTGGGTAAAAGGGTAAGAATGAAGAATGCAGTTAAAAATTACCTTGTTTAGAAAAAATGCCTGTAGTTATTCTGATGACCTTATTCTAGGTATTAGGCTATGGTTTTCAGAACTGATCATAATTTCTCTTCTATTATCAAGGAAGATTTCAGTCTAATTAGATAGTTGTTGGCAACTACCAACATATGAATACCAATACCACTACTGCCCGGTTGAGGATCTCTTACTGTGTTGGCTACTGTTGTGGTACAAAGGAATTATAACTGGGTGGGAACTGGAAATGGAAATATCAAGACAGGCCATGCAAAGGGAAAATTGTGAAGGAGTGTTTAACTGGTGAGGAAGGAAGGTTAATACAGAAAGAGAGGGGGGATAAACAACGCTCAGAATGTTCATATATCATTTTAAAGAGAGCTTGTGAGTTCTCTCCCAACAAAATATGTACAAGACCATCATAGATGCCATTTCAAGGGTAAACTAGTCAACCTCAACAAAAAAATAGTTGGGAAGTATTTATCAACATCATGAACAAACAAATATTTCAGCTATGACTTTCACCTGGAGGCATCTGTCCTTGAAATACACTTGAACAAGTACTAAGCCATGTATAAACAGGCATATTTGCTCATATTGCTTAAAACTGCCATTTTAATTGTACATATTCAAAACCAAAGTATACAACCTGAAACATTAAAATTAGAAGCTTTATTGATAGTATAGCAAAAGGGGAAGAGAAAATAACTACCTAGCTATATGTAGATCATAAGTACTATTTTCTTTATATATGAGCTATGTCACCTAAATAGTCCCTAAGATGCCACATATCTCTGGAAGGATATACAAGAGCTGGTTATATTGACTTATTCCAAAGAGATGGTTAAAGTATCAAAGTCCAAAAGATTGAGAGGCTCACTTCCCAGTATCCAGTAGAATATGTGTGAGGCCTACCCTCCTCTAAACCCATGTCAGAAGGAATGACATTCTTACATTTCCTCAGCACCCATTCCAAGGAGATAAGGGACTAAGTTTTCAATACTGAGCCAAAGTAAACTTCTAATTGCATATCTCTTTGGATCTGTTGAATTTTGAAACATGCTTCTATTCCACCTATCAAGTAAGAATAATGAAAAATAATTAAGTAGCCAGACAGTGTAAACATAAATTAATTAGAGAAATGACACCTAGGAAAATATGAAAAGATAATGAAGAATACAATGAAAAAGCTAACACATAAACACTCTGCTAAAAAAGCTAATTTTCTTATTCTGTTGAAGGTATCTTTATTTTATTCTCAAATGACCTGTGTCTTATTTTTAAGAGAGAGAGAGAGAGAGAGAGAGAGAGAGAGAGAGAGAGAGAGAGAGAGAGAGTTTACTCCTTGAAAGATATGCAGGAATCTTGTAAATAAGGGATCCTGTAACATTTTATACCCGTCACCCAACAAAAATCATGAATATTAATAGCTCACTTTCAAAGGGCTGAATATTTTATGTTGTGGCTCTATTGAGGTATAATTGACATATAAAATCATACGTATTTAAAGATGCAATGTAATTTGATTGAGGTATACATTGCAAAACAATTATCAAGATTAAGTTGATTATCACATCCAATGCATCAATCCAGTCACATTACTGTTCTCTGTCCTAGAATAAAAAGATTTGCCCTCTTAGCAAATTGAAACACACAATGCAGTGTTATAAACTGCAGACTCCAACCTACTCAGCAGATACTCAGAACTCAGAACTGCAAGTTTGTACCAGCAGATCTCCATGTCCAAATTTCTCTGTCAATTGCCATCTACTCTCTGTTTCTATGTATCAGAAACATTGGATTTTGAAATCACACAAGAGTGACATGATAGCCATGTTTGTTTATGTCTAATTTCTGTTATGTGATCTAAAGTCTTACAGCTTCATCAGGCATCTTAGCTCAAATGGCAGAACTTACTAATTTTTTAAATTGAATAATACTTCATTATTATAGTCACATGTGCCTATGTGTTTCACACAGCATTTTGTTATCCTATTTATTTGCTCATTCCCCCATGAAAAGATGCACACAGTGATATTGTATTTTGGCTACTGTGAGCAATGTCGCAATAAACTTGGTATGTAGTTCTCTTGGGGATAATAATTTTATTTCCTTTAACCTTGGGGCTTGGGTGCTGTATTGTATGATAAGAACATTTTAAAGGTTTTAAGAAGTCTCCATTCCAACCAACAATGCAGACAGGCTTACTCTTCCTCACTTTCCCGCTGTAATTTGGTATCTCTTACTATGAGTCTGATTTTTATAATGATTTTTTAAAGAATCTCAGTCTCATATTGCTAACAGCCATGCAGTAAAATCAAACACATGAGGAGCTAGGCAAAGCGAAGGCAGTTCGCAACTCTAATCATCTTCATTAACCCAACGAGAAATTTGGAAATGTACATCTTTTAACTGTGGATTTACATTCTTCAGTGAGCCACAAAGTCGGTCTGGCAAGTCAAAACCTTTATTGCAGGAAAGACAGTGAATGAAGAAGAATAGCGGCATCTAGACTGTTGAATAATAACTATTTTATTATTTTATTATGAATAGAGTCAGATGTCAGAATTCAGATGTCAGATGTCAGAATTTCTACTACAGTCACAAAAAGTTGTGACAGTCACTGAATTTGGAGATGGAACTGTGTTCCAATGCATGTTTTCTAAGTCAGGCATTGATACAATCAGAGAAGTGAACAGTTGTAGTTTGTAAATCATGATTTCCATGTGCCAAGCACGCGTTATCTTAATTAGGCTTTTGTTAGGTACTTTTTATGCAAGATATAATTAAATTTTATAGCACTATTGGAAGGCAAGAATGATTAGTACTTATATCTATTTTCTTTAGGAAAAAAAAGAAAAAGAAAAGTTAAATAACTATGATTCATAAAAAAAGAGCAGAGACTGGAGCCTAGGTGAGCTGACATAAAAATCTGTGTATTGGACAATCATGGTATACAATTTTATTTTTGTAGAATAAACACATTCTGGGTTTAGGCTTTCCATTTGTCTTTGGCTAGATGTCCAGAAATTTCATGATTTTTTGTTGCACTGAAATTTTCTGTTCTTTCTCTTCAAATAGTTCACAAATCTTATTTCATATTTGAACAGTTAGATTCATGATGGCCTCCCTTTCCACCGTGCTACTAGCTCTCCTCTGATTTAGGACAGAGTGTTGTCATCAGTAGTCACTGCGATCCTGGATTTCTCTCCTTGTAGTCTTTAATTTCTCAACTGCCTCCCTTAGCAAACTAGTGTTCCTGACTGCCCTGAATGCAGTTTTCTACTTTGGAAACAAGGATAACAGTATGTCACAGTGGTGACTGGGTAAAGAGGATAGGATATGTGAAGCGGTTGCCTGGAAAATGACAGGAATCCAGAAAATAGAGATTCTTTAATTTAAGAGAATATAATATATTTTTGAAAATAACTAATTCAATATGGTAGGAGTACCTACTCTCAGTGATTTATGAGCTTAATTGATCTTCAAGGCAGTCTTTCTACTAATTTTTCTTTTTTTGCACATCTTTTAATTTTCGTTTCCTAATCTATCAACTCTAAATTCCAATTTATCATTTTTGGCTTTGGTGTGAGACATGCCTAGTTCTTCTATAGATTACTATGATGATCTGGCTTTTGAATTCTTTTTTTTTATTGAGAAAAAAAATTTCTGCCTCCTCCCAGCCTCCCACTCCTCCCAACCTCCCCCCACTCCTCTCCCCCTCCCTCTCAAGTCTGAAGACCAGTCAGGGTTCCCTGCCCTGTGGAAAGTCCAAAGTCCTCCCCCCTCCATCATGGTCTAGGAAGGTGAACATCCAAACTGGCTAGGCCCCCAAAAAGCCAGAACAAGAAGTAGGATCAAAACCCAGTGCCATTGTCCTTGGCTTCTCAGCAACCCTCATTGTCCGCCATATTCAGAGAGTCCGTTATCCCCTGCTTTTTCAGTCACAACCCAGCTGGCCTTGGTGAGCTCCCAATAGATCAGCCCCACTGTCTCCGTGGGTGGGTGCACCCCTCTTGGTCCTGACTTCCTTGCTCATCTTCTCCCTCCTTCTGTTCCTCATTGGGACTTTGGGAGCTCAGTCCAGTGTTCCAGTGTGGGTCTCTGTCTCTATCTCCATCCATCGCCAGATGAAGGTTCTATGGTGATATTCAAAATATTCATCAGTATGGCTATAGAATAGGATCATTTCAGGTTCCCTATCCTCAGCTGCCCCATACACATTAGAGTACTACTCAGCGGTAAAAAACAATGACTTCTCAAATTTTGCATGCAAATGGATGGAAATAGAAAATACTATCCTGAGTGAGGTAACCCAGACCCAAAAAGATGAACATGGGATGTACTCACTCATAATTGGTTTCTAGCTACAAATAAAGGTCAGTGAGTCTATATTTTGATATCCTAAAGAAGCTAAATAAGAAGGTGAACCCAAAGAAAAACATATAGCTATCCTCCTGGGTAGGGGAAGTAGACAAGATTGCCAGGCAAAAAATCGGGATCTTAAGGGTGGGGTGGGATGGGGGTAAGGGGAGAAGGGGAGAAAAAAGTGAGAAGGGTAGGATGGGGAGAACTTGGGGCAACGGGATGATTGGGATACAGGAAGGTTGGATAGGGGAGCAGGGAAGCACATATCTTAATTAAGGGAGCCATCTTAGGGTTGGGAAGAGACTTGGACCTAGAGGGGCTTCCAGGTGCCCAAGGCGAGGTCCCCAGTTAGTTCCTGTGGCTTTTGAATTCTTAACAAAGCAACAGGCATTTAGTAGAAGGTTTTTTATTTTGAAGTTTGATCTTTTCCTTCGCCGGTGATAGCACTCTTGGTCTTTCCAGTTAAAATGGCTGTGTATATTAGTTGTAAAAATATTAGACTTTGTCATATCTCCACCTGTGCATTCAAGGCCATGTACTCATACCTCCTATGCTCTGTGCCACTTGTTATTCCCCTCTTCCTTTCCACTTGACTTTATTTACAAACCTCTAGCAATGTGCCAGTTATGAAGTACATGCAAATCCCAGCCCCT
Source organism: Microtus ochrogaster (assembly GCF_000317375.1). Taxonomy (NCBI): domain Eukaryota; kingdom Metazoa; phylum Chordata; class Mammalia; order Rodentia; family Cricetidae; genus Microtus; species Microtus ochrogaster. The sequence continues at coordinate 51,817,608 of NC_022010.1, forward strand.
CAGCATCCTTTTTTGACTCTGGGCAGTTGTAACATATTGCAACTACAAGCTGTCTCTTAATAGGAACTTGATGCTCTATATGTGCTGTGGTGTTCTGACACTTTCTCAGTTAGGTATGTCAAATTAATTTTTCACATAATGTCTTCTCATTATGATGGTTTCAGAGGGCTCTAACTAAAGTTCCTTTCAACAAGCATCTCCAGTGTTCCCTTCACAGTGAAGTATGGTTTCCTTCTCTCAAGACCATACCCAGAATTTATAGAACCTCCCAGATTGAGGGTTTGTGCCTAGTCTTATTGTAACTTGTTATGCTGTGTTTGGTGGACATCTCTGAGTGCATGTTCGTTTTTAAGAGAACCAGAGGAAGAGTAGATTAGGGGCAAGGGGACATGGAGAAGGAGGTGTGGGAAGCTTGGAGTAGGAGAAAACTGCTGTCAGAATGTAATGAGAGAAGAATTTTAAAATGTAATTTTTAAAAGGTTGAATGAACTCGAATCTAAAAGACCTTTTGTGACTTTATATTGGTTCATAAAACGTTTGTTGACTATTTCTCTAAGCAATAGAAAGCCTTTATTGAGTGATGAATACTTACAGTGTTGGATTTCATATTTTGGGATTGAAAGGTTCATATATAAAATAAACTTGGCAACTTCAGCTTGGCAACATCTCGTCAGCCACCCTTGTGTAAAGCTAAAGCACTGATTTCTCAAATATTCAGTATCTCAGTGGAGCAAAGCATGAAGACACATAGTAGACTCTGACCTACAAAAGGAATCATTATCTGCTCCTTCACATTGGCTAGATCCTCAATTTGCTTCATGCTTTCCCCATCTTTTCCCTTTCCACATTCCCTCCAACATCAGTGAGACTGTAGAGCATGGACGAGTTGATAAAGGGTATAGAATACAATGTGGATCCATTGAATTGAAAGAAGAAGTACAGTGGTCCTAAAGTATGAGGCTTAATTTTACCACCTTCTCCCAAGTACTACCCCTATTGAGATCAGTGGGAAATTGGTACAGTCGGAGAGAGTAAAATCCAACTCAACCAGTATGAAGAAATAATTTTTTCCTGTAATCCCCGCATGAACACAGAAATGTAGCTCCTTCTGTGTAGGCTGAAGGCACATGCCAATACCACACAACAGGTGAAGGGCAGCAATGAGCAGTCTTCAGTAAGCTTTGTACTTTAGGCAATAGACGGCCCAGGGAGGTTTGTTTCTCCTCAACACAATGTAAAATCTGAAATAAATATGTTGGAGAACAATTTCCTAGAGGCAAAATGTACTATTTAAGCCCATTATTCTAGCATTATCGTTTATGTGGAGTTCATACGTAATATTTTAGGCTATTTAGATGCGGCTTGTTTGTACATTTAAGTCTTAACCCAATAATTGTTTCTTCCAAATGCTAACACTATGCATTACCCCCTAATGACTTCATTACTTATGCATATTGATAGCTATGTACGTGTAGGTTTGCATACATGTATTCAAAAGTTGCTGTAGACTTGCAGTCAGACGGCACCACAGGCAGGAAGGACCCACTGATCACAGCTGTTGTGTCTCTTCTCTGGGGGTTTCACCTCACTTTCTGTTGAGTCTTAGTCTTATGATCTGCTGGAAAAAAAGAGAAAAACAACAGAGGGGGAAGGAATACCATCCAGCTGAGATGGCAGCTGCCACCACCTTGTATTTGCCCTCCAGCTTTCTAACCACATGGTGGAAAATTTTCAGCAGAAAGCTTATTAGTAGAAAGCAAGTGAAGCAGAGCCCTAAGTGAAAGGGTCGAACGCCAAAAACCAAACACATTTCCAGAGAGTCCCTTTTTTTTCCTTTGTAACCTTGAAGCCTGTCCTGGAACTAGCTCTTGTAGACCAGGCTGGTCTCGAACTCACAGAGATCCGCCTGCTTCTGCCTCCCTAGTGCTGGAATCAAACATGTGTGTCGCTATCGTCTGGTGAGACTCCCTTCTTTATGTCTTGAAGTCTGTCTCTGGCCAGGCTGATGGGGAGTGGGCACAGCAGGCCAACCTCTATGTGTACTGAAGTTTCTTCCACTGACCAAGATACGTGGAGAGCATCTGAGCTGCTACTGTAGCCTGAATGGGCTGAGACTGGGCCTCCATCACAAACTGAGAGAGCTAATGATACTTTCGTTTTCACTATTTACATTCCCTTCAAATAGCTCCATTGGACCTTGGTTTTGAACAGCTGTGTTGTTCCATAATCTCATGATCTAGGAATCATGCACTAGCTTTTGGTACATTTAAAAAAAAAATCCCCCCCTTTTTTTTCTCACCTAAGATTTACTGTCGAGTTCTTTTAAGGCAAGGTCCATAATCCAATTGGTAAATCAGGTCTAACTGATAATTCAAGTTCACTTTCATCAGACGCCCTTACTATCAAGAATAGCATTCCCAGACAGTGCACACATTTAACATGTGCTTATTATTACAGTAGATGTTAAAATAAGTTTTAGACCATTTATCAAGGTTTTTATTCTTTTATTTGAATGTCGTTTCAGAGGACTCACTTAAGACTCCACTGGCTTTGTTACTTCATGAACCACCGCTTTAAAGAAAACAGATGAAAGGAAGGGCTAGGGTGTGGCTTAGTAGTGCAGCACACATTTTACAAGAGAAACACCTTGGGTTTGATCCCTAGCATCTCCCCCCCACACACACATACACAGAGGGGGGGGGCAATCTCAATTTTATCTTCTCAAGGTGAAATTGTAAATAGCTTGATAAAACATAAGACTTAGAAAGAAGGAAATGGAACCATGAAATATAGAATATACTATAAGCCAGTTAATTGCAGGCAAATTTTTAGCACTGAAGTCTGAATGTCTATGTGTATAACCTCTGATATGGTAAACTGGGTTTACAGTTTAATCCTAGCATGAGTCCTTCTCTTATGCTTTGCTAACACGTCATCTATCTGCATGGAGCTGCTCTTCAGTCCTGTTAGCTGTCCACATGAAAGGCTTCCCTTTACTCTTTGGACCCTACCCCACTTGTTGCAGGGTTAGTCCTGGCTTATCTGCCTGTGTCCTGCATCAGTCTGACCTCGAATCTACCCTTTACTCTTTTTCTTGTACTTAAGCTCTAGAGTTTATTCTTTCAGATATTGTTTCTATCTTAGTTCTCTTCATACTACAATGTATTGTTTTCCAATGATCTCAATTGCCATTCAGTATCTACACCCTGGCTTCCTATTTCTTAGTGTACATAATAGTAATATCCAAATTGCCGTGTTTGTGTTTCTTTGTAACCTAGATCAAAGTATGCTTTCAGTTTTCTCTCCCATGTTCCTGTCTTCACATACTTTTACATCTCCATCACAGGTACTATTTTTTCCCTACATTTTATGCTTTACTATTTTTCTTCATTGTTGAATTAATAGTAATTCCTATTTTAAACACAGGAAAATCCTGTCACTGTCAAAAATACCCTATATCATCAAACAGAAATAATAAAAATAAATCTTGTCTTTTCTCTATACAATTCCACATGCTTTAGCTGAGTATCTTCATAGATGAGTTATAAAACCATTAATAAAATATACATGGATTAAAAATTAACACAAAATATCTGTTGGCTCATTTGCCTTGCTTTCTTAAAACGCATCTGTCTCTCAATCTTTCCTCAGTTTCCCTTTCCATGCCCTACTTATGACCTCCATCTTCCTCCCAAAATCCAGCACTAACAAACGACTTTATCACTTTATAATGCCTTTTATGGTCTTTCATTTTCCTCTCCATATTCCTCGTAGGTAACTAATCCAGATGTTGATCGCACATTTTTCTTTATGGTTTCTTGTTGCAAAGCTTGTAAGTCTCATCTGCCCAATTTGACAACTCTATACCTTTTCAAGGACAAACACTCTCTTCACTGAGCCAGATGAATCGATCACCAAGTGAGATCCATGGAGAAAAACAGTTACTGAGATGGCCCTCCAGCTGAATGAAGTCAACCGTCACAACTTTTAAAAATAGAACACTGACCTTGCCAACTGAGAGCATGGTAGCCAAAGAATATGGGTCTTTCTTTCTCCTCAATAGAGAATAACAGCACTCCAGGCTCCACTGACAGCCCCTCCTTGAACTTCACACTACTGGGCTCCTTTCAAGACTTCGGCTGAATAAATTATATCATGCTCATGGGGGACAAAAGCGACCATCTCCAGCATTTGATCATCCACTGGCTTCATCGTAACTTTTGCAAAAATGATTAAAATGCAGATTTCAAGCATGTATTTGTTCGTGATAAAGTTTTTTGTTGGATTGTTGGCTGATTTAAAGCAAACTTGCTTGCTTGATTTTTAAGAGGCATAGTCATGATTTTCTCTGCTGGTAGTTATATGTGATGAAGCAGGGCATTGCTTCTGAGTTGAGTGACTGGTTAACTTTTTCTCTCTTTGCTTACCACCTTTTGCCAAGTTATAGATAACTTTTAAGCCTCAGTTTGCTTCTTTGCATAAAAGTGGTATTAAGTACCTGACTTATAAGATTGCTATTCAGATACAAAATCCAATTAATATTACCTGACTCACAGTGAAGATTCAATAAACTTAATTATGTGTATTACCTAAAATAGATCAGATTTATTATGAGTCAGGCTTTTACAATTATGCTATAATATATATATATATATATATATATATATATAATGCTACAATTACTATATGATTATATTGAAAAGTAAAAGAGAACTCTCAAAATAATTTTTTGATTTATTTTTAGTGTGTGTGTGTGTGTGTGTGTGTCTGTGTGCGTGTGTGTGTCCATGGAGGTTAGAGGAAGACATCAGATCCCTGAAGCTGGAGTTTTAAGAGGTTGTGAGCTTTTTGATATGGTACTTGGAACACAACTCCAGTCCTTTCTGAGAGCAGCAAGTGCTCTCAAACACTGAACCATTTCTCTAGCCTCCAAATGTTATACAACATAAGTTCCTAAACTAAAATGCCTTTACTTTTACAGTAATTTTACATAATTTATAAATTGCATTTGTTTATGGAGAAAGGCTATCAAATACCAATGCAAAGTGGCCTAGAATTCTCTATGTAGTCCAGGCTGGCCTTGAATTCTCCTGACTCAGCTTACTGTGTTTTGGGGGTCACAGACATACCCCACCATGTTGGCTTATAAATCATTGTCAATTTTGAGAATATAGTAATTTATTAGTTGTTTGTTTGTCTATTGGTTGATAGTATCTTCCTATATTGGCCTGTGTGGGCTCAAAATTTGCAATTCTTGTACATCAGATTTCTAACTGCAGGTATTTACATCCAGCTTCAAATTTTTTTGATAAAAAGTAAAAATACATAGCTATTTCATCATTGATCTGTTCTATAAGTAGAATGATATGCATAATATTTTCATCTCAGACATTTTTACTTCATATATTCATTGGTGCAATTTTTGGTGCATGGCACTGTATTACAAAGGAAGTTTTCACCAAGATTTTCTAGGAAGCTTGTAAGTATATGCAATGCTTCTGGTTCGTTATTAATCCTGCATATTCCTTTACTCAATTGGTGTCCATATTGCAATTAGTTTTCATATTGTGTTTATTTGCTTATAGCTGTGGAAAACAATGCTGCAATGATCAAATGCACACAAGAGTCTTTTCTTGCATGCTTTTATATCCAAAGACTTAATCCTCTGATTTAAGATTACTGTGACAGGGAGTATGCATTCATAATTTAATAGATACTCTTCAAGTAGTCTTCAACAGGAAAGCATGCAAGATTCTATGCTAGAGCCTTTTTCCACGAACTCACCAAGATGACATCAGCACACTTTTGGATTTTTCTAATTAGCCACTTTTTAAAATGATCTTTAGAAACTTTGTGTTTACCTTAATAAGATTTGCAGTTTTCTTATTTGTTAGTTGTGCATGTCAATCCCTTTGTCCATGTTACTGCTATGTTTTGAGGTCTGTACTAATCAATGACTTAGAATTCATTATGTATTAGGAAGATTTTCTCTTTTGTTGTGATTAGTTGCAAGTATCCCCCTCCTTCCAGTCTGCCAGGCTTTTGTAAAGTTTTTACTTTAAAAAGTTGCAGAAGTTTGTTTGTACCATTCGCTAAGGAATTGTTCGAATGAATTTAGCTAAAGGCAGTGTATTCTGGAACAGCAGGTTTTTATTTGAGTTGCTTAAAGCCTCAGGGTTCCACAAGGCATGTCTGCGGAGTTCCTTGAAATGCAGCGCAATTGTGGATCAAATGTTAAAAATACATGAGTTCCCACTCCTTGAGACCATGCTAGGAAGCCGCACCCAGGGCTGGAAAGGCAAGATATGAAGACACAGGAAAAATTACACGGGTTGTAATTTCTCACTCAGAAAAAAACAGCACTGAAGTTATGAGACAGCATGATTTTCATGGCTTCCGTGGAAAACTTCTTTGTATCTTGTTATATCTCTGACCCCAGTCCCTTTCTTTTTCTTAATATTTGTACAATCATTTTTGAGGAGATTTTTTTTTTTTTACCACCTTTGAAGACAATTCATGAGAAGTCTGAAGTGGAATGCGGTGGTTCGAGTAGGAATGCCCCTTCCCAAGGCTCACGAATTTGAATGCTTGAACCATAGGGAGTGGCTTTATTAGGAGGTGTGGCCTTGGAGTGGGTGAGGCCTTGTTGGCGTAGGTGTGGCCTTTTTGGAGAAAGTGTTTCTGTGGGGCAGCCGTTGAGGTCTCATATGCTCAAGCTATTGTCAGTGTGGCACAAAGTATCCTGCTGTTGCCTACATAAAATAGCCAGGTGGTGATGGCATATGCCTTTAATCCCAGAGCTCGGGACACAGGGCAGGTGGATCTCTGTGAGTTTGAGGCCAGCCTGGTCTCCAGACCTAGTTCCAGAACAGGCTTCAAAGCTACACAGAGAAACTCTGTCTTAAAATAAAAAAAGAAGAATTCTATTCTCCTTCTTCAGAACCATGTCTGTCTGCATGCATTGCATCTTGTCATGATAATGGAGTAAATCTCTGAAACTGGAAGCCAGCCCCAATTAAGTGTTTTCCTGATTAAGGTTTTTCATGGTCATGGTGCCTCTTCACATTAGTAGAAACCATAAGACATAACATTTCTGAGACTGAAAGCAAGATGCAAGGACTAAGTGGAGCCAATTCTCCTTTCCCTGCTGTGTCAACTCCTTCCTCACACCCTCCCCTATCTACCTGTTCCTGATGAACTCAAAACAACCCTAGAATTCTGCCAATGAAGTTCAGAAATAAAGGTCTGAGTATCTAGTCCATTTCCTGATATAAAATGTAATGAAAGGCCGGGCAGTGGT
>NC_022010.1:51825100-51829562 GCF_000317375.1 Microtus ochrogaster
AATTTTTGAGTGTCTCAGGGGAAGCATTGTATCTCCATTATCTTTGCCTCACTACTATCTGGTTAGACCTACAGAATCAGCACCCACACAAGTAACTCTTTATTTTGCTTCAAACATTCTGAAGCTTCTTCTCATATAGCACATCTGTGTCGTTTCCACTCACAGGCTCAGTTATGTTTCTTCAGAAGTACATATTTTGCATTTATTTGCTTATAGCTGTGGAAAACAATGCTGCAATGATCAAATGCACACGTGAGTCTTTTTTTTTATGAGTACATATTTTGTACTTCTGAAGAGAGAGAGAGGAGAGAGTTATAGTATCCTTCCCCTTAGTCTATTTTCCAGCATCTGTCCTCTCAAATAACCATTTGGTATTCCTCACTTTTTATGTAAATCAGAAGAGACATTAATGAGATCCTGATGACTGCCCTCTGGCCTCAGCCAGTGTGTCATACGAGTGTGAAAGGAACATGATGTGAATATGAGCAGCCCTCTGTGCAGAGAACAGAAGAGTAAGGGAATCCAGAAATCTAAATCATATCTTTCTTTCTGTTGTGTCCCCTAGAGGTCTTTAATTTGCTTTACAACATGAGTTTTCCTGACTTACCAAGGAGCTGTGTGCAAACTTTTGTCTCTGTAGACTGAGGTTCATCTACACCTTTGCATGAGATGAATATGTGTGTTGTTATTTAGATCGTTTCATTATTTAGTTCAACTGGCTATTTTAAAGATTGAGGAAAGGTTCAACAAGTGTACAGAGAAGAGAAGTTTCTGAGTCTTTAGCATCTTATAGTCTGTACACGAAGTGGCAGATGTAGTCATATATATTTTGATACCATCTATAATAGCTCCATTGCCCCAAAGAGTAACTACAACAGGTGAGATAGGCCTGCTCCAAACCCTAGAATGAAGTGTTGAAGAAGGGAGACAATGACAGAATCTTCAAGATCCTGAGATTATCCTTAGCCTTAAAAATGCATTCCTCAATTGTTAATATATTACTTTACATGATTAAATGTGACTTTACAGTCAGGAATCCCATAAAGAGACTAAGCTAAAATCAACATATCTAGCGGACTCCTGGTTGCAAGAATAAGTGGGTTTCTGACTCTTGTGCCTGTTCTTGGAAAGCTTTACCTCCTATTGAGTTTCTGCGTCCATATTCGATATGACAGCTTTTGCTTCATCTTTTTACATTTTATTTTGTCATGTTTGGTTGTTGTCTCTTAGAAACCTACTCTCTTTGAATGAAATAAAGGAAGGGAGATCTGAAGGGGACAGGAGGAGAGGTCGGGAAGATTTTGGAGGAGTAGATAAACTAAGGGAAACCATATCCAGAGCAGACTATATGAGAAAAGAATCTAATTTTAATAAAAAGAAAACAAAAAATAAAAAATGTGACTTAAATATGATTTTATTATTCAGAGTTTCAAAGTAGAAGGAATATCTTCATTCGAATACAATTGGTAACCAATCTAATTATATCAGTTCATAGGTAAAGAACTTTTCTGCCTATTGAGTTGAAAACACGATCAAGGAATGATTAGGGGTATGCAACAATGCTGATCTTAAACTCACAGATGCAAATTCAAGAGCCAACACAGAGGGAAAAAAATCCATGAAAAGGCAACAAATACTCCCTGGAATTTCCAGAAGGGCATTCAACCTTGTTCGCTCCCTAGTCTAGCCTTTTCAATCCCATGCAGCCTCATACATAGAGAACTCTAAGATAGCAAATGTATATCGCTCTAATTCACTGTTTATTGCGATTGTTACAGCAACGAGCGAAAATGAATACACCAGATGAAGCCAAACATGAAGCTAAATGTGCTCGCAGCTTTTTAAGATCAAGTGTTAAAATTATGTAGCACGAGCAGACATTATGCAGCCAAATTTGGCTTGTTTGTGATCCATAATCCTCATACTGAGAAAGGCTTTGCTGGAAATTGCATTAATAAGTCAGAGTACCGTTCAGCCATCAGTGCTTCACTGTGCCGGTCTTTATCTTTCTATTGGTGGCCTAAGTCTCCCAAGTGACTCTTGGAGAATTGCTCCTGCACTGAGGGAAGAATAATTTATAATTAATCTTTCAGATTATCGCTTCTAGAAAGCATGTTTGTGGAACATTTTGGAACCCTCTGTATTTTACACCTGGGTTCTCAAAGTATTTGCTTCCAAAATAAAGGCCAATTTATACTAAGTACATTCTGAAACCGAGTTAGAGTTTTATTAATTTAGAGAATGCTGGGAGACAACACAATTTTCGCTGAGAAGCTGAGAGCAATGGGGATCGCTTTGGGAGCATTTTAGAAAAACACAGCTTCAGAGATGCACTGCCACCTGGGTCCTCTCTCCTGGGCTTGGATCAGAGACACAGTTGTATTTCATGGCCCTGAGCTGTCTTCCAAAGGAAATACAATCCTCCCCAGTCAGTGCTTAGCCATTTTGTGCCAGGCAATGTGTGATAATTATTGAACATGTACATCTAATCATTGTAAGTATGTGGAAAACGTGTCTGAACAATCCCATTGCATATCTGGGAAAATAGACTCCATGAGAATATGGAGTAAATTTATCAATCCTGAAAGTGGAATCACATGAGGACTAGTCTGGCCTCAAACTTTGACACCTGAAATGTACCCCTGTTACAATGACTGCAATGTTGCAGGCCTCCACATTACTCTATTTTTCAGTCTCTACTACAGAACCAGAGCTTGGCCATGATTATTTGATGGATAATTGAATGACTGACTGCATAAAGAGAAATTCATGTTTGGATCTTTACAATGATATTGAGGGAAACTGGTATTTTCAAATATAGTCTTAAGGATCAAATTACCTAAGCTGCAATAAAATTAAAGTTAAAAAGCAAATTTTTAAAAAATCATATTTTTGTGAGGACAAAAAGCTGTGTGTTTTATGTCTGAATTTGATCATCTCTTTTTCAGCATGGTAATAGCTCATGTACAACAAGCGCACGCACACTCACACAAACACACACACACACAAGTCATACACATACACATACATGAATACACACATGCAAAAACATATCACACACACTCACACACACTGTAGGTTGCTGTATTTAGTTTTATGTAATTCATGCTTCCATATAAAATAATTTTTTTCCTTCTACATAGACTAAGCATGGGATTTCTTTGGAAACAAGACATACGCTACGAAGTGTAGCAAATTTAACAAACAAACATTATAGTAGCTTTAACACATTATGAAAACTAAGCCGTTATAAATTTTGTGACAAGTACATTTTGAGTGATAGAAAAAGTTAATGCATCAACCCTTTTTCACATTATGAATCTCAGAGTTTATTCTCATGAGTCATTTTAACAGCAGAGCTCCATTGTAATAGACAAAGTATAATTAGGATCTAATCCATAAAACATTTGAAAAGGAAAGAATTTCTATCTATAGGTAAGATAAAGCAGAGAGTCCCTGAGACCCTGGCATCTTACCTAATCACCATGTTATCTCTATAGCAATCCTGGTGTCATGGAAACCCAACATAAAAACTATTAATGTTTGTGTTATTTTGCAGAATTCTCCAAAGTACGGTGAACACTTGCAAAGTGTCATGTTGAATTTGCCTTTACATGACTTTTATTTTTCGACTCATTAAATGTGTATTTTATCTTCAGAGATTCCTACTATTTCCAAAGTTATTCATTTTTACAAAAATAGAAACTGAAATGTTGTGAGGTATCCACCAGAGAAGACTACTAAAACATGGGTTCAAGCCAACAGAAACACTTAGTTGCCAGTCTGCAATTACATCGGGTATTTGGAAACCTAGTACAGTCATGAGCCTTTCAATCCTGGTGGGCTTTTAAGCCCCCAAACCACATCCTGCCTGACACACCCCTGTTAGCTGGTACTGTCATCCAGAAGTAGAGCTACAGAAGATAAAAAGCAATGGTAGTTCAATTTGGCACTTGCCCTTCTGGGAAAGGTCTTTGGTGGATTAGGTCTTTGTTTTCATTTGGCAGCTGTTTTCTCTGCATCGGATTCCAAGGCCTAGATGGTACTTCCATCATGGTGTCAGTTGTGCTAAGATCTAGGGGCCTGTGACATTATTTTAGGAAAGGTTCAAGATCTGAAATGAAATGGCGTCATTCACACAGCCTCAGTTCTAGAGCACTGAAGAACTTTGAGATGTGTATCTTGCTTTGCATGAGACAAGTGTGATGTTTATCTTCAAGGAACATATAGGAAGGAAGGATCTGATCGGGGAACTGTGTTCCTGGGGAATTCTCAGATTCACTGAGCAGTTGCTTGAAGTACAACTGTCATTTCTGTAGTGAACAACTTTTAAGAATCAAGTTCAGAGAGACCAGTTATATCCCAGGCTTTTTCTGTCACAGTCCAGCTGACCTTGGTGAGCTCCCAATAGATCAGCTCCACTGTCTCAATGGGTGGGTGCACCCCTCGTGGTCCCGACTTC
>NC_022010.1:51829974-51833011 GCF_000317375.1 Microtus ochrogaster
AGGGGGAGAGGAGTGGGGGGAGGGGGAGAATGGTGGGAGGAGGGGAAGGGTGGGAGGAGGGAGAGGGAAATGGGAGGCTGGGAGGAGGTAGAAACTTGTTTTTTTTTCCTTTTCTCAATAAAAAAAGAAGAATTTAAAAAAAATTAATGCTTAAACGTAAAAAAAAAAAGAATCAAGTTCAAAACTCACTATCTTTAAGAGAGATGAGAATTGGTACCTTTTGTCCCTTTGTTGTTGAATACTGAAGTAAAGTGATAAAACTTAAGATAAATTTAGTTTTGTTTTGTTTTTGTTTGCTATGACTCTCATGAATTTCAGCTAAATACAAGAGAAGATGGGGCAACCTGTAGCTAATTACAGCTGCTATGTTTTGAACAATGATTAAATAAATATCCAAGAGCCATAAAACAGATTGTTAGGCATTCCATGATGTGCCAGGATTATGCTTATTTCTGCTTACAGGAGGGAAAATGGATATGAACAGAGGTTATGAAACTTTTCCAAATGTATAAATATTGAGGAGGGTTCTAAGTTAAGTATCCCTGGCTCTAGAACCCTGTATTAGGCAGCCTCTTTCATTCTTGCTTGGGTTTTGCATCTAAGTCTTGAATAATTCACACTGCTCTGTTTTGACTTGGGGCATGCCTGGAATTACAACCATGCAAGACAACAGTACAAGCACATCTGATCTTTTATCACAAGGAAGAAGTGTTTTATGTTGTCACCCCCACCCCCAAGTGGAGAGGCCACAATCTCAGCAAGGCAGTTCCTTCACTTTTATCTCTCCACCACGACACTCTCTTGTCCTGCTTTTACTCTTCCTGTTGAGTGGGTTTTAATGTGAATTGTGATGTACTTTTATATGGACCAGAAATCAGACTGCCTGATGAAGAACATGGGCCCATTAGTTTCAAAATCCAGCTATATCACTGGAGTCCATTTCTATTTAATCTTTCAAAGTCAAGAAAACTATGACAAGGTTTCTCCAGTTTCCTTGCTGTTTCCCTGGATAATTGAACTGCCCCACATTTCCCTGAAACACAGCCAGCCCTTTAACTGCTGGTAGAGCAGTGGAAGATGCCTTTGGGAGACTATGGGAAGGATGGCGATTCATAGTGAAGTGAAATGGCAGCAATACTAAAGAGGTCCCCAAGGTGGCAGCTCTCTATGATGCTCCTTGATGCCTAGCAAGGAAAGCCAGAGAACATTATTTAAACAACTGAACTCAGGAGACCCGTATATTCCCACTGCCTTACACTGCATGGAAGGAAAATGCACCCACAGAGTCAAATAAACCTTTTACTGCCTTTCTGATCCAGGGAGAGAGACCGTTAATCCGCTGAAACCAGGACAAAGTATGTTTGGGGTTATCACATAAATGGCAACGGTGTCTTTTACATTATTCAAACACAAGTTTATCAAATAAAGGAAAGAGAAATTATATACGTACACAGAATAATCTGAATTACCATGGCCTTGCTTACTTTCCTCTCTCTTTGTAAGCCTCTCCAGAATGTGTTCCTCTGCCTTAACGTGTTGAAGAGGACATGGGTGGTTAACTATCTGTTTTGCAGCACGAGGACTAAGAATCTATTGAAGTTAGGGCAGGGTGAGTGGTGGAAGCGAGGCCAGGATTCAAGAGGTGGGAGTAACAGCTCTGGGAATATTTGAAGTCTGGAATTATTTTGTCATTGGCACAAAGAATAAAAGAATGTCTTCTCTACAGGAATACTGCGCTGTCTGTATATCAATTATAAATCTAAGCTTGATCTCACAGCCTCCATGTCTCCTCTCCCCATCCCTATTGTCGCTTTTATCTTCCTAAGCTTCATGAATTCTTTTGTCCATCTTATTTCAGAGACCTTTCCCCCAGCCACAGTTATCTCCTTGCCCCTCTGAGCCACAGGGATATTTGCAGTGCTTTCCAAGACTGGTCTTCTTGCTTTCCTTTGTTTAGTGCAAACACTGCCTGCAGCAATTGAAACTGCCAGGATCACTGGCCTCTCCTTCACTGGAGGCCAAAAACACACGTTGGAGAGTGTTCTCTTAACTGAGCAACCTCCTTGGTAAATACAGCACAACTAAAGCAAAGTAAAACTTTGTCCAGACCTGCAACAGCTAACAGGAAGCCTCTTTCCTTCTTTCCCTATTTTATTTCACAGCTTAAAGCTTTGGAATTATTGTAAATTACAAAAAAGAAAATTGTTTGTAAATGTGTTGCCTAACAAGGAAGTTAGGAAAGACTCTGGAGTCCTAAGGAATAAAAAGTACATTTGTACCATGTTTTCCAATAAATAAAACCGAAGACAAAGAAAAAAATAAATTCCTTTCAAAGGCAATGTGTGCCTTGGTTCTTTAGGAAAACCACTTTAGTAAATGATTAGGACAAAAATTACCAGAATAAAGTGAATAGCAAACATGAAGCACTTACCTATTTTGAGAAAAATGAATAAAATACATTATTGAAACACTTGTCATTCCATAGAAAAAGAAACCTCATTTAAAGTGAGGGCATGTGAGGAACTCACGTTCTTATATACCCAATTCTCTAGCAAATAATTACAGGGCAATGTTGACTGTGGGTGTCTTCAGAAAGTGACCGTGGTTTTGAAGTAGACCATCTTACATCATGAAAGGAAAAAGCCAAGAAAAAGGAGCTTGTCTAGAATTGACAAGAATGCCACCTTCTCTTTTGTACCAGAGACTTCCACACATTAAAAACAAATCCTCAAACCTAAATAAACAATTGAAAATGTGCCTGAAGAGATGAGGGAGTGGATGGGGGAAATACCTGCTGTTTTACTTCATCTATATTTATTCTGACCATAGAATAGTATCAGGCAGGAAAAGATAATCTAGTTTTCATTTCATTTAATCAGCATTTGTTTTTATTTATAGTTAGTTGAAACTTCTCATCTTTACTCTTTACAACTGTTTATTGTGCAAATGTGGAGGAAGAAAGAAGGAAGAAGGGAAGGAAGGAGGGAGGAGGAAGGAAGGAAGGAAGGAAGGAAGGAAGGAAGGAAGGAAGGAAGGA
>NC_022010.1:51833111-51842071 GCF_000317375.1 Microtus ochrogaster
AAGGAAGGAAGGAAGGAAGGAAGATGTTAAAGGATGAATCTTTGCCTCTGAAGATGATTAGAGATCCAGGGGATTTTTGTTGTTGTTTGTTTACAGACATGGAAATAAAACCATGCCTACTTGATGATGAGTAGGATCCCAGAGTTCCCTGCCATAGGGAAAAAGGCAGATCTTTGGACACAGACTTCCTGCTGACTAGAGCATGTGCTCATCTCTCACACCTGTTGGTTTTCTGGAGCTTCTGTACCTTGGGTAGGAGTTGGTAATCCAAGGAATCTCAGAGTCAGAAACTTTCCATCAACTTTGAAGTGAAATATTCCAGGAACCATCCTTTCCCCTAATCAATCTTTATGGTCAGGAAGGCAGAAACGTGGATTTCTGGACAACCAATATTTACCTGTTAATGCTGAGTTCTCTTGCCAACAGAGGCCCATAAAGGCTGAGTTTTCCATCCATGACTGGATGGATAGATTCTGTACTCTCTAACCCCTCGAGCACTTGATTTTTAATTTTTACATATGAATTGTGAAATGCCACCTCTACTAGCTGCAGCCCCAAGCTGGGAACATTAATATTGATGTCCAGAATAGTTGTGAGTGCAGCTACAGAATGATTTAAAGTTGGAGCCAACATCTGAGTAAATAAATCCAGTATACTATTCATTTACCTTTGCATTTGAACATTTGCAAGAATTTATTCTTAATAACACAAAAATCAACCAAGACACAATTTTAACCCTTTATGTTTGGCATGCATGTTTCCCTTGCCCAATCTATATTCACCTGTTATCATAAGCGTGAATGAATACAGCAAAGCTGTGTGTGGCAGAATCACATTACATAAGTAGAAAAAAACAGAACAGGAAAAAGCAGGTTTGGGCAAGATGCTAGCCCCTTGAAACTTTATACTTAATTATGACCAACCACATGAAAGTACAGAAGGCGAACTGTTGCTTGTGATGTCGGGAAGCATCTGCTGAGCCCCAGGCAAATTTCACATTAAAACTCAATTTCAATTGTGACCTAAAGGTGAAGAGAAATTCTGTGAATCTAGCTGAATTACTCTTTAAATGCCATATCCCTAGCTTCTGTGAACTGATGCTCATAGGAAGAAGGCCTAAATGAAACAAAAGCCACAGGAACCAAACACAAAGCATTTAATGCCTCCCTCCACCACACGGTTTGCCCACTGTGGTTGTGTTCACAATCCAGATGTAAGAGCTGGTGTGAGGAGCCATCAAAAGCTCTGCTGGACCAGTGCCTGCTCCAGTGGAGATTAGATTCCTTTACATACTGTTTTCCAAGACGGCTGCAGAGTATACAATTTTATTATCAATTCAGGAGCAAAGATTATAGCCTTGGTTATCTTCATAGAACTTGCAGGAAAATAAAAAAAAATAGTTTTTCCTTAGGGGGAAAAAATACACAAAATGATGTGCCGGGCAGTGGTGGCGCACACCTTTAATCCCAGCACACAGAAGGCAGAAACAGGTAGATCTCTGTGAGTTCGAGGCTAACTTGGTCTAGAGTGAGTTCTAAGATAGCCAGGGTAACAGAAGCATTATCTCAAATAATGATAATATAATACACAAAATAAGAAATAATGATTAAATGGATTTGTTTGTGCATGTACTTTCATCATTCCTCCTCTCACAATCTCTATCCCTCAGTTGGGAAAATCAATAAAGATAGATTGTAATATCCATGATTAGAAGAGGCTAATCAATCAGACCAACTGAAATATACAAACATACCATAGCACTACAGATTAGACTATCAGCGGGCACAGGTGTCTGCCGAGTGATATGATGAATGCTCAATGCATCCCAAGAGAAGACTGAAGAACTCTAGCTTAGATTAAGTGTGATATTCAAGCCTGGCTGCCAAACTTTAGCAATAATACCATGTGGTTGAAATTGCAACATATATTTTTGTTGGCATCTCCCAAAGCTCTGCTGTAGCACATGCAGGACAAACCTCTGTCAGGTCTTCCAGGAGACCTGACCATTCCGAACTTGACTATGTCTGTCAATGCCCAGGAGCTCTGTGGTTATAATGCAGATTTTGATAGAGCAGATTTAGAGTAAGCCCTGAAGATCTGCACCTAAAACCAGATCCCGTGGGGAATGGCAAGGGTGTCTGTGGAACACACAGCAAAAGCAGAGGTACAGAATGAACAATGAGTTCCTTTATATAGCTCTGATATTTCCCATGTTGGTATAGTATGCATGGTTGCACGTGGATGTGTCTGTACATACATGATGACGGGAGGACTAAACCTGTGATCCAGATGTCAAATGAAATTCTGAAAGCATTTAGAGAAATGCACAGTGCCAATAACATTTGGTGTTCCAGTGTACCTTTCCAAACAATGGCACTGCATTTTGATAAAAGGTGGAAGTTTTGTGCAGGGGCCCCTGTGACACTTTTTTTTTTTTTTATTCCCGCTTCCTCTCTAACAATTTCAGGAAGGAAAAAAAAAACCTTGGATTGCTTTATTAGATAAATTAAGGCTTAACATTTGATTTCCTTTTCTAAAGCAATAGAATGGTGCTTTAAACCTTCTCAGAATTCACAGTGCACATTTGGTCTGGTCTCTACAACC
Organism: Microtus ochrogaster; assembly: GCF_000317375.1. NCBI lineage: Eukaryota > Metazoa > Chordata > Mammalia > Rodentia > Cricetidae > Microtus > Microtus ochrogaster. The sequence continues at coordinate 51,835,716 of NC_022010.1, forward strand.
TGCTTCAGGGTCATTCCCAAACCTACATAGACCTTGGCACAAGTGATTTGCTTTAAAAATTCTTCCAAAGTCTAGCTGCTAAGATTTTCCAGTTTATTTTGCAGTATGACATTTTTCATGGGTTTTCACTGTTGACATTCAGCATTTCAATGAGGATTTTTTTTTACCACTTCTTTCTACAGAAAAGGAACTAGAAAGATATAAAAGATCTAGTTATGAAGGCCTGAGTTCAAATGTCAGTTCTTCCAAATATAGTCATGTAACTTTGGATATATTTACATAGCCTATGCTTCTCTTTCCTTGTATGTAAAATGGGGATACCAGCATGTACTTTTGTAAAATATTTCTAATGATTATATATATAGTCCACATAAAAACACTGTTAAAAGTGATAGAAAAATTATTCTTAAACTTACTCTAAAGGGTGTCGATGAGGGACACAGCACCCTAATTATATAAATATTATATCTCTAATAGAGCATTCTGTGTCATCAATAAATAATATGTTTGAATGAGTGTGTAGGTGGGACTGTTTCCATATGCTATCCCTATAGAATCTCATACACTGTCCACATTCCTAGTTAATAGGAATGCAATAATTCCATTTGATAAAAGATAATGGGGAAGATGGAGGCTTAAATTTATAGAAAAAAAGTGTGGTTCTAGAAACAACAACAAAGCCCTCAGTCTGTTTCGGTATTCTTAACATAACCCTTTGAAAAAAAGAAATAAAAATGACAAAGATGAGATGAACTTTGCAAAACCAAGCTCTTGTGGCCGAAAGAGCAGAAGCCATGCTATTTGTTCAGTGCATAATCCCAGAATAAAATTAGGCACTCAAATATTTATTGAAATGATTTCAACTACATTTTTCATTCAAAGATGAAATATTTATTTCACAAAAAAGCCCTTGCATTGCAGGTTTTATTTGAAATATTTTAAGCTAGAATAAACCCCAAGACCCAGCCAAGGATACTCGGTTGGCTTTACAAGGTATTAGAATATTTACAGTGCATGAATGGCTAATTTAGGCAAGTGAATGAACGAGGACTGTCTAAAGTCTACTTTTTGTGATTAAAATATTGGTGATTAATAATTAATTCTGTCAGGAAATGCTTATGTTCCAAAATCAACACTGTAGCCTTCTATAAAGACTCTACTGAACTCCTCTTTTATGGAAAGTTATTTTATCCTTAGGGGGCTTCAGTTTATTCACCTGAAAACTGGAAGATTGGTTGGCATGCACATAAACTTATCCATCTATACAATTAAATTAATCTGTCTTCTAATGGGCCAGATAATTTGCCATTTAGTACATCTTCCACAAATTATCTTTTCAGTATAGTAACTTTGTAGGTCACAACCTTGAAATGGCCATTCATAAACCTCAGAGGGACACACACTACTTAGTATTGGACAAGCTTGGTAGTTAGTGAAATTTGTAAGTTCTCTATCCTCCAATTTATGGAGGAATGGGTGCAGATAAGGGAACATGACAGAGGTCATACAATTGCAGAAGGATGGGTCAGTGATTGAAATTTCAACATGATTTTTATCAGAAACTGTATTTGAACCTATATTGTATTATGCAGTGATATCTGCTGTGTTGCTCTTGGTGATGGGTGAGCAAGTCAAACACTGCAGCATAATTGTTCTAGAGATGCCAAGCAAATCATCTTGGTGTGGGCAGCATACACAAATAAAGGGGTAATGAGAAAATACAAGCCAAGGGTAGGAGGTTCCAGATGAGAAGGCGCGAACATAGTAGGAGAACAGTTTCTAATCTGGCACAACTGGGCTATAGATGCACATTCAACCATTGAGAGCATCTTGCATTGGTTATTTGATTTTACTGAATCACACTCCCTTGTCTGCAAAATGATCGTATGTTATGAACCTCTCAGACTTGCTTTGCAGAGTAATGGCATAACACAATATGTCTACATAGAGTTTAAGAGGAGGTCAAAGAAAGACTAAAGAAACTCACAGGACTGGAAATTGTGTGTTGATTGTAGCCTGTAGCATGGGATCAGATCATTTACTTTGAATGCTAGCTATCTACGACTGCCTCCCTTACCTGGCTTATAAACCCATTGACAAAAGTCTGGCCTGTTGTGGTCTGTGTCCCTGTAATAGCCAGGTGGTACTCTGCACACAGCAGTAATGGCCTCCTAAATCCTTCTTGAGTAGTACTTGAAGTATATATCCTTATAACTCTGCTGGATCAGAACAGTCTGATGCTGGTAGATTAGTTAGTAGGCTGTTAGAGAGGAAAACAACATTTCCATCTTCAACCTACTAAGTCAGCAGTTTCCAGAGAGCCTGTATTGATTTGCTTTTTAAGAAAGAATAATTTCTCTTAAAAATGTGGATGAAAGACTAAGCAAATTCGATTTTGAATTTATTTACAAAGATGGAGTCCCTGATTAGTCCCTGCTTTAAACCATCACACTTCCAATGCTGCAGGGCCTTCCAAACATTAATATTGATGATGATGCAGGCTTCTGGCAGAGCCTGGTGGATGTGGCATTTCATAATTCAGATGTGAAAGTAAAAGTACTCATGATTTCAACGCCAGTGCCCTTGCTGTTCCATTTGAGGAAAGGAGAAATTGGGATAAAAGAAAAGGTTGGAGAACTGATATTCTTTTTTTTTTTTTTTTTTAAATAATCTGGTGACAAAGGTCCAGACTCTTATTTGGGAGAAAGCACTTTAATTTCCAATATCAGTTCTAATAATACTTGTTCATGTATAGACATATTTTTAGTATTTTTTTGTTTGTTGTTGACTTTTTTCTTTCATTTTCTTATTCAATATATATTTCCTTGGCCTGCAAAATGACTCAGAGGGCAAGAGGGATTACCACCAGGCCTGATGACCTGGGATTGCTCTCTGGAATTCACGTGGTAAAAGAGGAAAGCTAACTTTCCTAAGTTATCCTCTGACCTCCACACCTTTGCACAGCATGACATACACAATAAATAAAAGTTAAGATAAATACATATTAAAACCTAATATTCTCACTGGGCAGGGTGTATTCATAAATAAAACAGTCTCTTTCCTCAGGCAGAATCTTGAAATGACTCTCTTTGGTTTGTGTGGAAGCCGACACTAGAATATCATTTTTAGTTACTTTACCCAACTGATGATAATGGCTCATCAACGTGAATCGGGCAGTGCTCTGCATGCTGGCTCCTCTACCCATGTGCACAGCTCTTACTGAGTTGAACTAGTAGAAGTGCGTGCTGAAAGAAGTGTCCTGAGCCGGGCGGTGGTGGCGCATGCCTTTAATCCCAGCACTCGGGAGGCAGAGGCAGGCGGATCTCTGTGAGTTCGAGGCCAGCCTGGTCTACAAGAGCTAGTGCCAGGACAGGCTCCAAAGCTACAGAAAAACCCTGTCTCGAAAAACAAAACAAAGCAAAACAAAACAAAACAAAACAAACAAACCACAAAAAAGAAGTGTAAGCCGGGCGGTGGTGGCGCACGCCTTTAATCCCAGCACTCGGGAGGCAGAGGCAGGCGGATCTCTGTGAGTTCGAGACCAGCCTGGTCTACAAGAGCTAGTTCCAGGACAGGCTCCAAAGCCACAGAGAAACCCTGTCTCGAAAAAAACCAAAAATAAAATAAAATAAAATAAAATAAAATAAAATAAAATAAAGAAGTGTACTGAAAGGGAGCAAAATCGGGGGGACATAAGGGCACTTGTGTGGGGGAAGGTGTGTCACCATAAGAAGAAGAATAAAATAAACCTAGGAGGCAGAAGAGAATAAAGAGAAATTACAGTGGAAACATTAGTTTCTCCAAAGAATATAGTGTCCACACCCATGAGAAGTGGTGAGGAAAACTGGGGACATAAACATGTCCCTAATTGGGCAAGCTTGCTACACCTTATCGAGGGATGTGGGCTTGGTCTTGCATTACAGCGTAAGCTCCTGGAGTGCAGTTATACAGTGTGTTCTTCTTTATTGCTGTCCCCACAGTGCCTAATGAAGGCTAAATAAGACCTCAGGGAGTGAAGGCGAGTGAGGTGTGGAGTGGAATAGGTACAGAGAATTTTGATAAGAAGCCCATTTTTCTTTGAGCCAAAGTGCTTTGGCTGTGTGGGAGATGTGTTTACTCAGAGAGAGCAACACTGGTGAGGAGGACTTGTTAGCAGACCATTGAATAAATATCAGGATGGAAGGCAGCTATTTGGTGGGGAAGTAGGGAGAACGGAGCTTCAGCCATTGGAAGCACGTTTTCCAGGGTCTCCTTAGCCTTTACATGGTAAACTGTTTTCTGTTTGCTGAATTTTTTTGTTAATGTTATTGTTTTTTGCTGGTTGCTTGTTTTTTATTTGTCCACAGTTCTAGAATTTATTTCTTTTTTGTTTCCCTTTTTCTGAAACAATTTTTCCTACCTCCAAATATGTATTTTTTCGTCTCAAAATCAGTATCAGTTATCCAGTAATACTATAAAGATAGTCAGGTTTTAGTAACTGCAGATCTTTGTAAAATATTTACTCTGCAGAGGCACTGACATTTCTTTTAGTAAATCTTTCTTGAGCAATCAGCATCGGTTTTGTATTGGAACACAGGTAACCACTTGTTCATTCTGTGATTATTAGGACCTAACTCTTTCTAAAAATTCTTCTTCAGCAATTGCTTTTCTCCAATATTCTCTCTGTTTTGGAGTTGCAGGTGACCTCTCTCTATTCCCCAGGGCAGGGGCACTGCCTACTGCATCTTTTTCTGCCCTGCTTGTTTATTTTTCACTGACACAATCAGCATTCTCTCTGTTCTCCTGCACCAATCAAGGATTTTTAAAAATTTTATACATTGGAAAGTTATTTTCTGTTTAAGTCCACATTAAAAAAAAATATTGTCACATTTCTAATGCTCATGAAGTTTATATATTATACTATTAAAAATGTCCTTAGAGACAATTATTATCATATGATGTAAAGTATTTGTTCTGAAAGAAAACTAATTCTATAGAGCTTGGCAGAGAGTTTGGAGAATATCTATCCTCTAATTTTTATCTCTCCAAGAAATTAAAATATTACACAGCCAAGAGATGGATGCTATAATAGATAACATATCTTGTAGCTTTCTAAAACAAAGTGTTGAGGTAACTAATTAGTAAATCTTAAAGAAACTTCTGATAGAAAAAAAAACAAAGTTATAGCACAGAGTGGGAAGAAAGTCTGAAGTTCTTTAAGTTTTATCTATGGCATTGATCTGTAGTTATGGTAGGGGATAGAACAGAGAACTACGCTTAGGCAAAATTTTGGATAGTCTTGAGTGAAGGACTAAAATCTTTCCTTTTATGTGATTTTGTATCAGCTACAAAGTATATAACCAGTATTATGGGAAGGAATTGACATTACACGTTTCCCATTGGAATAGAAAATTCCATGGACAATCTGGATTCTATAATGATATTTTCCCCACCCAGAACCATACAGACATGGACTCTAAGGCTTCACGCCAAGCTGGCATTGATCTTACACTGCATTCCATATGGGCATTTTACTTGAGATCCACCTGAACCAGCTTTTGAGTACCCTAGATTATAGACCTGAGCTGACAGGTCTGAACTATAACAACCCGTGATTATTCACATGAAGTATGAAGGTTATTTTTCACCTAGATTGCACGTATGTTCAGTGTAGCTGTTTGGATGCATCATTGCATTTGTGAGCTTTCAAGTACATGGCTCCAACCCTGAAACACATATGCTTCCTGATGAAGCAGATAGATGAGGACCAAGCGTACATCATCATTTCTGTCATGGTTACTATTGCTGTGATAAAACACCATGAGCAAGGAAACTTAGGGAGAGCAAATTTGACTTACCTCACCATAGTTCATCCTTGAAGAAAGTCATTGCAGGAACACAAACAAGTCAGACACCTAAAGTCAGGAGCTGATGCAGAGGACAAGGAGGGGTGTTACTGACTGGCTCATCAGTGTTGCTCAGCCTGCTCACTTATAGTACACAAGACCATAAGCCCAGGGGTGGCATCATTCACAATAGGCTGCCCCCTCCCGTCAATCACTAATTAAGAAAATGTTCTACAGACTTGACTATAAGCCAATGTTATGGAGGCATTTCTCAACTGATGTGCCTTCCCCTCTGAGATTATAGCTTGTGTCAGACTTTTGCTTCATCTAATCTCAAGAACTTCTCTCACTAAGCTTCCTAAGCTTGTGCTACCCTTGTGAGGAAATGTCAGAAAAACTACCTTTATCAAAGCTGGTGGTCAGGTTAAGGATGAAAGTTGAGGTCATATACTTGACATTTAGGATAGTCTGAGAACACCTTGGGTAGGAGACAGGATCCAGACATCCCTCTTGGTCTATTAGAAATAACCT
>NC_022010.1:51842421-51858890 GCF_000317375.1 Microtus ochrogaster
CACACACACACACCACACACACACACACACACACACACACACACACAGAATATACACAGATTCCCTACTCTGTCACCATTCTTGACTCCCTACTTGTCATGATGGGTAGTTTCTAACATGGGAGCCTTTTCCTGTTTTTGTTCTTTGTCATTGGATGTAAAATCTTCTAAGCACTTCCAACTTTCATTTGTAAAATAATTAGTTGGGGTTTTCTTTTAAACTAAAGGTTCTAATTCAGTACAGTTGGTGTAGACTTTCGTATTGTATATTTCTAGTAATTTTTTTACAGAATATTGATGCCACTAGCTAATGAACCACAAATATCAAATTTAGAGGTTACATCTCTATTTTATCTGTCCTAAAAGAATAGCAAGATCCTCACCTCTCTGCTCTTATAGACATAATTGACCACTTCCCTAGATGACATTGAGAACAAAAGCTTCATCTGATATCTACCCTTCGATTCTTGAAGCCTAGTGAGATGTTTGACATATCAGAGATAACAGGTATTTGTGGAGTGTAAGGATATATATGTGCATACATGGGTTTTAAATGTCAGCTACAGTAAAATTTAGGTACTAAGTATTGATAAAAGAAATTACTAAAATTATACTCCTTCAAAAATATTTCTTTAGAAACTGGAGAACAGGATTTTAGTGAAATGAATAGCATTTTTGCTTAGTTTGTAAAACACATTAGGCTGAAGAATAGCGCTGCAGTAGAATTGTGTAGCTGCAACAACAGCAACACACACACACACACATATATACCACGTGTACTTTCACAGACATTTGTAGATACTATATACACACCATCAAAGGATGTACTCTGTCTTGCTTTGATAAAACAGAAGGTTTGAGCAAGATGAAGGAGATATAAAGGAAAGCAGATACTGTCCCATAAATGCTGCAGACTTATTGGTGATAACAACTGAAGAAATGCGGGAGAGGGGGAAGAAACTTGTATTTCTACAAAATAAGTAGGTACTGTTATTTAACATTCCTTGTTAATTTAACATTATTAATTTAACATTAACAAGTATATTCTTGAGGTTGGGTATAGTGAACTAACCTCGACCAAAACACCTCTTGCCAGGGTAGGGGCGTGGGGTTTTTGAAATATTAGCAAGGATATGAAGGCTATAGAAAATAATAAGTACAGAATAATAAGTAAATAATAAGAACAGAAACCATAGAAAGTACCAGGAAGGCATTTCAATGATTACTAATATTGTCTGCATTTATTTTTCCATAGCTTTTTATACCCAATGTAAATGGTGGGAGAATGTAACAAAAGAATTTATTATCATGATACAAAAGAAAACTCAAACAGTCAATCGCTTTAACACTCTGAGACATTGATCACAATGTAACTGCTCTAGACCACATATCCTAAAGACAGTCACTCCCCAGGTTACCTCATGCTCACAAAAGAAAAATCAAAAATACATTTACATATCCTAACTACTTGTCAGGATGGCATGGCCCTTCTTGTATGAATTATTTTAATGTTAAAAGAGTCAAGCAATGACATCCTGAGTTGGGTCATACCACTATGCTTGTCAACCATTTGAGCAACCTCCAACTTTCTGTCCATCAAACAAGGCAGAAATGGGCCCACATTTTTGGGCCTCCACAGAAGGGAAGAACCTCTAATTGCCAACTACAAACATTGCTGCAAGCATTTTTGACATCTCAGAAACCAAACTGAACTAAGAAATCTAAAGAACATTTTGTATGTAAGGTGAAGAAGTCTGGGCAGACTATGATTCTTGCCAGGGTGTTGTCTCCTCCACCTATCTTCCCATTTCAAGTAAAAACAAGGAGGCTGCAAGGACAGGGCTCGATGAAGACCACCAGAAGCTTCAGGAACATGCTACAGCATGTCACATTCACAGGGTTCCTGATGCCCACTTTAGTTGCAACCACAAAGAGTAGAATGCATACCATATAAGCATATACCATGGGCTGCTGTCAGTGGCATGGCAATGTGGAAGGATGAGGGCAGAATCTCTGAGGAGATACTTCAATGTCATGCCCATAAAGATATTTTTTTTTTAAAAAATCAAAATTTTCTTTGTGGTATTTCATGTGCTGCCTATTACGACTTTTTCTATATTTCTGTTTCCCTGTACCTCTTTGAATCGTATATCCAAGCAACATTGCTGTAATAAAGCAGAAACCTGCCTGCAAACTTGTTTATAATTTCAATACTCTCTCCAACTCCTGTTTTCCTGTTGTTGCATCAAATTAGCCATACAAGAAGATATCTTTGCCAGAAGAACCACCCTACACACCCATGTGAGTTCCTAAAAGCAACCCCATAGATTTCACATTGGTGAAATCCAGCAAAACCATTAGTATGAAATCCAATCAAAGTTTTTTTCTGAGTGAGGACACAAAACATACTTGGTAACTGAAGGACATAGGGTTAATTGTTATCCTCAGTGTTTCCACACAGAGAGAGGCAAGTGTGCCTCTGTGGCTAACAAATACTTAAAAACTGAATAACCTATCTAATAGGCTAGATGTGGTCTGTGTTTTTTTTTAACTTCCTTTATTCTAATGTAGAGCAAGAGATGGAAGGGTTAAAGATGTGACATTTGGCTCAGATGTGACATATTCTATTTCATTCAGGAGTGTTTTTAGTGTCATCTGTGGAATTTGTTGCTTACTTCGCTTTCTTTGTTTGCAGGCTTGGGGAATTAGTCATGTTCTCAGGCAAAATCAGATAGTGTTCATAAATCATCAGCTCTCTGGGTCATTCATTTTAAACCATCTCAAAGTTCCTTTCCCTTCCCAAAGTTCTTATCACATACTGGCTGAGAGACAAAATGGATGGCTACACTCTTCTTTAGATAGACAGTTTTTCACATAATTTAAAACCCCACCAGACAAGTAATTATACATCATCTCCCCCTTGGTATCTTCTACCGAGAAAGCAAAAATACATGCTGAGTTTCATATGAGGCAGTACGTGTTTGCAGATGCCATGGCCAAAGAGTTATGTCTTGTGGTACTTATTTGCAAAGCACCATGGTCCATGCTTCAGAGACTACCTAGCAAGTTTGTATCATATATGAAACTAAGAGATTAATAATCTACTCATTTTTTCCTTACAAAGAAATACTAAAACACAGTGGAAAAATAAATAAAACTGCAGGGATACACAACTAGCTGGAGTATCAGAATAATTAAAATTGCAATTTCATCTATAACTCACACAAACTCTTCTCGTCACGTATTAAGTGTGTAAAATGTAGCATGTCTCCTAGCCCTCTGAACACATTTTTCATTCATACAGCAAGGAAAATAATTCTGTCTTCCAAGCTTTCTTTCTTTTCAGAATAGTGCAGGGTGGGAGGAGGAGATGGAATTAAATATTAGCTCAGCTTGGAACATAGCAAGCCCTTATTAAACATTTATCATCATCATCATTATTATTTCATTTTTCAAAGCATCAAACTAGATTATGAATTCCTAAACTTTTCATTATTGAATATCCATTTTTCCAAGTGCCCTATCAGTGGGAGTATTTTTATAGCAAAACACAGTGCATTAATCAAGTAATAATTAAATTGGACTCCCATTTATTTTTTTAGCTGTTCCAAGACATCAAACCATCAATTAGAACTTCAGATGTTTGTGATAAAGAGTGTCAATCATAAAGTTAACACTCCAACTTAAAGACTGTACAGTCTTATCTTAGATGTATATAAAACTGGCTAATAATATCAGAAGTCAACAGATGACCAGAGACTATGGTCAAAGACACAAATCCTGAAAGTGGCTGTATTTCACGGTTCAGATTTTTTGATAACCTTCACAATGAAGGTACATGTATGATTTCAGGGAGCTTGAAGGTATCAATACCCCTTTAATAATTCCATCAACTGAATGATACCAGCAATATAGCTTTTCAAACTAGATCTTAAAATTATTCAAGAATAATAAGACAATTTTTTCAATGTGTTACCCAGTCAACAAAGATTTCCCATAAGCTCTATAAGTATTTGTTTACATATGATATAAATGAAATAGTTGAACGGGGGTAGAACATAAGAGGACAGATATCTTTGAACAATGCGTTCCTCAGGACAACCACAAGGGTCACAGGCCTGGGCATGTGACTCCCTGGTAGAGTGCTTATGTAGCAAGCCTGAGGCCTTTGCTTTAGTTCCTAGGACTGCAAAACAAAAGCACAAGTAGAATTTAAAATGGGAGAAGGATGGCCAATTTAACTAATTCGTCGTTCCCCAATGGGAGTGACCAAGATTGAAGTCTTTGTGCACCAAGGCAACAGTCGTTTGTTTTAAGAGTAGAGAATGTCACTTTGGGTTGATTTTTATCTCAGTGAACTTTTCTCAATCTATGTACACAGAGTGTTTTAAGAAGCACTCTCATTTGCTTTACTGAGCTCGATTCCCCTCCCCCTCTTCCCATTCCACACAAGGTCTGACTCTTGAAGCAGAACCCCAGCACTGGCACCAGCCGTCCTCTCTAAGACCCACAAGTTGTTGCAAGCACAACAGCACAATCACCCCGGAGTGTGACTAGACAAGGAAAGGCCATGTTTCATTCCTCACATAGAGAACTCTGATTAGAAAGGTGGAACATAGGACATACTTTCCCCCCTGTGGTCTCTGGTGTCTGGGACCATTTGTAAGACATAGTTTTAGGTACTCATCACTAAAAAGCATGGTAAGCCTTGAACAACATTTCATATGCATTGGAGCAATCAGCAGCAAAAGGCAGCAATAACTGATGGAGAGCCACAATGCAACTCAAAATGTCCCTGGTAGATTACAGACACTAAATATATGAACATATTTTCCCGTCTCTCAAAGGAAGCAATTTAGAATATAATTTCTTCCTTTTAAAATTAATTTATTAATTCAGACGTCTCAAAGTACTGCATACTAATTAATGAGCTAAGAATCTTAAGGAATGTTGTTGCAAGTATGATATAAGTATGGATATGACCCAAAATCTGCTGTCAGTTCAACCCTTGCTATTTTTGCAAGGCCATGTACTAGCTAGCTATTATGGTAAAGTTCCACCTCCGCACCATTTCTGTAACAAAAACATAATGACTTTCTTGTGCTAATCTGGAAATCAAAGGTCCAGCATATCCAAACCAGTCAGAGCCACAAAATGTTGGTATACTCCACATTCTTTCCTCCTCAGAAAGGGAGGGGGTGATCTGTCTCTAGCAAGAGGAATAGATCTATCATCTAAGTAATAAATTGAAATCCTGTTACCTTTTACACATTTCCATAATTTCCCCTGCTGCTTCTGCTAATTAATTATCAATGCTATTTATGTTTAGACAAGGGGGTTTGTCTGCTTCACAGCCCATCTGCTTCTTAGTAACCTTGTTGTGAAGTCATGGCAAGGCAGAGTTGCTGATAAAGCTGTCATCTCCATGGCAACCTGCTATGTCACAAACATAGAAGTGTGATCTCATTGCAGTTTAAAGGAGAACTCGGATAGTGTCTGCTGTGTGGGGTGACACGGGTTCTTAATAAAACATGCAGTTTTGTTCATATATATTTATATAAATGTGTGTATATATTTACATATACATATAATATAAGAGAGAAAGAATCTTCTTAAGGAATGTTGCTGCAATAACCTTTCTGATAGTTACTAAATTTAAAATAAACATTTGTATATTAGAAGTACAATAAAATATGTGCTTCTACTTGCATGATAAGTTCTTTGAAATACAATATTGATCTTCATAATTTTCTGATCCACAAACTATGAATTTTTCCCTTCATCAATTATTGTTGTATTAATTTATGTTAACTCCTCAATGATAAATTGAGAATTCACTATACATAGCCCCTTAGAGCCACCATTCCATGGCTTTAAAATTATTGTCCCCATTTTACAGATGACAAAACTGATGCTTAAGGACAAAGGGACTCCCCAGTGAGATAATGGTTACAGTGATGACGGGGAGTAGACTGGACACTGAGCCCACAGCTTTCCCTGCAAAGCCCAGTTCTTCATCTGCACCACCCTTCCTGTTTCTGTACTCTTTACCTCACAATGGCAAATGTGCTGGAGTTGCTTGTTGACAGAGTATCCACAGTGAGAAGCTGGAGTTGCAAAGTATTTTCAGATTTTCAGCACTGATGAAATTTCAGCAATAAAGGAATTATAACATAGTTATAATTATAACATAGTTGAACTTACTTTGTCCAGCTCTGTTCTTTTAAAGATAATCTTGGTTGTAGTAAAGAACTGACCCAAGGCAACTGAGAATGGCCTGCTTTGATCATTTGTGATAGCAGCTAGAGGTTATCTTTCAACAAGGTGGTTTGAACCCATTGCACCGTCTTCAGAGTCTGAAAATTGCAGTGGTGGTGCAACACAGGGTCTTTGCTCTGCACTGCAGGAGTTTGTTGTTGCCAGCAGAGGGATAGACAGCTATCCTGTAAAAACAACAGCAGGAAAGCAGAGATCTGCTTTTAAATATCAGTACTGTGGATCTATTTACCTCCTTGACTGGAAAATTTAGAACTAGCAACAGCTCTTTTAAAATTCACCTTCAACTTTTGCTATAATGAAAAGTTCATTTGGTTACTCAAATAAACTATAGATTAATTCAATTATTTATGAGTATAATTAAGTGATTTTTTCTTTTGTTTTCTTTTTCTGTTTTTTTTTAATTTTCCAGATATTAATATGTTTTTTATAGTGTCAGTATTTTCTAGTTACTTTACTATCTATCTCCCAGGACAGATGATTAATTTCCTGGTCTATGTTTACCAAGCTTGAGCAAGCAAACAGCTTCTCCCCTGCAGATTGTCTTCATTTGTAAAGCAAGCCAAACACAGCAATAAGGATTATGCCATTTAGCCATAAACTATCTCTCCAAAAGGTATAGCCAAACACAGAAGACAACGGTGGATTCAGAAATCGACCCACAGGAGCTGTTGCCATAAGTTCTTATCAGCCTCTTATTTTCGTCCTTGGATGGTTGGTTAACTACTTAGTCAGTTGTAGGAAACGGGTTATCAATACTGTGTCCTGCAAGTTCTGCATCTCTCCACCTGTCAGAGCTGGGGAAACAACAGTTACTGGGCATTTAGCATGTGTATGTACACTGGACAGCTGTGAAAGCAGTGAAGTCAGTGTGCAGAATGAAAGCTGGGTAGATGCCAAACAAATCAAGGAGACAGAGTCAAAGATCACACCAACTGGTGATTTAGTCAAGTGTCAGATGTCTAAATAAAGGACTTGAGCAAACCTGGCATTAAATGACAATGTTTCAATAGATGACCGTGAAGGCGGAATACAAGAGCCTTCTACATGCTCACATGCTTGCATGACGCAAACATCATGCTCTGCTCTTTCCATTCCTCACACTATTGCATTCTTTGGCAACCCTGGGATATTAGCTTTGTCGTTCCATTTTTACAGAGGATAATGGTACATTTCATAATCAGAAGCAAGCATTAAGGTCCAAATCTGTAGGCAGAGAATTGGGGCATTTCAAAACCTGTGTATTTGAGAACACATTGAGTTTATACAGATTTCTGCTACCCAGGAAGATAAGATAGAAAAGTAGTGTAAACACAGCCCAGAGATGATAATCAGTCAAGGGTAGATGGCATCTCTTTTGCCCTACTCTTCTCTCTTGAAGTCACTGGAGGATAGGCTGACATCCCTCCAGCTTCACCCTTAATTCCCACTCCCTTCAAATTCGGACATATTGTTTGCTTTCTTCTAACACTGAAATCTGTGTCAGTTACATGAAGGATTTTCCCTCTTAAACTTTTATGTCTATGAACACAAATGACTTTTAGGAATTTTTGGAACTACCCAGAAAGACTCAACAGGATTCAATTATTGATGTAACAGTTTTTATTCCTTTACCCGTTCCTTAAATACTTAAAATTTGGCTACTTGTAGATTATTGTTTAGACATCTAGGCCTTGCCTCTATATATTTGTAACACTTGTGATTTCTGACATAAATAGTTGATTCAATGTACTTACTAGTATTGTTTTATATTTGTACCTGGAATCTTATTGGGAAAAAGTATGTGAGATAGTGAAGAGATGCCAGTAATCTGTCCTTGGAGCTGAGTAGTTTTCCTTGGGTAGATGGGTTTGGGTCACCGGTTTGATCTTGTTATAGAATTATAAATTTGAGGCAGCTAAGGACTCCCAAATGGTACTTAGGGACATAGGGTCAGTGATAGGGTGTTTCTTATTTTTTCTCTGCATCACACACACACACACACACACACACACACACACACACACACACACACACATATATAGGTTTTTTTTTTAAGATAAAGAATGCACAAATGAGACCAAACTATTTTCAGCCAGCCCCCCATGTTTTTAAAACATTTCCTCCTAATCACTGAATTGTGACTTAATCTATATCTTTTTACAGATTTAGTTGTTGTGGCATTTCTTTGGGGGATATATGGTATATTTTGCTATTACTTTGAGCACAGATTTTTATAGACATAACTATAGAATACAGCCATAGAAATTGAATTATTGAGTGAAAGAATATATATATTGCATCTTTATGATATATCCAAAGACTTTGTACAAAATCATTTATTTAAACATCTAGCAAGACTATATTAATATTTAACTGCATTTTTGTCAATATTAGATAATATCAACATTTTAGATTTCCATAATTTTGATGTGGAAAGCATCAGTTTAGCTTAAATTTCTTTAGTTATGTGTGAGAATGAATAATTGTCTTACTGTGATTAAAATTGGATGTTTTGCTATTCTTTAAAGTGTTCAAGTTTTCTCATTTTCCTATTGAATGGTTTGAAAATTGTATCCACAAACTTATTTTGATACTAATTTAATACTTGTTAGAATATCACAGTCTAGAATTATTACTTCTGGTAATCATTTATCTGTTAGTTTTATTTATGAGAATCTGGAATATCTTAGTGCCTTATACTTTTGTATAATATTATTCAATCACCTTGCTTTGATTTTTCTACTTCAGGCATTTAAGAAAAATAACTCAAATATTTTCCTTTTGTCCTTATACTCAGAAAAGTATTCACAGTTAGCAATTATTACTTCTACCTGAACTTTGTGATTTTAGATATAAGTAATGTATCAATATTTGGGCTTTATTTTTTTTAAAAGCTAGCAGATATTCCAACAATATATTTTCATTAATATCTCCCCTTTATCATATACTAAATATCCTCAGGTACTTACCTCTTTATAAAATTTGCACTGTTGTCCAATGATGCACTGTAATGCAAACCATTTTAAAAACTTTGGTGAGCCAGATGGTGATGGTACACACCTTTAATTCCCAGCACTTGGGAGGCACAGGCAGATGAATCTCTAAAAACAGAAACTGTACTTTTGTTTCCTGGCCTCCCAGACCCAAATAATCACACAGAAACTATACTAATTACATCACTATTTGACTGATACTCAGGCATATTCCTAGCTAGCTCTTAAATTAACACATTTCTCTATTAATCTGTGTATTGCCATGAGGTTGTTGCTTACTGGCAAGGTTCTGGCATCTTTCTGCTTAGGCAGCTACATGGCATCTTCTTCTCTCCATATATCTCTGTTTGGATTTCTCACCTGACTTTAACTCTGCTAAGTCATTGGTCAAAGCAACTTTATTCATCCACCAATAAAAGCAACACATACAAAAGGACATCCCACATCAAATCTCTGGTTTATAGAGCAAGTTCCAGGACAACCAGGGCTACACTGAGAAACCCTGTCTCAAAAAAGAAAAAAAAAAAGCTAAACAAGTTTTCATATTTACTAATTCATATTTTCTTTATTGTTATTTCCTTAAAATTATCCTTCCATTCCTATATACATTTTACTCCATATTAAACATGGGATCATCTTGAAACTTTTATTTGTGAGTTTGCTGATTTAACAGAAAAGCTCTGTGATATTAATGTTGAATCTTTACTCTCAAATGAGATATCTATTTCATATATTTACCTTTAGCTCCTTGGGGTAAATCAAGCAGCAACTTTTTCTCTTTTTTCCTTTTCTAAAAAAGAAAAATCTTAAAACAGTCTCTTCTCATTTTACATACCAATATTAATTCCTTCTCCCTTCCCTCCTCCTTCCTCTCCCCAGCTTCCACATGTCTCATTCCCCCCATCCACTCCTAAGAAAGCGTAAGGCTTCCACTCCCAGACTGACAGCAGGAGAAGAGGGAAACCTTCATAGACCCAAAGTAGGCCCTCTGAATGTGGGTGACAGTTGTGTGACTGGAGCAATGTGGGGGCCACTGACATTGGAACTAGGTTTTATTCCTAGCGCTTGATCTGTCTTTTTGGAGCCCATTCTCATTGTAGCAAAGAGCTTCTCTTAAATAATATGTGTATAGCTTAGCTCTCTTAATAACCTGAAAAAAAAAAAGCACCAGTGCTTATCTAACATGTTCCCTTTTCATTGCTTGTTCCATTGCCTGGTTCCATTGCTGCATAGTCTCAGTTAGCCTTGGAAATTTAGAAATCCACAATGGTCCTTCCGGTTCCCAAGAACAGCCTTTTGCTGCAGAGGATTAACATATTTGAATAATGCCCAGTATTATAAATGCCTCCAAGCAGCTGCCTCTCAGCTCTTTACTGGGTGTACAGTCATTACCAGCGCAGGATGGAGTGATTTGGATGAAGTTTGCTTAAGGATGACTGTCATTATACATTTATGAATAACAGCAAACACTATTTAGGATAAACCATTCCCTGAGAATTGACACACCACATCAGAGGCTGCATGACAGAATCCACAGGCCCATGTTTATGGCACCAGCAATCTGTTTCTTAAGCCAGCCTCTGCAAACTAATGACCACAGTGGCTAACCGTTTATTCTCATTTTAATAAAATTTCGGAAAGCAGGAAAATAATATGAAAGTGGGTGATGGATGCACTATCTAGGCTACCTGCCATCAGCACAATCCATTTAACCTTATTTGGAGAAATAACTGAAATAAATGTGCCAAGCCCCTACAGTCTTAGCATAGCATTGCCATTTGTCCTCAGATGCTCATTTATGTTCTATTTTTCCAAAAGAGAAAAGAAATGAGGTTTTGGGATGAGCTCTCCTTTTTTTTTTTTTTTTTTTTTGCTGTTGAAGATAGTAGTATGTTTTGATGGAAGTTATAATCACAGGAGCCTCCTAAATTTGTTCTAATTCTTTCACATTATCATGTGGTTTATTTTAGTTCATCTCTAATGGGAACTATCTGGTCTCACGGAGGCACATGTAAGATTAAACAGTTATTGACCAAGCTGGATAGTTTTATGTGTGTCAGAAGTCAATAATGTACCACCCTTTCCCACTTTATCTTTTTCTCTTTCCATCTTATTTCTTGTTCACAAACCAGTTTCCTCAGTTTTGAACCCACCACAGCCAACCTTGATAAGTCAACACATGGGTTTAGTTATAAAAGAAAGAACTAAAACATCTTGGACATTTGCTAGGTGTCTGAGTTTTCTTCAAATGAGAGAAATGAACTGAAGCCTCACTGCGTATGTTTCCTAGGGTGAGATGAAGCTCAGTCCTTCCATAGGAGAGTGCTACCTACCATGCTTTAGTCTTGATAGGTAAACCTATATTTTGTCTAGTCCCATGTACAGAAATATTTAGTTCACTGACTTAGAATCTTAAATCTAACAATGTGTAATCATACCTACTAAGTGTTTCGGTTGTTATTGGGATCAATAAGCAGATATTGAGGAGATGAAAGAGATAAATACTTAGCTAATTCCTGCCCAGCCTGGCTTGCACTGTACAGCAGTCAACACAGCGGTAGGATAAGAGGAAGGTAAAAATCAGAGGTAATCTGTAATTTTTCTTATGCTTTACAAGAACAATGGGATTGTGATGCAGTCTACACTGGACAGGATGCAGACTTTTTGATGCTCAGTATGATGAGGATTCTGATTTTTAATCATTGTGTGGATGCCTCTTTGCAGGAATAGTAATCTCTCATGAAAGCTATGGCATTTCCCAGGAATAAAGATGTGAGCATTTAATTGAAAAAAAAAATGTGAGAAAATATGGAACCATTGCAAAAGCCCAGGAAGAAGCATCATAATAATTTGCAGGTTTCCATCCATTATGCTGGATACAGCAGCAAGTACCTGACAGTCTTGTCCATGAATTGTGCCCGGACAGCACACAGTTGCACTGAAAATCATCTCTGGGTCTGTGCTCAGTGAGTCCTGAGGGACCTGAGACTATCTCTCACATATCTAAATCCATTTTAATAACATAAATAATTCAGAAGTAAGCAAGAGGACAAGAGCTCTCTATTGTCCCCTAGGTAACATTTCCCTAGTCCCATGATAGGAGCTACAGAAATGAGTCACTCAAGGAAAGTTAGGTTATCAGTTCCAAACAGAATCGGGAATAAGAATAAAACCATTATGCTACTGCTTAATTCTCCAGTCTTGCTGTAGACCAGTTTACCTAATCTCTTTTCCTTCTCAACTAAGAAGTGATTGATAAGTAAATCAAATCATGCTAATGTGGTTCTATCCATAATTTTCCTTTGGCTCCAGAATACAGTCCTTGCTTCTTCTTCAGTGTGAAAAAGGACCTTGCGCAGCCAGACACAACCAGAATACCCAATATCCTCCCTTTCAAGATTCCCTATACCTCATTCTTTATAGTTCAATGTCCTTGATTTCCTTGGTTCTGTTGCAGGACATTTGCCTGTTATGTGCCTTCTATCTAGTTTCTGGAACATTTCCTTTTGTTCTTTACTCAAAGACACCATGTGATCTAGGGTTTAGCATTCATTTTTTTTTTTTTTTGGAGTGGCATTTTTGACTTGTCTGAACAGGTGGAATGAACAAAATTTATAGATTTTAATAGCATGTTATACTTGCCTTTGCTGGCACTTGGCTGTGTGTTTTCACATCCCCCATATGACTTGAGTGAAATATGCTCTCTCAGATTCTGAGTGACATAGAAGGGAAACCGTGCTTATAGTTTATGCTATTGGATTCCTAGTGCCTTCAGAAATTCTTGGCTTACAATAAATGCCCAGAAAACTGTACTGAGTGAGTGAATGCTGATTTTAACTCATGCCTACATTGCTATTTAAAATGCCCCTGCTTTGAGGAAAGCAGGGTGAAAATACCACTTACAGTCAGCCATGTTTTACCATCTTGGCTGCAAGTGAATATGGGTAGGGCTGGTTTTAGGCTACCCTTAAAATACAGCAAACTTAAGGACAGCAACTGAGGTTCAGTTCAGATGTGACGACTGTAAATGAAGGAAAACAATGTCACCTAATCATCGCCAAAAGCCACACTTTAAACCGTCCAGAGTAGGATAAAAGCAAGATGTCAGGGAAGCAAAAAAACTTACAACAAGATTTCAGCTGCTCAGATTTCTCCTATTGTGCTCCTCTGGCATCTTCTCCCAGCATGTTTAGGCATCCCACCTACAAGGAGATGCATGAAGAAACCCCATCTAGTTGATGTGGTCTGGACTGAACCAACAGCACCCAAGTCAAATCTGTTTGGGCCAACAGGAATACATATGCCATATACTAACATAGGTGTCCTATACATAAACACATACCCTAGATATGCTCACTGCACAATCTTCAAAATATTTGAAAAGAGGAAAAGAATAAAGGTGAAAGCCGAGTGGAAAATATTTAAAAAAAGAAAAGAAGGAATTCTCTGCATTATGCAAGAATAATTTTCTTTTCCAAAAAAAAAAAAAGGAAGAAGAAGGCATACAAGTGGTAAAATCAGGAAAAGAATCCAGGGTTCCTCATGTTTAAAGCATTTTCTCTTTGCTACACTCACTGCTAGTAAAAAAAAAAAAAGCAGTCGTGAGATGTTTGAACACTTAAAAATACTGAAAAAAATAATTATAATTTATATATTGTAAATATATAACCTTTTGCCATAGAAATACACAGATGTATACACACACGTGCACATGTGGGCTCACGAGTGCATGCACACACATACACAGCTGCATCTGACTATTAGCCATGAAACATTTTGCGTGTAGAATAACATATGGCAACCACCCAAAAAAGCTTTTATTCGTTTCTAAAGTATCGTTTGGTAACATTAAAACTAGTTTTAATGTAAAAGGCATTGCTTCCCTTAGCAACTTCTAAATGAGTGATGATAAATGACAGGGGTGGGAATTATAGATCAGGGCCCATTCTAGAATTCGGTCTAATCAGGAAGTTCCTAGGCCCTTGGGAAAGTTGTCCTTCTATAACAATCTAGTTTCAGTGAGCTAATGTCAAGATTTTCAGCACACACATATAAATAAACTTCTTATGTCCATAGCTATTTGATATCTAACAGTTTACAAAAATATTTTTTTCTATAATGTATCTAAGAAGCTTAACAGTTGATCCAGGTTCACAAAATGAACAAACACACATACAAATGATAAAAAAATAAAAACAAATCAATAGCTATTTATAAAAATAAAATATCATCGGGTAAAGGGCCTGTGTTTTGAATATAACTTGTATGATTCTGTTTAAACATGCAATCACAAATGCACACCCAGTTCTGAAAAGACTAGAATCAAGTGAGATAGTAGGATTCTGGTAGAAGATTATTAATTCTCTTTGTTCTTTAAATTTTAATTGGTATTATTCTATTTTTATAATCCAAAATTGCCATTTTCAAAATGTCATTCCATTGGCAAAAACATTGAGAAAAAATTAAATTTTTCTCCAACTTGCCATTACAAATCTACTAATTTGGGCTTGTCCGTCTTCTCTTGCCAGTGTGTAGCTCTGCCAAGCTAGCTATAGGAAGGTTTAATGAGGTCTGTGTCCAAAGAAAATTCAAACAGCCAAGTATGATTGCCATCTGTAAGTCAACCACTGATGGCCTTGTTGTAAAGGTCATGAATCAGAGACCCTTTATTTCTAAGAGTCCATGTCTCTTAATAGGGGAGAAAAGAACCAGTTTTATTTTTATTTCTAATACTGAAATTATTTTCTTAGAAGACTCCTCCTCCCAAAATATGAGCATAATTATACCCAAATGTTCTTCTGCTGGTGTTTTAAATCAAGAAGAAGAAAGTATTGGAGTCTATGCCTGATCATTAATGACATTGGCCATTAATATCGTGCTAGTGAAATAGTGTCTCCTCGAACATATGTATGATACTTTAGAGCTTAAATATCTTGAACAACTCCTTGTCTGAATTCTTCTACCTTAAACTGCTAGTAACTGTTGTCTGGAGGGCTGCCCAGTAAGTGATGAATTGTTTCATAATTACGCAATATAGTCGCAGAATTACTTGTTTTGTGCACAACGTTCATTTCCTCTTAAATTTCAATGACTTTTTTTCCAGGCAATCTACAAAACCTTGCATATATTTACCTATACAGGTGTGTCCCATTTATGATTTAGAGGTACTTGTTCAGTGGTGTAGTCTACTGAAATTCTCAACTCTGCCCTAAATGATACAGTCCTAAGAGCCTAAGTGTGCCAGTCAGCTCTGCTGATGGCCAGTAATCGCTGCCCTTGTGCTTCATGGTGACCTGACTTTACAACATACATTTTTCCCCTGACACCTTAACAGGTGGTCCTCATTAATCTCTTATCCTTTATTCTTTTTTTTTCTTTTTCTTTTTTTGGTTACAACTCAAGAAACCAGAAGGGTAGCAGTGGAGGAAGAGAAGTTTTATGTAACATTGAATTTCTGGCTCTTTCTTGGGTCAACTTCAAAGGTGCCATATCTCTAGGAAAGCACAAAGAAGATCCCTTGTCTGAAAAAAAAGGAAGTCCAGCACTTTACAAAGGCATTGCCTAGCAGAAGGGACAAGTGTCCCTTGAAAGAGACTTGGAAGGTTGACTCTTAAAAATGAGCTTGACACTGAAGGATGAAAATGGAACAAGGGGGACAGTTTCTGCCAGGGAGATGCCAGTAGCTTGGCACAGAATCTGATGAAAGGTCATATTCAAAGCAGAAACATCTGTATGTTACTGTGCAGACACAGTGTCTCATGGCAACTTGGTTAGTGAGAACTCTTTTCACAAGAGACCCGGACACTTCTGTCCAGGGAGTTGAGAAGGAGTAGGGCAAGCCTTTTTGTTTTAATTCTTTTTTTCCTTTTTTTAAATTGATTTTTATTGAGCTCTACAGTTTTCTCTGCTCTCCCTCCCTGCCTCTCCCCTCCCCTTCAACCCTGTTCCAAGGTCTCCGTGCTCCCAATTTACTCAGGAGATCTTGTCTTTTTCTACTTCCCATGTAGATTAGATCTATGTATGTATGGCATAATCAAAAAATTAATAATATTTTATTGTTGAGAATGTCATCTATGTTTAGGAAAATGATCCTATTTTCCTTCCACTCCCCCCCCTCACAGTTCCTTCCACATTTTCCCAAGCAATGGTCCATCAAAGCCCATGTCTCCATTTTTAATAGACCACTATGCCCAATGAATGGTATCTCTCTCTCTCTCTT
>NC_022010.1:51858990-51889952 GCF_000317375.1 Microtus ochrogaster
AGAGCCTAAGTGTGCCAGTCAGCTGTGCTGATGGCCAGTAATCGCTGCCCTTGTGCTTCATGGTGACCTGACTTTACAACATACATTTTTCCCCTTCAACTGCCAGAAGGGGCCTAACCTTCCATGATGCTCCTCGAGACTTGGTGGTGATGGTAGGACTGATAAAAGTATTCTACTTAAGGCTAAAGTTAATGTGTTTATTATCTGTTGATGCCAGCTCAGAGAAATAATCCCTCCCCTTAATTTAACATTTGGAGAAATTGAGCCTTAGGAAAGTTACCTGGTTTGTTTAATGTGTACTTAATAAATGGACCTGTTATCTGGAAGTACCTGCAGCTAGCATATGTATCCATCTTTGACATCCTGAAAAGACCACAGGTCCAAATCCAATTTGTTCTCTTTTCTAGAAGGTACCACTGCAGGCAATATGTTTTGACTTTGGCAGAGAAAAGTGTTCGCATGGTGTCTACGCTGTAATTTCTGGAAATGGTCAATACAAGAGGGAATAACGGCTATGCAAGGCTAATAGTAGTGTCACCCTGGAGAAATGGAAACTCTGAGTGTCGGGAGTATTACTGATAAACACTGAAGTTGGGATCTACAATTAGAGACCTCATACGCAAAGAATAAACCTCTTTCTCATTGCAATAAAAATATACCTTTACTATCAGGAATTTGCATTTCCCGTCACTACTAATGGTGATAATGAATGCTGTTTCTGAAAGAACGGGAGCAGGAAGATGAGAAAGAATGCTCTATCTTGAGTCAATATCAGATTGGACTGACACAGATATTGACGTGAAGGCATTGTTCCAGCTAATAACAATAAACAAAAGTGTCTGGGGACAAAGCTACAGCCCATTTTGTTATATTGTACATGCAGAGGAAACTTTGGAAAAGACAGGTGTGAGCAATTAATGGCTAGCACAATGCACTTCCAGAAAATGCTACACTGAGAAAACTCTCTGGTGCTGAGCAGATGAAAAGCCAAGGG
Organism: Microtus ochrogaster; assembly: GCF_000317375.1. NCBI lineage: Eukaryota > Metazoa > Chordata > Mammalia > Rodentia > Cricetidae > Microtus > Microtus ochrogaster. Next base: position 51,859,985 of record NC_022010.1, read on the forward strand.
TAGGTTCAGTACCTTCCTTATGCCTTACGGCCTAGCTCATCATCTGTTGCAGAATATGTCTGAAGATGGACAATGGTTCACCACTAGCTTCCTAACATATGGGAATATTTGTATTTGTGTGCAGTTCCCCTCCTACTTCATTTCTGAGACAAATTCACAGAAATGAAGTAAATAATTTACAGTGTTAGTATCACAGCAACAGTAGGCCTGTGTGGGTTGGTTGTCAATTTGTATCTGAAATGAATGGCATCTTTCAAAAGGAAGGCTGTGCATAGCAGGATGCACGGCAATATGTGCTTGTTTTTGGCAGCCTGTGCCTTTGTGCCAATATGTCTGTACTTGAGCACACCTGCAATTAGCACAATGCATTTTACACACACACACACACACACACACACACACACATTTACACATGCACATTTCACAGACGGAAGGAAGAGCTGATAACCTGAGAGTATTTTCTTAACATCTGTGGGCTTTATCCTCCCCAGAGAATGTCACCCACTGATTAGGGAAAAGATAAAGAGCGTCGTGTTATATACCATGATCATGAAAGGATCCGGTTCCTTGAAGATGAGGGCTGTTTCTCCTGTGCAAATATGGTATCTCTTAGCTTGTCACTGAGTTTAGAATTCAGAGTTCTCAATTCTGTTTATGTCATTCATACATTTCCATTTCTTCCTCCTTACATCACTGTGTTCTGCTCATTCAGCCTCACTTTCTTTTCTACTCTTTATATTTTAAACTGTCTCGTCCTTACTTCTCATGTACAGATGTTTCAGAGTAAAGCAGAAGTCACTCTGCACTCAATTTTCCATCTTTAGGTACAATAGGTTTGTTCTTTAGTTTTCTAAGTCTCAAAATTTCATTGTTGACCCTAGCATTTTATCATGATAAGACTCTCCCTTAGCTTGTTTATATTGAGGGAGAGACAGTGTAGATGGAATTTTAGAATGTATTCAATTCCCAACTAGTCAGATCTCAACTACAGATGACTTAGCTTCTCTTCAGTGAACCCGAATTTCAGAAGCTAGAAAGAGAAATAGGAACTGTCTTGATTTTCAAATACTTCTTAACCCCTTGTTATCAGACTACATTATAATAGATCACTCTCGCTATTATTACTCCCAGCTTCTCCACTTTGTGTGTTCATAACTGAAAAGAGAACACATTGTGCTATTGCTTTGCCCCTGAGGTTGTTTAACTCCACCATTACACCTCAGTTACACCATAAATACAGACTGGTACACTAAAGAAATGCAAGATTGCCAGAACTTACCCAGAAAAAGAGATATAGGAATAATATTAAATAAAATTAAACATAGTAAACTTTTTATACTTGAAAAACACACAAGAATAATGTCTCATGAGAGCAATATAAAGTGCAGAATTTGGCCCAAGGAAAATTAAGCACAGAGGAACGCTTGGAACAAATGTAACAGAGAAATTAAAACCACATAGTAGCATTTACTGATGGAAAAATAAAATACTCTTGACCAAATCTCTGCCCGTAAAGATGACCCACAAAATTGTATTTTGCAGAAATAGTTAATTTATATACAAGTATAAAGTCTACATGTGTAAAATTTAGATATTATAAGCTGATGGAATAAGTGCAAACAAAACCTTTGATTTCTCAATTACTTACTGTGTCATTTGTACAGAATGACACTGATCACAATAAAAACAATTTTAACAAAGTGAACAAGTAAGTTAAAAAATAGATATAGTTTAAAGAACAGTATAGAATATTGATTAAAGAATCAAACTATTTTTCTCAATGAATTTATTTTCTAAAATTAAGATATAATTATATCATTTCCACCTTCCTTTTTTCCTCCAATCCCACCCATATTTGCTTTATCTCAAGTTCATCATCTTTTCCTATTTAATTTTCTATACATATATATAATATATGTATACATATATATGCCATATCTGTATCTTACTAACAACCTTCTCAGTTCATACAATGTTAAATGCATGTATATGATTCCATGCCTGATCACATAAAACTGGAAATAGCATATGATTCTAAAAATACTAACTTTACAGAAGGCCGACAATATTGATATAATCTGCATTAAATTATTTGCATGTGCAACAAAGATTTACATTGTTTTTGTTGTTGTAGCTCCCTTTTACTTAATATATCTCTAAACTAGTATTTATGGTTAAGATGTTTTTCTATAAACCTTGATATATGAAGGTTTAGGCATATATAGAAATATATATATATATGTATGTATGTATTAATTTAATGCATAGTACTGAAGTTCACCATAAGGTAAAAGCTAAGTCAAATTGATCTGAGATTCTGGGATCAGCTCTCTGATCCTGTGTTTGGCAGTGACATAACAGGAATAGAATTTTGCATACAACAGGTGCTCGATACATATTTGTTAAATCTATATTCATCAGTGGGGCTTTTTTATGGTCTAGATAACTGTTTGGTATCTTGACATTTTTTTCTATTACTGATTCTAATTATTTCTATTATAAACATGTGCTGGAATGTGGGCCCTGGAGTCTGACCCATATAATTCCCCTTGTGCCTTGGACATTAGAAGCTCAGGAGAAGCGCACGCTCTCTTACTGCCAACTGAATGCTGTGCCACCCTTTTTCAACCATTCTGCCTCAAGTCTTTTTTTAGTTTTGATCTTCTTTCTGTGGACTGGCCTTTATGTAGACTCAAAGTGGTCGCTAGACAAAGTCCACTTATTCCAAAGAAATTTGTTTTATTTTTGGATAGATATTTCCTAAATCTGTGCATACAAATAATTCTATGGTCCCAAGTAGAAATTGGGAGTTAGAGACTATCTAAGGAAATCATACTGAAAATTGTAGTGTGCTCCAAGAATGTCCAGCAAAAAGTCTACACAACAATGCACAGCCATCTTGTTTTTGGGGGTGATTTTACTGTGGCTTCACTTTTTGTTTGAAATAAAAAATGAGCACTGAAAAGACAATAGTATGTAAACAAAGACCCTTGTCTTACTTATGGTTTGCTATTGCTACGTTGAAACACCATGACCAAAAACAAATTTAAGAAGAGAGGGTTTATCTGGCTTACATTTTGACACCATAGTCCATTATTAAAGAAAGTCAGGGCAAGAATTCAAATAGGACAGGAACCTGAAGACAGTAGCTGATGCGGAGGCCATAAACGGATGCTGCTTATAGGTTTGCTCATCATAGTTTGCTTAGTCTTTATTATGGAAGCCAGTCTAGGCATGGCACCACAAACAACGAACTCGACCCTCATCAATTACTAATTTTAAAAATATGCTCTACAGGCTTGTTTGTTTATTGTTCTATCTTCTGAAGGCATTCTCCATTGAATTTCCCTATTGTCAGATTGCTATAGCATATGTCAAGTTGACATAAAACAGGTCAGCGTGTCCATGCCTGATATCACTCAGAAAGCATCCTGTTGGGATACACTCCTGCCACGTTTTCCATTCTAGTGAAGCTTTTAAGGCTGATTCTTTTATGGGCCCTCTTTAACCTTGTAATACATTTGCACATATTAAAGGTATATGCTAGGAGAGAACATACCCCAAACACATGTATTCGTGACTGCTTTGCAATGGACCGTGAGCAGAAGTAAGCTGTTTCCTCCAGAGGTTGATTGTGCTCTGCTGTTGGTAGAAAGAAAACAAAAGGAGCTTTTTAATATTTGCAAACAATTAATCCCCAGTTCAGAAAAAAACACAGTACATGGAAAATTAAGTTAGAATTCACCATTATTTACATGGTTGAAACATGTAAAAGAAAAAAAAAACTTTTAAAAGGGAAATTGAATTTCTGAATAATTACCTTTTGTTGAAATAAAGAAACCGAGACCGGAAGGGTTGAAATGACTTACCCAACTCCAGAAAGTGGGAGAACAGCCATCATTTCCTAAGACAAATCCTGTACATGTGAAGCACTGGGCAGTTAATGCGCATGGTCATTGCTAACTCTCCTGTAAACATGGCACACGTTTGAGAAGTCTGTCAGAGGTTGGACAGTTTTGGAAGTTCTAGGAAAGCATTAATACATTTAGTGGACTTGTTATATATGAGCAATCCTGTGCCTTCATTTATTGCAGCATTTGGAAGGTCTGCAGCACTGAAACAATTTATAAATTTTCCGACTGAGGTATTAGTGTTGAAAGACTTTATGTAAATTTTTAAATGGCCAGAGGGCCTGAAATGAATACTCAGACTCTAAATCCAGCCTAAAAGCCAGAGTTGGGAGATTCTTCATAACTCTGACATTTTTGCACGGCTTTAATTCCTTTGGAAGAATGTATCACTGGCAATCCTGAAGACTACAATTAGCGTTTCCCTAAAAATAGAGTTCCAATGACATCCCAAAAGGTTAGTCTCAAACTTTTTCTGGGGGAGATTTGAATTAATTTCTAGTAGACAACAACAATAAAAAGCAAGCCAAATCAAAATAAAATGCCATAATCTGTCTTTCCATATGGACAGATAGATTTTCCAGCAGCAACCTTTTCTAAAATTGGGACTTTGTGAAGCCCTGAAACTTGCTTTCTAGACTATGAGCAAAGCTCCTGTCAGTGATGGCTGTCTCGCCTTCACTGGGGCCCAGAGAGCTGGGGAGAATAGGCCATGCTGTGACTAATCAACTGTGAGAGTCAGATGGACCCACTGTTGTCTAACAAATCAATTATGTGTTTAAATAAGATAATATTAAGAAGTTTCTTAATCACATACTACTTATGCATAACACAGATTTGCCTGATCTCTGACAAAGGCAGCATTCACAGTATCATCTTTTTTTCCCCCAAAAAGTAATGGCAAGGGCCACCAAAGGAAGTAATTAACAGTAGTCTCTAATATTTTGGTAGTTTCTCCTACCCAGCTATGACATCTATGAACCATGACAACACGCAGCATGGTGCATTAATCCTAAAAGTGTAGTAATGACATGTACCACTTGGCAGTAACCAACAACTCTCTAATTGGCTTAAGACCAGCTCCACAGGAGAGAAACCATGCCTAGTCCTAGAAACGTAGCCTATCACCATGGCTAATGAAGTCATAGAACTAGGAGGAGCATCTAAATCACCACTTTACTAAACCAGTATCACCCCTAACTACATTTAAAAAGATCTTTCCTTATACTCAAGATAAGAGTAGTTCTCACATCTCATTAAGAAATCTTCTCTTTCAGATATACAGAGACCATTACAAAAAAAAAAAAGGCTAAAATAAAGAGCTCAGTAACAATAGACAAATCTGCAGAGCAAGGTCCCTACCTAAGGCTCAGGGAACATTGCAGATGAATGGTGTAAGTATGTAAGAGTCAGAGGATTAGGGAGTTTGTTATAAGGTGTATCCTGCAACAGTAGCTATACCCATAAAATCTCAACACAATAACTGCCTAAACACGAGATGAATAAGAATAACAACAGTAGTCCTAACAAAGTGGACAGGGTAAAGACCAGGAGACATCAACCTACATAAATCACTACAGGCAGCTAGGGGAAGCTGAAAGTGGGATAAATAGCCTTCCCCTAACATCATTTGGTTCTTTAATACCAAATCGTCAGCTCCGAAAACAAACACACAAGTAACATTTCACATACCAAGAAGGCTATATTTAGGAATACATATGTAATGTCTGTAACAATCAATGATAACAGAGACTATGAATTTGAAAACAGGTCAAAAAGGCATACAAGAGAACTTGGAGAGAGGGAAAGGAAGGGGAAATATCAAAAGTTAAAATAAATATTTTAAAAGGTTATGGCAGGGGCTAGAGAGATGGCTTAGCAGTTCAGAAGACTGACTGCTTTTCCAGAGGACCTGGTTGGATTGCCAGAAATTGCACAGTTCCAGGGGATCTGATGCCCTCTTCTGGCCTCTCAGGGTAGCAGACACGCATGTGGCACATAGACATGCAAGCAGGCAATATCACTTATGCACTTAAAGTATGTAAGCATTTTTTAAAGTTATGACATTTTTTAGGCATGTTAGCCATGGCTCACATTCCACAAGAATTGAATTCCACAAGAAACAAGATAGCCACCTTAATGAGCTATGATAACAGTGAGAATGCAGTTATTTGTTGATTTCATTTAGTTAACTAATTTATTTTTTTTTAAAATAAAAGTTCTCATTTTCAATCCAGTTTTATTTCCTAGGACCCAGGAAATGGTTCCTTGAATATTCCACTGACACTCTTAACGTGGATGGTGGCTGCCATTCCCTGCCAAACGCCACTTTTCACCAGCTTTGGTTCAAAAATATTAACCTATCCAAGCATTTTTTATTAAAAATTTTCAGCTCTCCTATTCATGTTTTCAGTTATTGGTAAAATATAATTATCTACTGCATGATGCAGCTGGAAACTAACATACACACATGAGGCGTTCTTCTTCTGTCTTTCACTTTTTATTGTGGTGTTAAAGGAGCTAAGCTAGGGCTTTACACATGCCAGACAGGTATTCTACCATGGAGTTGTCGCTCTAGCCCTTAAGGAATTTTTGAAATGAATCTTACTTTATAACCAGTCTGGCTTTGAGTACTATGAAGCTCATGTTGGACTCGAGTTGACAACCTTCTTAATTTTGCTTCTGGTTGTAAAGATTATAGCTATTGCTCCCAATTTAAGCTTTGAGACATTAAGGAAATGCTTCGTGGCAGTGGAGAGATAGCGAGGTGTTTAAGAGCATTTTTCTTGTAGAGAGCCTGGGTTCAGGTCCTGGTATACACATGGCAGATTACAATGTCCTTTAATTTCAGGTCCATCTCTGGCCTCTGAGAGTACCAGATATGCACTTGGTGCACATACATATACTCAGACAATATATTCATACACATAAAATAAAAATAAGTGAATCTTTATAGTATAATGCACCCATGTCACAATTGTTGCTGTTCTTTATTGAATTAAACAGTACCTATTTAGGAGAGCTTCTAAATCTACAACGATAAATGCTAAAAGCATTGCCACATGCTGGCAACTACTGGACCCATTTTCTGATGCTTCTCAGCACGTTTGCCAGCTACATCCTATATGTACTTGGATATGACCTTGCATATATGACCTTGTGAGGCAGTACTCAAGCCTGCCACATCTCCACTGATCTCTCTGGATCTGATATGTGTGTGGCCTAACGCTGACTAGCCTAGCCTAATTTTGCAGCCATGGCTGCTAAGAATATGGGTTTGGAGGACAATGCAGGAAAAATGATAGCCGTGTAAAAGCCGAGTGGGATGCAATTCTCTAATCTTTTCAGTAACAACCATGATAAAAAGAAGATGAATATGAGGAGCAAGAAGCGCTGTTTGCTTGTGAGCTAGAGCTGCTGCTTAATTTCTTTTCACTGAAATAGGCGCTGGCATGAATCAGACCCTGGCAGACAGAAGTACTTTGTTCCATGTCAGGAGAATTAACTAGTTTTTCATTGTGGACAGTTGAAAAAAAAATGTAGAAGATAAAGAAAGTCGGAGCCTAAGAAACGAAGCGGACACAGTTATTCTTAGTACTCTACTCACACTTTGGGCCATGGGGCTGAAGCAAATTGAGGATATTAGGTCATTAATTTCCAGGTATTCTAGCGAGGGAAGCCGATAGAATCTAATTATCCTTATTTTTCAGACGCTGGGAGAAGAGTCTTCTGCAGTCAGTGTAGTTGGTTGGTGGTAGAAACTGAAACCTCCGTTCAATGTTGTATTTTTTGGATTTGAGTTGAGGTTTGCAGAGCCTTTGTTCCTGAAAGGAAGTGTGCCAGGAGCACCGTGTCTGCACTGATGGGCTGTGGTCCTTTGTCCACGAGAAGTGTACAGAAAGATGGTGAGGTAGAGAAGTGGGGTAGGATGTGCCTGCCCATTTAGAAAATAAAACTAATGAGGGCACTTTGCCTACTGACTCATTTAATAATATCATGTTGTCATTTCCTAAAGAAAATTTTCATTTTTTTTTAAGAAGGTAAACATCACAACAAGGGTCATTCCCACAGTCATGAGCTTCCAGTGTGATGAAATGAGGGACAGTGACCCTGCAGTGATGTTGTGATTATCATGCATTTTGGTACCTTGCCAAATTATCTCTACCTTCTAGAATGAGTTTTTTCAGTACATAGAAGTAATGTCAGGATTGGGAGAGAGTGAAAAGGTGGACAGTGAAATTTAGTTTTACTAGACCTTTAGAGGGATAATCAAAATTTTAAATAAACATTAGTTGTAAAAGAGAATTTTACATTTAAAGCCATGAGGAGGAGAGGTGTATAGCATATCTCGATAAATTGATGTACTCTCAAAGATTCTATATGTAGATATGAACAATATACAGTTTGTAAAATTGAGATAAATAAGATATGTCTTCACGTTTGAAAGTTGAAATGAGTAAATTTGCATATATGTTTAAAATGAATAATATTTAGCAGATACTATAGGAAGTCTCATCTTCAACATTCCCATATACTATGCTTTGTTTTATTCTGGACGTATACAACTGTCTGAGGTGCCTTCTGAGTCACACACACACACACACACACACACACACACACACACACACACCCCATTGGAGAATTATTCTCTCTCCCATAAATATGTACAAAATTATGTCCTGGTCATGTTCACCCAACAATCACCCTGGGAAAACCCTGGTTCTGAGCAAATGACAACAAAGGATAGAACCCTGATACAGGATTGCATCTGGACCAGCCAAGCAGGCAGGCTGCTGAACCTCAGTAATGAGAACGAGGGTAGAGAACCCTTAGTACCGAGGCCTCAATTTTCAATCAAAGTAAGATTATCCAGTGTAACAGCAGAGCAAAAAGAGCTAACATGAAATGCAAGAGAACCAGAAAAGGAGACTGAAGCTCAAAATGAGGAAGTTAGGTACCCAAATACTTGACTTTTCAGACTTCTGAAAAGGCTGAAGTGCAAAACATTCATGCTTGCCTAAGCGATTGTTAATGCTGTCTGCCTGGATGCTAATAAGAGCTAGCAGAAGTCCTGCAGTTAGCCTGGCTTAAGCAGGGGACTTTAGCACCTTCTGGCATCTGTATAATGACAATAATCAAGGCAGATAGTCATTTATAATTTTATGTTTGCATTCATACATTGTTCATCAATTACCATGTATAAAAACTAAGACCAAAAAAATAGATGGAGATAACATCAAAGCTGCCACCCATAAAGATGGTTTTAAAAAAAGATTTGATTAAGTTAAACACCATGGAAGTATTAAGAACAAAATTACAAGAAGATTCAGAAATGAGAAGGGCAGTTTTTATTTTCCTAAATAAAGGGAAGAGATGATATGCATCTGAGACTCATGGTATGGTTGAAATTTTCTAAGAAATCTACCAGACTCAAGAAAAGAGAAGATGTCAATCATGATAATGCTGCCTTTGGGTCCAGGAAGGCCTTGTTCCTCTAGGTTATCTGTCTATATAGCCATGCAACATGCCATTGGCAATGCATTTACCTGACAGTACTAACCAACTAACAGTGTATGGATTGCATAATTCAATAAAGAAGAATGGAAAACTAGGGGGACATTTTTATTTGTTTTGTTAAAATAAGTTCTGTTGCTCCTTAGTTGGTTTTATACACTCTGAATTTGTCACTAATCATGCTAGGAAGGGAAGTGTTCTTTGGTTGGCCACAGGGTTTTGCTCAAACTATGCAAAACATTTGATGCCTTTATTTTACACAGTTCTTCTGCATGGCTACAATTTTTCACAAATGACCTAAAATTCTGACTTGTGTTTTCAAATTTTGGCTTCGAGAAAGAAGACAAGGGAACATGGGCTCATATGTAAATGAGCAACCAAATAGAATTGCTACTTTTATACACATTCACATTTAGAAACAGTTTTCACATCTTGTCCAATTATTATAATAACTGTAATAATTTGGGTATATATTGCCAATCTCCTCATTTTACAAAGGGCAAGCCAGTAGGGTTTCAGCAATTAGAGATGGAAGTACTCAAAATATATTTATCATGTCTTGCCTTGATTAACAGCAATATTTCATTCCACCATTATGCTACTTCACTCTCTAAGGCTCTTTGTTTTTACTTAACTGCATGACCTGTACGTGCTGCTAAATGTGCTTTTTGATGGGAGCTGTGGTTGCTTTTCAAACTTTTCTTAGAAGACTCAAAAATGTACTAAGTGGGAGTGAATTTTTCAGTGGCTAGAAATTGAAAATGATCCCATGATAATATAGTCTAGATAGGCCAGGAAATTCACTTGCCTTTTCCATATCTAACACAGAAAGAGCTTAGTATGCCTATAGCGGACTCAGAGCGATATTGCAAATACACAATTTTATAATTTAGCAGTGGATGTTTGATGTATATGTGTACATATTTTCCAGCGTGTCAGTGTGTAGTTCAATCATTTTAAGCACAGAAACTAAAGTCAAATCTGGAGATCGCCCACTGTCATTTCTACATACCAGGACATTCTTAGCATTCTTGTTGCAAGTACAGGATGTTTGTCTATCTTGTATTCTAATAATACATACAGAAAACATATAGGCCTATACCTGCAAATGCTGATGGCTTGCAGTATTACATGTACAATAACTGTTCCACAAGCATCCACCAAGCTCTGGATCTGTATTGGGGAAACATATCTGGAGGCTTATACACCTTAGCACATGCAGGCAAACACCTACAATCTCCGGTCTGGGTTAGATCTTTCCCTGCTTATGAAGAATACACAATATACTTTAAATTATTTTCCCTACCTTCGATTTTCCTCCTGACTCCCAGAGAATTCAGAAGCCTTCTAAAGCTTAGCAGAGACTCTCAGGTCAGCAGGTTCCCTCTGTGAGAGCTTTTTCTTTCATGAACTGATCAGATAGCAGAGAGCTGGCCTGGGTCACTCTCCCAGTAGGAGACTATAGGGATTTATATCTACAATACGACCACCTAGTGGGGCAGTCTAGACAGGTCACGTTTTGCTGCAGATGATGGTTGAGTAGCTGAAAGGGTGTCATTGCACTAACAACTTCGAAGACAGGAAAAATATACTACCCCAGAATTGTTGAGAAAAATCCGAAACATGCTCTACATTCAAAAAAATTCTTCACTTGCAACACCTTGCAATATGAACCAACATGCTATAAAAATTCTCATAGAACCTTCATCTGGCGATGGATGGAGATAGAGACAGAGACCCACACTGGAACACTGGACTGAGCTCCCAAAGTCCCAATGAGGAACAGAAGGAGGGAGAAGATGAGCAAGGAAGTCAGTACCAAGAGGGGTGCACCCACCCACGGAGACAGTGGAACTGATCTATTGGGAGCTCACCAAGGCCAGCTGGATTGTGACTGAAAAAGCAGGGGATAAAACCGGACTCTCTGAATATGGCGGACAATGAGGGCTGCTGAGAAGCCAAGGACAATGGCACTGGGTTTTGATCCTACTTCTTGTTCTGGCTTTGTGGGAACCTAGCCAGTTTGGATGTTCACCTTCCTAGACCAGGATGGACGGGGGAGGACTTCGGACTCTCCACAGGGCAGGGAACCCTGACTGCTCTTCAGACTTGAGAGGGAGGAGGAGAGGAGTGGGGGGAGGTCGGGAGGAGTGGGAGGCTGGGAAGAGGCGGAAATTTTTTTTCTCAATAAAAAAAAATAAAAGAAAAAGAAGAGAATGGATATGAAAAAAAAATTCATCAAAGGTAAGGAGCATAAGATTTAGCTGTCAATTATGTAATCTTACTTTTCCAACACATTAAAAAGTATGAAGGAAGGACCCTTGATAAGAATGTTGCAGCTCTTTTTTGCCAGTCACAAATGATTAAGCATTTTGGCTGGAGAACCATAATCCTTCCTCTTTGATTACTCCCCACTACTCCACCCATCCCACTTTGTCTAAATTATTTTCCAAATTTTCTTTGGGGTTTCAATCTCATGCATAGCTTCTGAGATAAAAGGTTCTTCCTGCAGAGTCTGACTTCTGACAATCCCTGTCTCTGTGTTTTCTGGTTCCTTCCATGGTAATGTTCTAGGCAGTAGGGGGCTGTAGATCAGCTACAATTTTTCCTAATGAAATTGATTCCACCATCACAGTTTATCCTTCGCTCCTGCCCGTTAAAATTCTGTGGCTGATTATGGCTCTGATCAAAAATATTCACAGTGTCATCATTTCAAAAGATTAATTTAGGAGCTTAAATTAAAGAAGAGAGGGAGGGTGATACAATAGAATAGACAATTAGGTGAGCATCTCTCTAGTTTCTTTGAAAGAGCTCTCCAGTCCTTGAGCTACATTTTGAAAAAATAATGAGTTTTTCTTTGAAACTCACTCTGTAGCTAGTTGGAGTCTTGTTCTTGTGGCTCAGTGTTAACTGTTCCTGGTAAAAGATTCTAGCCATACCAGGGGATTGATCACCTGTTCACTTCTTCTACTCAGCACGCTGCTTACTGCTGATCAACACTGAATACAACTGAGTAGTGAGGTAAAAGATCAACATCTGCTCATATATGCCCTGGAGAAATCAACAAAGAACACACAGTGTCTTTGGACAATAGAAGAATAGCATTGAAACTGCTAGTAGCTAATTGGATTAATTAGTTTATAGAGGAAAAATAGCCCTTCCCCCCAAATTATCCAGGTGACTTACTGCCCCAGGCCCAGAGATCTTTCATATATATTAAAAACCCTGTATAACGTCAATTAAATCAAAGATAGAATTTTAATGTGTTTTGTTCACTGGATAGGGAGTCTGTCTAAATGAAAAAATGAAGCTCTTATTATAAACAGTCAGGCCACATTCCTCATGGTCAAGTAAGAATTGAGGTCATTGGGGTTTTATAAACAATTTCTGAAGTATATTTTTCCATTTGGGCTATAATTTTTGAACATCAAATTCTTGATTAAATAGTTTAGACTGTAGTTTGGTTATTGGTTAAAAGCTCCTAGCTTCTGAAACTACATTTATATTCCCAACCAGCTCTAATAAGTTTAAGCTATTTAATCTTAAACAAGTTATTGTCACTAGGAAAAAAATGAAAATGACAATAGTGTCCTTTAGATTGCTTGTTGTAAGTATGGAATGAGGCATTTAGAACTGTAGCGGAGAACTCTAATTCATGCACTAGGCTTTTCTGCTGATATGATCTGTAATTAAAGAGACATGCATGGCCTTATGCTCTATTCTTGTGCTCTTGATTGGAAATTTCACACATAAGCAATCAGCATTTCTAATACAGAGAAATCTTTAAACACAAGATCATATTACAGGTATGGGAACCATGTGTTTTTGTTAATAATCTATATGCCTGGTTTATGGTATCCAATAAAAAGTCCAGATATCTCTTATCATCCTGATGCAAGTGGGCAGCAGACCGAAGGGCTGTGGAGCACCTCAGGTCTACATTAAAGGAGCACTGATCACTTCCCTGGGATGTGTTTAAAATACTCCTCTGGTGAACCATGTGGTCTCTCCCAGGCTTTGTCCCACTTTTGTCATCACACCAAATGACCTCATAATACTGAATAGTTAAATACTTCGGTTGTCTAATTGAACTGTACTGTAACCGAATCTTACTGTGCTCCTCATCATTCGCCATTGATCCTGTGTTTATTCTGCCATCATTCTGTTCACCTTTAGACTTCAGCATTACTCGCTCACCTGTGTAAACTTCTCCCTCCATGACATACAAGTCTTCCCTATCTAGTCACTGTATAGACAAGTTTGTGAATTCATCATTCTAGTACAGCCCAGTGCCTTGCTCCCTTTGTTTCACAATTTCTTTCTGTGAGCATCACTTCCTCTGAGTTTGCTAAACAAGATACAGATGTTACAGGACCAATGTGGGTCTATCCATTCTTTTGTATCTATCACTCTCAGGTCGTTGCTCTATGCCGATCAACTGAGTCGAGTTCCCCGTTTACTGTGCACGCCTATTCAGTCACTTAATGTGACATTTTTTGCAGCATGGTTTTTCTAAGTCTCCCAACAAGAACGTATGTGCCATTTGTTTTAAATTACACCATAACTAATACCACCCAGATGTGAACTTCCTGCCGTAATGAAGCACCATTTCATCTCACTCCACATGTGCAACGTGTGTTGTCTGTGATTTCATTTCATGTCATCTATACTTCAGCTTTCCAGCAGTCAGGATGCTTTTTGTCTAGAGCAGTGCCTTCCCCTGGGAGAAGCAGTTCCTATAAGCATGTCTCCAACACAGTTGGAGGCCATTATATGGAAGTTTATGAAATAGAAGAAACAAGACGATGTGTCCTTATAGTAAAGTCAGTGTAGCTATAGGAATGACTACTAAAGACTTAGAGATTCTCCACATTTCTAACAAACAAAACTCAAATTCTAGTTCCTCGTATCTCCAAATTGCACGAAATGTGGTGAAATACCATAATTCAGAAATTATAGTTTTTAAATTAATAGCAATATAGATTTTTACTTTATTTTTAAAAGAATCCATATAAAAGACATTCTTTGAAGATAGATAGTGACTATTAGAGTGGAATTACATGCAATTGTCCATCTTTTTGCCTTGCACTTTATCTACTACAAAAGATCAGAAAAGCAAATTAAGGGCATTCTCTAAAATAAGGAATATAATATAAATGAATTCAGAAAAAGGTGATTTTTGTTATAAAGATAAAGCACACACCCAACCAATTTATTCAGATCAATTGGGTATGCTGAAAAACTTAAATAAATAGCTGATAAAAATGAAATACTTAATAATAAGCAGGCTAAACAAATGATAGTAAAATCTCCTGTGAACTCATGGGAAATATAATGTTATAGTAAGAAAGCTGACAGCAGAATTAAACTAATAAACGTGAAATGCAGACTACATCAACTCAAGAACACTGAAGTGAATACACTATTTGCTTTCCCAATAAACTAGCTTATTTATTGTATATTTCAGGAATCAGAGTAAGTGCTGAGAATTTTTAAAAAGCCAAATCTATTTCAAATTCCTTTGCAAGAATGAACTAAGAGCAACCGACTTTCCAGGGACCAGAGAAAACTTGTTCATTTTAGGCTTCATAGAAACAAAAGTGTTCCCAGCTCAGATATTGTTTTACTTTTAGTAAAACTATAAGAACACAGAGTAATTTGAACATTGGAAAAATGGGTAATATTCTACTGAAGAATGTGCTCACTTTCTGTCTCAAAAAGTTTTCAGATATGGACTTAATTTTATTGTATCATATTGTTGTTTTAATATACAAGAAGGATCAGTACCTAACATGAAATTTACTATTACAAATAAAACAAAACAAGTAGTTTCAAATTGTGGGAGTCAATAGAATATGGTTTACATAAAAATCAGAAATCTGGTACTAGAGAGAGGGTTCAATGATTAATAGCATTTGTTGTACTTATAGAGGAACTGGGTTTGATTCCCAGAATCTGTATGATGGATTACAGCCATTCTTAACTTGAGTTCCAAGGTATCCCTTGAACTTTTATGACCTCTGTTGACACCGTCTGTACACATGGCACAATGCATACATGAAAACAAGACAATCATATATGTATGAATAAAATAAATAACACTAGAATAATTTTTAAATCAAGTACGAATCTCTGAGCTCAAATAGTAGACAAAGGATATAGAAAATTAATGCAACAATAAGACAGTGAGTTTGAGTGCTTGTGATTCACTTTTGCCCAACAAGATCAGCTTCTCTCTTGAAAGAATTAGCCATCAATATCTATGATATCTATCAGAAGTTGTTGTCACAAAGCTATTTCTAAATCTGCTTTGCATATAGAAAATGAAAATCAGTTTTAGGGAGATGTAAAGATACAGCACACATGAATGGCAGCATCTAAAAACTTCATATCTAAATTTGGCATGATCGCCAAGCAGACCAACCATGTCTCCATTCAATATAACAAACCGAATGATAGGCTCTTCTCTCTATCTGCAGTCTCCACTTCCAGTCATCTTAATAATGTAATTTCTGGTGGGGGGATTAACCTTCCTAAATCTTTTGAAGTTGAGGGGACATGTGGCAAAGGCTAATTAGAAAGGCCTCCATGGACCTCAAAGGGAATTGTGGCCTCATAGCCATCCCTCTGAGGCTAAGTCTGAGGACAAAGAACCTTAGAGATGCTCACAATGTTTCGCCACTTGGGAAATTAAAATTTACAGTGACAAAATTGCATGTGTTTAAAAAAATGCAAAACAAAACCAAAAGAATGACTTCAATTAATGGGTCAGCCTGGGGAAATGGATTTTTATTTGTTAAGAACCAAGGACTGAGAAAAGATCCATCAGTGTAGAGTACCAGGTAATTCTAATTAACTAGTGTAAGCAAGAAGTTTGTCTCACTTAGTTTTAGATCCACAGGGGAAGCAAGCGCATCCTTCCTAGCATACTGGCTCTCTGCCAAGGTAAAGGTCCCGCCTTCCATAGAACCCTTCCACTGTTCATCTATAACTATGACTGTTAATCGGCATTTGACTAGGTGATTTTCTCAGCATAATACTTAGAAATCCTCCATTTTATAGTCATTCTTGAACATACCGTACTTTAACATAAAAATGTAAAAAGTAAAAATACGGAAAGGAAGGAACTTGCAAAGAAGTTAGACCTTGCAAGCATAAAAGGAAAGAAAATATGCTGTTTCACATTATGTAGAAAAATACAGAAAAGTACTCTCATTTGATTGCCAATTTCCATCAGCTTCATTTATATCTTTTGCTAAATTTGTGATCTATTACTACTCTTTATTGAATTGACAATTTCCTTTTAAACCACTTTATTTTTGAGAAAACTATACATGGACACAATGAAATATGATTGAATTTACCTCCCAATTTAACACTCCAATATATTTTTATATATCCCCAACACATTCCTTTCCCACTTCATGCCTTCTTTGTTTTTGTCTTGATAACCACATAAGTCCAGTTAGTGATACCCTTATGAACATGGTATAGGATCAGCCATTGGAGCATAAGAAGCCTACCATTTACTTTGTCTCAGTAAGCAATGATTTCCCCAACTCCCATGTGGCTTATTCACTGCCAATAGCTTCTTTGTGTTGGCTGAGACCTGGAAACCATCTGCCCCATCTATGATGGGGTTTTGGCTAGCTTCATCTTGTGTGTGTGTGTTGTTCAGGTGACCATGGCTTGTGAGATCATGGGTGAGTCTCTTATCATGCCCCGCCAAGAATTTGATGCCATTGCTCCCTTGTCTCCAGCTCTTACATTCTTCCCTCTCCCCCCCCCCCATTTATAATGTTCCCTGAGTCTTGGCAGATGACTAATGGTTAATGGTTAATGCAGATGACCTGTTCAAGGCTTAGCACTGAGTCTCTCATTCTCAGCATGTTGACCAGCTGTACATCTCTCCATTGACTGATGTCCAATGCAAAATGATGATTCCTAGACCAAGGCTGAGAGCAGCCCAGGTATGCAGGTATAAATATAGATATAATAAAAGTAACTCAACAGCTTTGTCATTTAGCAAAATGACAATAACAGGTTCTATCATACGGTGTATGGTGACCTAGTCACAACTTTTGACTAGAATTTTCAATACCAGGCATGAATTGCCTTTCTGTGAAGCAGGCATTAAAAAAAAAAAAAAAAAAAAAAAGATCTAAAAGCAGCCGGCTATCCTCTAACCGTCATGTCACTATTACACCAGCAAATACATGTTGCTTAATGTGTCAGTAGCAGGAGGGACCTAGTGCTGGGTAAGTCCATTGACGTCATTTATTTCCCAGCAGCCTACGTAGAACCTTCTGGAATGATGAAAGCTTATTCAGCATGAAGGAAGTTTCTTGGTTGATATGAGATTTAAGTTATTTACTTAAAAGACAATTTCTTTTTATTTCTTTTTGTTTTTTTGAGACAGGGTTTTTCTATAGCTTTTGAAGCCTGTCCTGGAACTGGCTCTTGTAGACCAGGCTGGCCTCAAACTCACAGTGATCTGCCTGCCTCTACCTACCGAGTGCTGGGATTAAAGGCATGCGCCACCACCACCCAAAAAAGGCAATTTCTTAACACTAAAGTTATAATATATAAATAAATGAATTCTCTCTATATTTCTCATATATGTGTGTGTGTATGTGTGTGAAAGAATACTATATTTTCTACTATGATTTCATTTATTATGCAAAAATATTCTTTGTCTAAATGATGGACTTATTGGCTATATAATGTTTGGTAATATTGACTATGTTTTACTATCTAACATGTTACAATTTATTAAACTTTTCACTAATGTGAATATATATCATATATACCTTCCAACTATTGATGATTTTATCAGTTTTATTGGCTATACTGAAATGATCATCTATGCATTCATTCTGATTTTTTCTCTAATGTTTGACTTAGAAGTGAATCTCCTGAACTAGTAAATAATCCTGTACTCATGCTCATAGCCTTGGAAGATTTATATCTTCTTCTGTATAGATAGCTGTATTTCTCTGTCTGTCATCTATAGTATCTACCTATTTATCTATTTATAATGCATGTGCTGTATGTATGAATATATGTATGTATGTGTGCTGCATGGGAGGGTGCCTGCAAATGCCAGAAAATGGTGTCTGATCCCCTGCAACTTGAGTTAAAAATGTTGTGAGACTCTGGATAAGTGCTGAACCTAAACTTTGATCCTGCAGTAAAGTTTGAAGTGCTTTCAACCATTGAGCCAGCTCTCTGGACTTCTAACAATCAGCTTCTATTTTTAATTTTTTTTCATAATGACCAATGTACAGTACCAACAGAATTGGATGTGTAAATACCATTTTGCTGCAACATGGTCAAAAGTGGCAAGTTATGAAAAAAATTGCAATTCATTAAATGTAATACAGTGTTTCAAGCTCACTTAAATTTCCATTTCTTTGACAATTAGACAGTTAGATATGAGCTAATTAAAGCCACTGAAATCATTAAACTTTGATTTTCTTACTTATTCAGGTGAATATAAAATTGAGTTTTAAGAACTCTACAAGTGAAACTTATTATACAATGACATATTACTAAATAAAATTATTTATAGGTTTGAGCTACTCAGTTCTTTCTAAAACATGGAAAAAGAATCTTTTGAATAGAATAATCTCATTTAAAAAGAGCTTCAAGTGAATTCATTAGAACAGTCAGTGGGGCCCAAGGTTATGGCTGAAGTATTCCAAAGATTTCATTTATTCCAAGATTTTATTTATCTTTGATTTATATTTTGATTTATTAGTATAATTTCACTGATTCTTTTCTCAGTGTGCATGGCGTGATTTATCAGTATCTATTTTCCAGGAACAAACAAGAAAATCCTTTTCATAAAATCATTTGACAATATTTTTGCTAGTAAGAACAATTTGCTTAGCTTTATATAAGGAGACAGAGACCCACATTGGAGCACCGGACATAATTCTCAAGGTCCAAATCAGGAGCAGAAGGAGAGAGAGCACAAGCAAGGAACTCAGGACCGCAAGGGGTGCACCCACACACGGAGACAATGGGGATGTTCTATTGGGAACTCACCAAGGCCAGCTGGCCTGGGTCTGAAAAAGCCTGGGATAAAACCGGACTCTCTGAACATAGCGGACAATGAGGTCTACTGAGAACTCAAGAACAATGGCAATGGGTTTCTGATCCTACTGCATGTACTGGCTTTGTAAGAGCCTAGGCAGTTTGGATGCTCAACTTACTAGACCTGGATGGAGGTGGGGGTTCCTTGGACTTCCCACAGGGCAGGGAACCCTGATTGCTCTTAGGGCTGAGGAGGGAGGGGGACTTGATTGGGGGAGGGGGAGGGAAATGGGAGGCGGTGGCAGGGAAGAGACGGAAATCTTTAATAAATAAATAAAAAAAATTAAAAAAAAGAATAAGAAAAATATCTTTTTAGGAAGATAATATTTTTACAAGAAAACTAGGGATGTTATGAAGGGGGGTGTTGGGCCATTTATTTTGTAGTATTGGTATGATTTTAAAGAGACTGTTTCAATGCCATTAGTATCAAGGACTAAATTCTGATGTGGGGCGCCCTTCTGTATGCTGTGAATATGTCTTATTACCATTGGTTAATATAGAACCTGCTTAGGCCTATGGCAGAGCAGAATATAACTACATGGGAAATCTAAACAGATACAGGAGGAAAGACAGTTGTGTCAGAGAGATGCAGTAGTCACCAGAGAAGCAACATGTGAGAGAGGAAGCCATGAGCCTCACGGTAAAATACAGAATAATAGAAATGGGTTAATTTAAGGTATAAGAGCTAGTTATTGATAAGCTTGAGTTTATAAACCAAACAGTTTGTAATTAATACTAAGTCTCAGAGTGATTATTTGGGAACTGGTGGGTGGCAAAGAAACCTTTAATTATGAAATTCTATATCAAATATTTTGGTTTACTGGTTCAGAGGAAGCCTTCGGGAACATCACGGTCAATCATTCACATCCAACTTCATTTCGTCTACTAAGCAGTTCCCATTTAAAAAGTAAAGTAGTCATCAGAGATGATACATAATTTGTATTCACATAGCGGTATATCTACTCAACATGAGTTTTCAAAAAATAGGACCTTGGTACCAGATATCATTTCATGCCATGTTCTATCCTACCTTTGAAAACAAATATTGTAAAAGATGATATTTGTCCTCATGGCAGACCCTTGCATATTTGAAAAGTCTCAGATTTCACTTATCTCTGTCTAAGTTTTAGAACTTCTGAACATATGTTTTATTTTTTTTTTAAATAACTCAATCTCTAGTCCAGGGTGATACTGCAATGGTGGCATGTTATGGTAGGGAAAGGTTGGTAGAAATTTAGATATATGGAAGATGAGATTGTTTGACCATGCTACATGGAAATATGAATATCACCTGAGGAAGAACTGCCATTAACTTCAGGTAAGAAAAAAAGGGAAATATAAGATTAAGGAAAGCCATGGAAATAAGAAAAAGGATTTATCATTTTTATACTTATATTTATATTTAAAAATCATACATATGGTTTATACTAATATTTAATATTTTCAGAGAAAACTATTTTAATTCTAATACACTGATACATCAAATTGCAAAGCATCTAAGTGAACACTTCAATTGACAACCAATGCTTGGTTTCAGCTGTGTGATTAAGTACCTGATCAGGTAGTCAATCCCTCAAACCTCTATCTCAATATCTTCATATGCAGTTTTATTTGTAATGTAATTATAAATGCATAATAGAAAATTATGTAATATAATAATAAAATATATTCAACATGTTTTATAATATAATGTATGTTTGATAGAATTTTGATTAAACTTAGTCTACCTACTTTTATAATTTTCTTCCCAAAGAGCAAAAAAATCTTACAGATTAGGATTATCACACTTTGATATTTTTTTTTGTTTTTTTGTTTTTTTGTTTTTTTTTTTTTGATATTTTTTAAAAATCTCACAGGGTTCATAGTAGAGATGTTTTCAGATTTAGTGTAGCTCACTTACTCGCAGAACAAAGTCAGCAAACAAAATGTTGGAATGGATTCCTTTCCTATCGACAGTATTATAAATGCAGGTTTCTCCCTCACACACACACACATACACACACAAACAGAGAGAGAGAGGAGGTGAGAGGGAAGAGAGAGATTGGACTTCCATCCCCAACCAGAGTTCCATAACAACAATGTCTTTGAATTGCAAGGTGGCCTTTCAATTTGGGCCAGTCTCACCCTCAAGTTCCCTGCTCATTACATAAAGACTTAAAAAACTGTTGAAGATCTAGCCTGATAAGCATTTTTTATTTTTATTTTTTAGTGCTCCACTTGTGCTCTCATTTTTCTTCTTCACTTTTCATTTTAAATAATAAAAGAGATGTGGCTGGAAAGGTCAAATGCTTTAGGTTTTGTCAGGCAGTTTGGGATTTCTCCAGCAAAAACTATATCCCAATTCCCTGGGATGTCAAATTGCAGCCAAGTTGGTCACTAGAATCAGGACAGACAGGGTCCCCTGGGAGGAGTGGCCCACTTCCCTTCTTAGCATGCACAATTAAAACCTGAAACTGCAGATCTTTTCTTTTCCAAAAGAATGGGAAAAAAAGGAGCTATTCATTCTAAAATCAAGGAGAGCTTAAGCTATAGATCTGGAAGTTATTCTTGAAGCCACAATGAGAAAGGAAGCATGTGATATGAAAGTTTGGTGTAAGGAGAATATTTTTCTATAACTTTCCAAGCAAAAAGAAACAGATTATGATTTGAAAGTAACTCATGAATCCATTTCTCATCTACTTGTTGGCAATATCTAGCATTATACCTGACACAAATAAGTTTTTATTGTAGTTTCCTGGTGAGTCATTGATTTTTGATTAGGAGACTTGCATTCTGCTATAGAATTTTGAGCAGCTCTGTTCAAAATACTTAAGACTTTTGAGCATGTACTTTCTCCTAGATTCTGAGAGAAAGAGTCCCATAAACAAAGGAAAGATTGATGAAGTATCCAAATAATGTTCCTAATTTAGCTTAGAAGCATAGTATATCAATATTGTATTGGTGTATTGTCATAATTTGCCAGTTTGGAGATATGTTTCTATCAAACTGCCATTTCAGACAAACATCTCCACCAAATATTTTAACACATTGTGATTCTGAGCTTATATATTATGAAGAAAGCAGAGTTACCATATTAAACAACCAGAAAATTCCCCCAAAAGATTCAGGGTGGAGGGGATTGATCCTGTCTCAGTTTGATATGCCAGACTTTGTAGACTCCCAATGGGAGGCTGTCCCCTTCTAAGAAGTGGATAGGTTGGGTTGGGGGAAATTGAGGGGGAGAGGGAGGAGAGGAGGGAAACAGAACTGTGGTTGGTATGTAAATGAAAAAAATTAAAGAAAAGATCTCTCAAAGAGACTTTGGGCATCAGACATTAGATTGAAGTCCACAAGTTTGTCAGTCTGTGTTCATAGTTATCTTATGAATGGCTCTTGGGCTGAAATTTGGCTTGAATTGGGATCTAAAACAAGATATTTAGGAGGTGATACAGGACCAGCAATTAATTAATTATGGCTGGAACACAGAGGAAACGGAAAATAAAATATTTATATCAGAATATGAAGCATTCAAAAAAAATCTATTAAATTTTTCAGCTGTTCTTTAAAACATTGCATTCTATGATCAGGAACAAGTAATGTGCATCTTTAGTTACTCAAGGTATTCCCTCCATTTCCTGTTGTACTGGGGTCTCATAAGAGCCTTCATAGTCATCAGGGACAGAGCTCCACTAGCTGGTGTGCCTGTGAACATAGCCTGACTTTGTGAGCGGTGGATTGAAGACTCAGGTTTCCATGACAGTTGTACTTCAGTTTTCCACCTTGAAAGAAAGATTCAGCTAAAAGATGGGTATTTGTGCTGGCGAAATGGACTATGCATACATTAGTGTATTTTTGGAGGAAAAAATATGTCCTTAAACACAGTTGATAGTTTAACAATACTGGAAGCAGAACAGAGGTTTCAAAAAATACGTAACTATGTTAAAATATATTGAGGCCAAAATAAATGGAAATACAAAAGGAGATTAAGTTAGAATAAACAAACATAAAATGTTAACTAGAGTATTAATAAGACCGAGAAAGATGGGATGTGGATTTTAGCAGGTATTTAAGTTTATTATTTTTTTAAAAAAAAATCATTCCATACTCAAGAGTAAGAAAAAAAAAGGTTGCAGAATAAACTTGTGTTGACAAAACAACAGCTTCGACAATTACCACAGGTCCTCATTTGTTGCTTCATCTAAACCCACTCCATCAACTTTTCATTCCATATAAGAAGAGCAAGACGCAAGTATTTGATCATCACCCTTTAAGTTATCCAAACTGGCCAGTGAGTTCAGTGCAGTGAAGCTGCCTGTCTCCAGTATAAACTTTTTCATCAGTATTCTATTAATCCTCTTAGCTACTGATGAGCCTTGCCTAGAACCATTATTTCATTAAAGCTTTCAAAGTAGTAATTTGAGTTCTATTATTCTATTTCCTACCTATAATTTTTTCATATAGAAAATTTTCTCATCAAATATTTGAATATCCTGAAATATACTTAACTATTAAACTTCATTGTTGAAATTTTGAAAAAAAAAAGGAAGCTTGATAGTTCTGAGAAGACATAATGGCAGTCAATCTTTCTGTCTGCCTCTACATCATGTATTTTAAAATACTGAATCTAAGTAAGTATGCAGAGAACTCTTCTATGAAGAGAACCCACAGACTGAGTTGGAGAAATTAATTTCTTTTTTTTTGTTTTTTCTTTTTTTCTTTTTTTTTAATTGAGAAAAGGAAAAAAAAGAGAGAAATTAATTTCTTGTAGTACCCTAGATATGCCTCTTGCCTTCCAAACATTGTTTTTGCATAATATTGGTCCTGTCACAATCAGGAGGTCTGGTACACTCCAGTCCTTACCTATGCTCTTACAACCTTCCTTCTCCATCTGTTGTAATGATCCCTTGAGCACTGGGGAAAAGGGAACTTTTTGAGGCGGTCTTAAGAATGTGCTGATTTATGGGTAGAGAGATACATCAAGAGCAAAGACATCATATCTTTATGAGATTTAATTTTAAATATTTTTGAAAGTTCCTGCATGTGTACTAGACACACACTTTTTTCATGTCAGGGTGGTCAGAATGAAACTGGTGGCTCTCTAGGGCAAGAAGGAGCTAGAAAATGAAGAAGGAGGTGAGAGCAAGGGCAGAAAAGTAAGAAAGACACACAATATGAGAAAAGAGAGGACAGAGGTAGCCTGACAGCCACAAACTAACACATTCTAGTAGATAGACTGGAATGGAACAAAAGGACAGGAAGAGGCACAGTTGGTACCCAGGTCAGTTGATGTTTACATTATGATTTCTGAAGTATGCACATGGCATTTTCCTGTAGAATGCCCCTATCTGTAACAGTAACACTTCACTTGTTTTTACACTCAGTCCTGTAAAAACCTTCCTTTTGCTGATTTCTGATTATTTCTGCAATTTAGCAACGTCATTTTGAATTCAGACAACATTCTCCAGAGTTCTGCCCTTTGTGAACTTTTCTGAGTTTCATTTGCAAGTTTGGGAATAAACTCTCTATTACCATTTCATGGTTGGAAATATTAAGCATGCAGTTTGAGATGCATAATAAAATTCCCTAAACAATTTCAAGGCCTCACAAACATAAAAACTAATCAAAGCCACAGAATTGTCTTGACTTAAAGTTTAGATTTCATTTTTTTCACAGACATTTCTATCCATCCACAGTTATTTGCACATCAGTAGACAGAATTGTGACAACCAAATCCAAAGGAAAATGTGAATATTATTTAGTGCAAAGCCAGGATAAGAGGGGAAGGTTTGTTTGGTCATTAGCAAATAACAGACAGTGTACCACCAAGTTGAAATTTTTAGAGATGTTGCTAAATAACAGTCCAAACTGACCAAATTAAGTGTTTACTTCATTTCTACATGTAAACAGCTTCATAAATTGCAGCATGTTTGATATATCAAACTTTAAGTTCCATCTGCTTTTAAAATAGTTTCTCAATGGAAGAGCATGTGTCCATTGCACTTAGACTGACAGATCCGTTTGGTTTATTTGAGAATGGCTTTAAATGAAAAGTAAGATTGTGTCATTCAATCTGATTTCATAGTGATAAATGAGAGACTCTTTCTCCTGCCTTACCTCACGTGTTACCTAAGCACAGTGTTCCCAATACTTTATCTACACACTTAACACTCTCCACACCTCTTTCGAAGGGTATCTTGCTGTCATTAGTATGTGGTACAGGAACAAGATATGTGATCATTATTTCCAGTTGACCAAACACTGACTATGCAGTTTAATCAAATTAAAGTCTTTGGACAACTTGGCATTAAATTAATATGTGTTAAGTATTTACTAAATTCCCTTCTGCCCGTGAAGTATGTTCCTTGATTTGTTAGTCAATATTATTTTGCTTATCAAAAATACAAAAAAGTATTAGTCCTCATATATATAAAATACTACCATAAAATAATAATCATAAAGGGGAGATGCATGGTGGATATGACACTCTTTCAGTTCAAAATGATAGAACAGCTAACATTTATTCAGTGTGATCTGTCAGCCATTGCTCTAAGTGACATACATATTCATTTAATCTTCTCAGTAAACTCAGTTTATAGGACATCAGAGAGAGGTAACTGCTTTCATAGGCATTAAGGCTGGCTATGACTGCTGAACCTGGAGTTCATGTACCTCACCATCACACATTCATTCATTTTGTTGGGCTGTGGCCACTAACTTCACAAGGTAGCATCTCTTTCTTAAAGAGAAAACAAGCATAAATTAAGCAGAGACTGGACATAACGTAACCCAAAATGTCAGGACTACCCCAATACTTGTTAAGCAGATTCTTTACCACTTAGCTACACCCTTTTATATCAAAGTTGAGAGAAAATGTGGGAACACTGGACATGGTACAGCGTTCATAGAGGGAAACACATGGACCTCTCTTTATGAGGCACCCAGTGAGAACATGGCAGACGGGAATATGGGCGAAGTTTGCAGTTCATTATTCCAATGAGTAATATAACACACAAATGGTAGAAAATAAGGGGGGGGAGTGAAAATTATCCTACAAAAAATTGAATTGCCCTTTCCACTATTACTTTTGATGGATACGTTTTTAATTATTCAAGACACAGTCTTAAATATGAATACAGCTATCACTGAGTGGGGGCACAGCCTTAATATTTGTGTCGCCTTCAAAGGTATACTTGAAATATTATGCCCTCATTTGAAATTATTTGGAGTTGGGAGTCTGTAGAAGGAAATAAGTCATAAAGTTAGAGTTCTTGTCACTGAGATTAATGTCCATAGTATGCAAAGTCTAGACAGTTCTCTTTCCTTCCACCCTGTGAAGATTTGATGATAAGACAGACAGCAGCATGGAACCTGAGAAGGCCCTTATCAGAGTCTGACATTGGCAGCAGCCAGACCGCAGGCCTGCAAGTTCCAGAACTGCAAAAAAAATACTATTATTTATGCGTCAATATGTCTGCCTGAACTAGCTGAGGAAGAAGGATGTACCCTAATCACAGATTTTCCCCTTTGTATAATACCTACATGTTTCTAATTCTTCTTCCTTATAGTGCAATCAATATCTTCATATACGGTCATTAAACTATATGCCCTTTGTCCGATTCATACAAGCATGTTTACTAATCAAAGGAGGTAGCTTTTCCTAGTGCACTGAGATATTTTGAAAGATATTTTATTGAGTTCTGATTTCATCTTCTTTCCTGCTGAAAATAAGATAGTCTCAGAGAATATAGCACTATCAGCAGGCTAGTTTGAGAGCCCTATGATGCCTTTCAGATCTTACTTGGCATAAGAAAGTTATTTCTCACCAACTTTTCAAAGTCAGATACAATGACCACTCTCCTAATATTTTCTTTTCCGGGGAGATTGCCTGTGAAAACCCAATACAAAACTTTAAACAAGCATCTAAGAAACCTATTATTCTTGGCTAACCACTGACATCATATTTTAGATTGTTTGATATAAGAATTACTTAGACTTTTTTTCTCTGAGTATCCACTGAAAATTTGACCAAGAATTTCATGGCCTCTGGGTAAATATGGAAAGGTAATTTGTGTCAACACTTCCCAAGATTCTTTTTGACCCTTTGAAGTATTGGACTTATGGAAAATATCATACCATATGATTGTAAGCCTTTGTAATTTGACAAAATTGTGCTATTTCTTAGATTACAAATTAGACTTGAAATGACAAATTAAACCAGTTCAAATAGAACTCATTTTAATTTTATTATAGACATGCCAGGTTGCAAAAATATATAAGTGAAATAATAACCTGGACAATTTGAGCTTTTTCTTTATTTTTTGTCATTTATGTTATGTATAGGTGTTTTGCCTAGATGTGTGTGCACCACATGTTTGCAGAGGCCAGGATAAGGTGATAGAGTTCTGAATCTAGAGCCCAGACAGTTTTGAGACACTGTGTAGAACCCAGGTCCTCCTGTAGAGCAGCCTGTGCTCCTAACAGAGTCACCTCTCCAGCCCTCAGAGTTTGGCATTTTATACTCTTGAAGTTCCAAGCATACAGACATGAAATTCCTGTGGATAACTTACTTTCCCTAAATGCTCCCTGAACCTTCTTCTAACTCTTCGACATCTCACATGTATGGTTATTTTCAAACCAATTTTGTTTTAATCCAAGAATTATTCTTTCAGTAGCTGTGATATAACAGATTATGCTGCAGATTCAAGGAGTACTACCACTTTCTTTGAAGCTAAGTAATCAGTTTCCCATGAAGGATTGATTATTTCCTTGTGGCATCTCTCAGTTGTTACAAATCAGGGAGTTAAATTTGTCCCAAGTCAACTAGTTTTTCTTTAATGAAATTTATATGCAGCACAAATATGAACATGAATCCAGAGAGCAGAGAGAAATTAAATCGTTGGAAATAGAATCGAATTCTCAATGTTTATTAAGTAAGCTTGGTCAGAGTATCAGTCATTAAGAAAACAAACAACAAAAAGTACTGGCAGGGCATAGACAAAGGAAACACTTCTACACTGCTGATCATTGTGAGAGCAGAAGACATGGTATTTTCCATTGATGAGTCTCTCAGTTACTTATCTGATATCAAGTGGTCAACTCTGAAGTCACATGCATACAAGTAACAGTAAACTGAGCACATTGGATTTATATATTAAGAAGTAGATATTGATAAAAATGTAATTTCCAGGTATATAAATCCCTATTTTGGCCTCTTTGGGTACTAGACACACTTGTTTCACATAAACATATGCAGGGAAAACACTGATGCACATAAAACACCCAAGTTTGTATGTATGTAACAACAACAATAGAAGAAAAGAGAGACAGAGGACATGGATTTAAATGAAAGAAAAGACATGGAGGAGATACTTGAGACAGCTTGGGGTGAAAAGGAAAAAGAAAATATTTTAAATTATATTTTTTAAATAGAAAATATCTGAAAATAAATCTTCTATGTGACCATGTCTGGGTACTTACTTACACACAGGACTCCAGGTTAAACTATCAGAGAGGTACTTGTACATCAGTGTTTATTGCAACACTATCCATACTCACCGAATATGGGACCATGCTAAGTATCCACCAAGAGAGGAATGGATACAGAAAAATCTGGTACATAGCCACAAGAGCATTAGAGTCACAAGAGGAATAGAGTTATGTCATTTGTAGGAAATTAGATGCAACTGGAGATAATCATATTAAGCACATTAAACCAGTTTCGGAAAGATAATTATTACATTTTTTCTCTCATTTGTGTTTCATTAGTCAAATAAAATCAGGCATGCATATGTAACACAGAAACTAGGGGTGACATTGTCTAGAGGAGGAAGGAGGACTAACGAAAGGAAGGAGGCGTGAGGAAGAAGAATATGAAGTGCTGGGCTAGGCAGAGTGTGTTCAGGTCATGATATACACCTACATGGAAAACTTTTCAAATATCTTTTAACACTCATTAAGAGGACCAAGTACAATTTGTGTTTCTTATGTATATAGATGTGTCTGTCCCCTGGGCTATGGGGTGTATCAGGAGATATATTCTTACAGACATTGTACACTCCCTCTACCAAGAGCTTTCAATTCCCAGTAGCTCCTTGGCTAGAGGTGGCCGTTCCTGTACACCCCTGCTCTCCATGCTGAGGTAGGATAGAGGACAGATGTGGGAGCTATTGCGGAAGGAGTAGAATATGATCAAAACACACAAAATCCTCAGAGAGCAAATAAAATCTAGGAAAAACAAAACAGATAAAGGTTTATTAAGAGTATATTGGTTTCCATATAAGGTAAAACAATTTTAAGTGTATGAAAAATTTGTTTGGAGAATACTGGCAACGTGATATTATAAAGTAGATTTCCTTTTTTTTTTTTTTTTTTTTTCGAGACAGGGTTTCTCTGTAGCTTTGGGAGCCTTTACTAGAACTAACTCTTATAGACTAGGTTGGCCTCGAACTCACAGAGATCCACCTACCTCT
>NC_022010.1:51890052-51913906 GCF_000317375.1 Microtus ochrogaster
AATTTGTTGAAGAGGCTCTCTTTTTTCCATTGTATACTTTTAGCTCCTTTATCGAAAATCAGGTGTTCGTAGGTTTGTGGGTTAAAGTCAGGGTTGAAAATAAATCTTCTATGTGACCATGTCTGGGTACTTACTTACACACAGGACTCCAGGTTAAACTATCAGAGAGGTACTTGTACATCAGTGTTTATTGCAACACTATCCATACTCACCGAATATGGGACCATGCTAAGTATCCACCAAGAGAGGAATGGATACAGAAAAATCTGGTACATAGCCACAAGAGCATTAGAGTCACAAGAGGAATAGAGTTATGTCATTTGTAGGAAATTAGATGCAACTGGAGATAATCATATTAAGCACATTAAACCAGTTTCGGAAAGATAATTATTACATTTTTTCTCTCATTTGTGTTTCATTAGTCAAATAAAATCAGGCATGCATATGTAACACAGAAACTAGGGGTGACATTGTCTAGAGGAGGAAGGAGGACTAACGAAAGGAAGGAGGCGTGAGGAAGAAGAATATGAAGTGCTGGGCTAGGCAGAGTGTGTTCAGGTCATGATATACACCTACATGGAAAACTTTTCAAATATCTTTT
Organism: Microtus ochrogaster; assembly: GCF_000317375.1. Taxonomy (NCBI): domain Eukaryota; kingdom Metazoa; phylum Chordata; class Mammalia; order Rodentia; family Cricetidae; genus Microtus; species Microtus ochrogaster. Next base: position 51,890,654 of record NC_022010.1, read on the forward strand.
AACACTCATTAAGAGGACCAAGTACAATTTGTGTTTCTTATGTATATAGATGTGTCTGTCCCCTGGGCTATGGGGTGTATCAGGAGATATATTCTTACAGACATTGTACACTCCCTCTACCAAGAGCTTTCAATTCCCAGTAGCTCCTTGGCTAGAGGTGGCCGTTCCTGTACACCCCTGCTCTCCATGCTGAGGTAGGATAGAGGACAGATGTGGGAGCTATTGCGGAAGGAGTAGAATATGATCAAAACACACAAAATCCTCAGAGAGCAAATAAAATCTAGGAAAAACAAAACAGATAAAGGTTTATTAAGAGTATATTGGTTTCCATATAAGGTAAAACAATTTTAAGTGTATGAAAAATTTGTTTGGAGAATACTGGCAACGTGATATTATAAAGTAGATTTCCTTTTTTTTTTTTTTTTTTTTTCGAGACAGGGTTTCTCTGTAGCTTTGGGAGCCTTTACTAGAACTAACTCTTATAGACTAGGTTGGCCTCGAACTCACAGAGATCCACCTACCTCTGCCTCCAAAGTGCTGGGACTAAAGGTGTGTGCCACCACCATCCAGCTATAAACTAGATTTCTTAGTTCTGTTAAATCAACAGTTCTTAGTTATGTTAAATAGAAACAGCTCCTTCAGTTCATATCATAAAATGAGACATAATATTAAGGAGTGACTGTATTCCTTCCAATTTATAACTCCAAGTCATAATACAATATAGTTGTGTTTGTAGATAAGGCATTTGAGCAGGTAAAATTAAATAAACATATGAGTTGGACATTACCCTATCACGTTAATGTCCTATCTCAATAAACATAGATATACACAAGATTCCTCTTCTGGCTCCTCCAAGCTGAGTTCCTTGGTTACTTTTGCCATCTCTGCTTTATTTTCCCTTCCCAATTTCCCCTTCTTTATAATTTGTTTTGAGCTCACTGTGCTAATTTTGAATTGTCTTCTTTTACAAATAAGGCATTTTTCAATTTATCACATAATAGACTGTATGACTTTTAAAGAGAAAAAAGATTTGTGTTTTTAGACACAACACACACACACACACACACACACAATTGTTTCCTCCCACATACACACTCAGGACAGCCATGGAGAAAAATGTAGCACAAAGATGGCTGACTATGAGCCAGGAAAGAGGCTCTCTTATCTGAAATGAAGTTCGCTAGCTTGTGGCTCATGCACTTTGATGCCCCCAGAAGCAGAAAAATAGAACCTTTTGTTGTTTCAGTCTCCCAGCTGATGGTGTTTCGTTACAGAATCCTGGCTAGCTAATATGGCCTTTTCTACCACAGAAGGGAGACCTACTAATTTGGTTTAGGGGTAGAGTTTCCTGAAGTCAGGGTCAGGTTTAGTATTTCTCGGCACCGTTCCTCCTACACAGGTTTGCGCTGTTTTATAATTATTAGAAGAAGGCCCTCTTTCTCTTCTTGAATGCTGAATAGAAAGGAAGAAATTAACATTTATTGGACACTTAACATGTGCCAGACGCCATTTCGCATGTGTTTTCTCATTTACTCCTTAGAAACATCTTGCAGCATAAGTATTATTATTCCAATAATTTTAGTTAAAGAGATAAAATAACTAGCCCCCACAGTCACTTAGCTAGTTAATTGGCAGATTTGGATTCCAAACTGATCATTCTTCCTGTTTTGTAATTCTACAAAGTCCTAGGCTTTCCATTATTTAATGTTGAAGGGTCCCTTCAAAATAACAGAGACATTTCTGCTAGTCCACATGGAGGGACTTGATGACGCTGCGCATACAGAGACGAAAAGCTGAACCTGGTGCTAAAGCGGCTGGAGAGTAGTACACTTGGGATGTGACTAGTACCCCCAAGCTGGGGGCAACTAAAGCAATAGCTGGAATCCCATGGAGCCCAGGAGTGGAATTCCCAATGGAATTGGAGTACGTGCTCTATGCTGCACGGCATCCAAGAACAATTGCCTCCCAGAAGCTGGAGCCATTGCCTCAAACCCTGCTACAAGCAGAAAAGGATTTTAGGAATTACTTGAGCTTGTTTGCCTTCTAGGCTTTAATAAGTAAATGCTTGTCACTACCAAACCCTCCAGGAGGCCAGAGAGACTAGCTCAGGAAAGATGCTGCCATAGAACAGTTTGGAAAGAGACCAACTGCTGGCTCCGAGAGTAAAGAAGCCAGTGGCTGGGACAGCTGTGCTGGCCCGTCATTCAGGGAGGAGGAACTCAGGTGTATGGTGCTTTGGAAAGTGCTGCCGATATGTCTTCATAGCTGAGTGCGTTTCCCTAGGTTTCATGTACCACTCTGTGAAGACTGTGACAGAAAGACAGGATTGCATTACTAAACACTGAAGGACTAGTAAATAGTAGAGCCAGGACCAAATCCATGCATTCTGAAAGACAGTGTGCTTCGCAGGTCTTCACAGTGTTGCTCTCCTAATGTTCAAGTGAGATTTAGCTGAATGTCCTCAACTGGTAGCTATGGTCAAAGCGAGATGGCACGTTCCCCAGTATGGAGTGATGTGTTGTTGGTACAGAACAGCAAAGAATATTGTAAACCAAGCTACAGAGTTGCATTAAACTTTTCTTTCCCATAAGTGACTGTATCTTTTAAGATGCCCTTCTTATTTATAACTGAGTGTTTTCTCTGCCATCAGTGGAAACAGAGTTACTCTTACCTTATTTTGAATTATTGTGTGACTTCCTTGGTATATCTTCTCCAAAATGAGGATATATTACCCTAAATCACATCAAGTTCAGGTTTTTTATAGGATATTATTTGAGCATTGTCTTAGAGGACCATAGTCCTAGCCTAATCCCATTCTCACTCATAACTCATGGATGATAACCACAATCTTTGTAACCCAAGGGATAAATACATTCATTTTACCTCATAAAAATTCGTCGCAATTTGCTCTCACATTCTTGTTATATTTCTCAGAAAATGCAAAATAAGAAAGTATATTTCTGTGCTCTCAGAATTTGACCTGGTTAAAGAGAAAGAAAACAAGACAGACAAAACATATGCTGGTCATTTTCTTTGTTTTCTTCTAGACTGCTAATATAGAGACTCCCAAGTTGGAAAGCGCTAAATTATCTGATTATGGAATTCAAAACTGTTTTCCCCCTGAGATATGACTGGGTACATAAACATGAACTCTCATCTCTTAAGACTTTCTGCACATTTCTTCTCTCTGCCTGCACTGGCTCCATATATTACTGCTAATGCTGTCCTTGGGCTGCAATTTGGGATATAGATAATCCTAAGAAAAGGTTATGTTTCTTGTATAGCTCTATTGCATGTTGCCAGTGTCTTCTCCCTCCAACAGCCTCCTCTCTTCCTTTTCGTGTGGCAGCAGGGTGTCATTCAGTCACTGAGTAAAGAGTAGACCATAGCTTTGAGGCTGAGTCTCAGTCATCAGACATGTGAATCTAATTCTCCAACACTTAGAGAGGAAACTTTCCTCTTGTCTAAGAAAGGAGTATTTGCTTAGAGAAGTAAATCTACTAGTCCTGCCCTTTGTGTATTGAGAGGGCCTCAGCCACACAGCATGATGGATGTGAAAGGTACCCCTGGAGTCATAGTGTATTCAACATTTGTGTAGACTACTGTGGCAATGTCCACTCTACAAGGGTGCAAAACACAGTGACTTTGCAATTACACTGCTTAATTGGAGCCAAGAGACTGAGAGATAGGAATTGAATAAGCAGGTTCTAATTACAAAGTAATTTTGGCTTGATTCATTGTTATACCAATGTGAGATCTTGAAGCCATGCATAGCTTCACATCAAACTTCAACATGATTCCTTAAAGAGTCAACATTTTCCTTCCACATCTAAATTTTCTCTCCCACTTCAAACAAGGAAGAGTTGTCCTTGTGTGTCTTTTATCTCCCTTCTGTTAGCTCTGCCCCCTGAATATATGTGTTATATCGAAAAGGAAGCAAGACCCACCTGTAAACTCTTTAATAACCATCCCTCACATACATAGTTACATGCAGCAAAGATATTACTCCAAAAACTAATATATGGAAAATGGATGCTAAGCATTCATTAAAGTTTTTTTTTCCAAAAGCGTCTGCAACAATAATTTTTATAAACCAAATTTACAAAGTATCTATTCTTTGTTAATAGAGAACATAAAGTGCATTAACTAACAAGGTCCCAGGAGTGCTGCTTTTTTGTGTTTAAAAAATCATAATTATTCCCTTTATGGAAAACGATTGGAAGAAATAAGCCTTCAACTCTGAGATAGTTCATCCCAAATGACCATGCTGTGTTGCACTGCCTTTTTACTCAGTGTTTTCAGTATATGCATAGTGTTAAGATTCAGGGATTATCTGCCCCTCCCAACATAAGGAAGGCTTGTGAGTCCTTGAGCTGTCGACCCCCAGCCGCATGGCAGATTAAAGGTAGAGAATTATATTGCTCAATGGTTTGAATTCCCACAATATTGTACTATTCACATTTTAGAAATGTAGGTAAACTAACAAATGTTTATTTTGGTTTCCCAACTTAACCCAATTAAATAAAACAATTTCTCCTCTGTTTTCTGAGCTATTTTTGCACATGGCTCAAACTGCATTCAGAAGCTGATTTACTTCATAACCGTCTTTATCATCCTTGTCTCTTCCACCCTGATAGTGATGCCTGTGTAAGCTTCCTACAGTTTGGGGGACACCAGAAAACAGGCTGCATTCATGATTCTCCCTGCAAATTTTAGAATTATTCATTCTGGTTACACTTATCACATCCAAATTGTACTTTCTGGTCTAGGCATTTAACCTTTGAATTCATCTGTAAGACCAATTTTTGTGTTTTTGAGGACAAAAGAGAACACCTCCCCTAATCAAGTGGTTATTCATTTAGTACTTCAGTAGAAAACCAACATGGGCTGCCAGAAAGAGCTTGACTGAAGAAGAATGCTTGTTCCCTAACCATGTGACTTACCCGTCAGTTACTCTTGCAAAATTTCTCCTAGTCAAGATCAAATCATTTTGAATATTAGATATTTTATGAAAAACCTACAAGGGTTAAAATCATGAACGCAGAATTTCCTGGTTTTAAGTTTGTGCCATATACATCCTAGTATCCACCTGGCATAACCACACCTGGGCTTTGCACAAGTGTCTAAGAAGGAAGCAACTCTCAGCTCCAGGTCTCTGCTCCAGCCCTGCCAGTTATGGCCTGAAGCAACAGGAGGAATATTCTCCCTTACCAGCCTAGCTGGTCTTCCTTGATCTGGGGTCCTTTTAAAGAAAGCAACGAAAGCAACAGGACAGAAAAAAAAATAGAATAGGGAGAAACCTACAGTGGGAAAGCCTGAAGCAACAACACAAATAATGATTATTCCTGTCAAGGTTTAGCTGTGGTTGCTAAGTTACTGGCCTGCTCTGCAAAACCTTGAAGTATGGGACACATTAGGAGCTCGTTAGGTCCCAGTGACTTGCGGTAAATGTACAATTTGTCTCCGTGCTGAACACACTTCAAAAATAACAATAAAAAAACCCCACATGGCCTAAAATTTGTGACCTTTCTGTTGTTTGGCTTCTCTTCCCCTTTACACCTTTTCTCCTAGTTGTATGTTATTATGGAAACTGCTATTGGAAAAATAAACAAAAGAGTTTTGCAAAGAACTAGAACCAGATATATTAGTCTACAGCCTTTGACATTTAATGAAGGTTTTCACGAAGAGAACCACAGGATGGGTCAAGGAAAACTAAAAGGAGTTTCATAATAATTGTTTACAGTGTGCGTGGCAGGGCCATCATCTCACTCTCCAAGAGCACCTATAGTGTGTGTACCAGGCTGCAAAATGGTGCCGAAGCGGGAAGCACTGGACTCTTGCGTGCATTTTCCTATTTACACTAATAGGATCACTTTCCAATTCACAGATCTCGGAGTCGACCTAGCGGTTGATATTCGCAGCTCAAAACTTTGACGTGATTGGCAGCACAGCTTAGTGACCATTTTAAGTTGACAAACTACTTTCCCTGGGTGTCTGGGGTGCCTTTTCTTTATGTTGTTGCACAGATGAGCTTCTTGGTCTTTAAACGTTGCTCTGTGCTTCTAAACTTTTGGCAAGACTTAATGTGTTAATATGAATGCACTTACAGGGGGAATGGTATTCAGAGGAAAGGATGTAGTAGAAGACAGGAAAGGCAGAGATAAAGAGTGGGTGCCTGAGTAAAGGGGGGGGGGCGAATGCTACAAGAGATCTCCTGGCAGCCTCTAGCTGTCACAATGCCAGCACAGTATGAAAATGAACAGTACTGTGGGTATTCTAGTGGTTCCATGAATAATTAGGGAGGACTCTGGTAGTGTTGGGTAGACTCTGAAGACCTGAAGGTAAACCTTACAAAAGAGAGTCACATTTCCTGGGCCAACTTCAAAATTCATATTGTAACTCTGTTGACCTGCAATCTGGGCTAAAAGATATCATTTGGCTCTCATAGGAATGGTACTTCACGGGATGCTTGGATCTGACCTCCTTCACAAAGAACATCTTTTTTGCTCTTGTGCCAATAATTAATCGGAATTCATACGGCATTAAACAATTCTTGATAAAATGTAATGCTAGATGAAATTATTTGTTACCTATACATTTACATGTATACATATTTGTATAATGCACTTTTTCTTTAAATAAAAACGGCTTTCTGCTAGGCAGTGGGTGACACATGCCTTTAATCCTGGTACTTGAGAGGCAGAAGCAGAAATAGTATCTCTACAAGATCAAGGTCAGCCTGCAAAACCCTGTCTTAAAAAATAAAAAAAGACAGTACTTTGTGTAGCTATTTACATTGCGGAACAAATCTCTACAGTTTTTGGAAATGCACAGCTTTGTCTGTGACCCATTCCTATGTAAACCAATGATAAAAAAGAAATCCTTCTACATTAATGTATTATTCACCTTCGTGAGGAAAAGCAAAAACAAACTAAGCATAATGGTACACTTTCCTTTGGCAACTATATGCTAACATGGTTCTATCATTGTCCCTGGAGTCCAAAGCAAGCTTTTTGTAAACAGTATCAGCATTTGCATTCAATCTGTACCTATTTTCCTGTAAACTTTAAATCATCTGTAGGTTACTTATAATATTAATACACTACAAGTCACAGATAAGTAATGGTTGTGTTATATTGTGTGGGGAGTAGTGAGAAGAAATAAATAGCCTCTACATATTCAGAATGTTCACGCTTTTATTTGATGTGTTTTTAGTTACAATTAGTTGCATCCGTAGAACCGGAATCCATCTTGATATACAAAGGCCCAGCTGCACATACTGTGGAAGGCAGAAGATGCTGTGTCTCCTTAAGAACTGACCCAATTTCTTTTTTCATCCATCAGATATATCTGTAATGACAACATATTGTTTTCTAAGTTGTGAGTTTTTTCTGGTTTTGGAACTGGTTAACACATATAGACAACTGGGTCAATTTGTTACACTTGTGTGTATAGCCTAAATGTTCTGAGATGCCATTGTTTAACTGCAGATGAAGACATGCAACTTAGGTTTGCCAATAAATGAGTACGATTCAAGCAAGAACCTTCAAAAATACTTTTAGAAATTTTACACCAGGTAAATGAGAAGAAATTTCCTTCTTTTTGTACTGAGTTTACTAAACAGGAGGATATGAACCTTCACCTGATAGCTACGACTTAAGGGAATGTTTCTGCTGTAGCAGAAAGCCCAACGGGTACAGTTGAAAAAAAGGTAGAAGGTCTTGAGTGCTAACTGCTGTACTGGACCAGAATAGTGGAAACACAAACTCTAGTTGGACCAGCTCTGAGTTCTTTTTCTGCAGTTTTCCCTTTCTCTCATTAGCATAGACATATTTCTACTAGCAAAGATAATAACATTCCTCTTCAAGGAAAGGCAAAAAGACTTTGATTTTATAGAACCTCTAGCCACTAATCTATTTCTTTTAAACTCCTCAAAGGAGAAGCTTGCATTCTCCAGGTCTAACAGCCGTTTCACACATGGTGTTGGATGTTGGATTTGGTTCCTTCAGAACACTAGAAGTAACACAACTTTACAATAGGAAGTGTAATAAGGGTACTTAAGGATTACACCGCTGATTTTTGTTTCACCTGCCTGTTTGTCCTTTTCCCAGTCCACTGCCTTCTCTAGAGGCATGATATTTTGTGTAATGCATTCTTTTTCTCTCAAATTACTAGGACCTTATTGCATACATTCCCTATAAGTACATAAGACAGTGACTTTACTCAGGCTTTTGATCACGTGCTTTGTGCTGGTCGCTGGTGATCTTCACATCACCAAATCTGACATCCATTCTCCATTACTATAATCTTTACTCATCAAGGGTACTTGACCTGTGACATTATCGCTTTACTTGGGCATCACTTATAGTCTTCGGCAGCCCTTGTGGTCTTGCACGCTTGGTTTTCTGCTCAGCTCCATCAGTAATCCTCTTCAGGCTCACTGGTTGCATGTTTTTCATTCTTCTAACATCTCTAAACCCTGGGGTATCCTAGATCTCAGACTATGTTTCTCTTCTTTCTTGCTTACATTCACTTCCTGGGCCTAACACACCCCAGAGCTGTAGTTCTGACTCATTCCTTCAGGCATATATCATTAGCAATAATCCTGAATTCTGAGTTTGTTTATCCAGCTAACAGTTTTATATATCTCTGAGAGACAGAAAAATGACCATAGGATCTATAGTCTTTTTTTTTTTTTTAACTCCACTGTATCGTCTTCATGTAAACTGCCATCCTCTTTGTCTCTGTCTGGGTTATTGCAGTAACAAACTCCCATTTTTCTCTGTAGTTTTTCTTCATTTAGACAACTCAGTGTTTTTTTTTAAATTAATTTGTAGCAAGATACATCTCTGTAGACAAACATGCAAAGAAACAAACAACATCCATAAGAAAACACCCTTCAGTGGTTTTCATTCTTCTCCAGTATATAAGTGAGCCCTTGCCATTCTCTATAGCTTGGGATGTCCATTGTGATGTTATTTGAGTATTATCTTTGGCTTTATCCTGCACATTCTCCCTCTTGTTCCCTCTGTTCTCTCAAAAAAAAAGCCTAACTTTTATTTCTCACACATGACAAACCCATCACTGTTTGATGAGTTCAGTTCTTCCTGATGCTCAGACATGACTCAGCATCCTCCTGATTATCTCAGGCAGGACTGTGTCCCTCAGTTCAACCCAGGTGACTCCTCACCCATCAGAAAAGGCCTACGGCATGAATCTCTCCGAAATGTCATCACACTCTCTTCTCTACCCTGCAATATTTATATTTTCAGAAGCTGAAAACTTCTGTTATTGGTGAATATGAGGAAACATGTCACATGTATTATCTATATGTAGTGTTCATTAGCTCATTATCTAAGACATGGTTTTCAGCTATTTTAGTTACCTTTACTAGGACAAACTGGACAAATCTTTATAGTGCTGGCCTTCCTAAGCATTGGGAGATCCTGGAGTATGTCTTTCCTTATTCTCCAGATCCCAGCAGAACCAAGGACCAATTGTGATAGATAAACAGCTGCAGAGACTGACAAAACAGAAAAAAAACAAACAAACACAAACAAAAACTTGTGTTGAAATTAGTCCCTAGTTGAGAACACTAATCTAAACCTTTGTTCATGGAAACTTCAAGAAAATGAGGGCTTTCTTTCTCTCTTATTGACTGTTGTGTGACAAGCCACAAGGGAGCCAGTTATTTAAGTGAAAATGTGGACTTTAAGGTTTCCTAATATCTTTCCTATAATATGCAGCAGTTCTGTCCCTTTTCATTGTTGCCTGAAATAGCTATGAATGTTTTACAAATGAAAGATTTTGAAGAATATGTGGGGAAAATATTTTTAAAGCAGCCATGTAAAATAAGCAAATTTGAAGGTAGCAAAGACCATTAGTTTAAGATAGTTTGACCTCTGCTCTAATGCAACAATACAAACATGGTCTTAAGAAATAGTCTCCCCCACGACAGGTTTTTCGGAGCTGAAGTTCCTGGTTCTCCAGTGTTCACGATGCTGCTGCTGCTGAGAAATGTCACAGCCTTCTTAAAAAGATAATCAGATGCTTCTTTGAAGGCAATCGCAATGAAACTGTCTTCTGCTTCATCTGTAGCCCTCTACTGAAACAATGGGGGAAACACCGCCCTGCGACAGAATTTGAAAACATGCTCAGCATTATGTTAGCAACTTAGCTTTTTAGATGCTTATAGTTTATTGAAGGAGACACACAGGTTCAGAGGTTGTAGCAGCTAGCCATATAATTAACTGTATTGACATGCATCCAATCTATGTCATACCCCTAACAACAGTCACAAGGTCACAGGGGTTTGCTATCCTGGAAAAGCTAGAAGGCCATGTTCAGAGAGGAGATATCTACCATGTTTGGTTAGTGAACAGTGCCTAAGGAATAGGTACAGATCTGATGGATGAAAAAAATCCAGACTAAGCCAAACATGGAGAGAAAACATGTGTAAAGTATGGTATAATCTGATATATAAAGAGAATTTTGAGTAGATAATTACACAGTGATAAAATGGAAGCTTGGAAGGAGATGTACATGAAACTTAGTCAAAAAATCCTTAAAGCCCTAATTAGACTGCACAGATTTTTTTTAAAATAATTATTTATTCACTTATTTATTTATTGTAAGAAGCATCTATCAAGTTCGGGAAATACAAGAGTCACGTGCTCAGACACATGTCTAGGACAGCCATGCTCAATCTCTGTGGTTAATACGTGGTAGCGGGAAAACTGAGACTTCTAGTAACTGTCATCCATAGTCTTCCAAAGAAGGAAAATGAGGGACTGAACCAAACCAAGAACAATGGACTTGGTGAGTGTGTATTGAGTAATTATCCTTTAAGCAAATCTACAAGACTAGGTGGTTGATGAGCATCTAAATGAGAAAGGATGGAAGAATGTTAAAAGTTTGAGAATGGAGGCTTATGTCAATGATCTGATCTCTGACACAGCCCCTTGTAAGCACCATTCCTGACCAAAGCACTGAGTAGTGCTTACATTCTCTGTTGGTTGCTATGAATGCTAATCACAAGTATTGGGGAAGGGGAATTCAGGTGAAGGAAAAAAAAAAAAAACATTGAACACACAGGGAATTTTAATACCAAAGTTGCACTTTGAAAAGACAATACCGCTTTGAAAATTTGATGCTAAAATCACAATGCAAAGCCTTAAAATATGAGCTGCCTTTCCCTCAGTCCCGTAAAAGAAATGACACCTGGCTTTCTATGTTTATGAACTTTTTCATGGACAGTCACGGCAACTTATTTTTCTGGCTGCAGCCCATCTCTGTGAGTTACCCACTTTTATGTGCATCTCCCTCAAAACAAATTATATATGCCACTTCGCAAGTCTTAGGTGTGTGCCTGTTCGTGGCTTAACACTGCCACCTAGCATCTGAACAGGGCTCCCTTTACCTTCTACACAGAGAACCTCACTGGCCCTTTCTAGGCATGAGAGCCAGACTACCTACCTAGAAAAGGGCTTGTTTGGGATCTCTACGTATTCAACATGTCAGGGAGCTAAATGTTGGCTGTGAGTGCATGTATTTCTGTTTCAGAGGAGGAGGAGAGGGCAGGCCAAGGGAGGTTTGATCTCTTCCCACCCTTTCTTTCCCTCCACTTATTTTTCCTTCCCTTGATTCCTCTCTCCCCCCTCCTTCTCTCCACATGCCCCCTCCCTTTATCTTTTAACTTGAACATTCTATGTTGGGGAAGTTTAGTACCTAAAGCCAGCATTTCTCAACACAAACCTGATTTTTCCCTTTCTTGGGTACATCTTTATGTATTAGTGCTTCAGTGTGTGTGTGAAGAAGCCTGAGCATTAGAAAGCTAGTCTTCCTCAGCTGTTAGTAGTAAGCATGTCAAAGCAATGTGGGTGTCTGAACACTGTGTCAAAAGTACATCCTCAGAGATGTCACAGAAATGTTCCCATTGTGCACCTAAGTGCCTTGCAATGACTTTCCAAAAACAGACCTTACAGATAGTTACAGCTGGTTTTGAGAACAGAATTTCTCTCCACTGCCATCTGCGGTGACAGTTTGAACCTCACAACTCTTTAAAGGTCTGCTTTAGGGAAATGCTTCTATGTCTCAGAGCAAGTGCCCAGGCTCTAATGCCTATAGCATGTTCTTCCCAGCACCAACCCTATGTCTATGCCTAAGTTAACACTGTCTGACTCCCTCCCCAGATGATTGCCTTTTCCTTTTCTTCTTTCTCTATTTCCAGGCCAAACAGCCTATCACTTCAATTTCCTGACATTTATATGTTCCAATTCTTGTGATGTGTGCATTTGTGTGTCTATGTTTGTCTCTAGCAGTAAAGAAACCAGCAGAGAACATCTAACAGCCACATGATTTCTATTGTAATGTCTTGGTCAGGGACAAAATTTAAGTACCCTGATACCTCGCCATAGCTGTTCCTGGGTCGGCTGTTTTACACTCTTCTTTCTAGGGCCTCTTTGCAACTTTCACCTGCTTGCAGTTTCCCACCAAATTCACTTAATAGTTGAGTCTCCTAAAGCTTGAGAGAGTGGACTCCAAAGTGTTCCTTTCACCACACTCCTCCTAACTATTCTCTACATTGTATTCTATTTAAAAGAATCCTCTGTATTTATTTATATTGATTGTTTTGAAAGCTCGTTTAACCACTCTTCTTAATTAAAGCCGTACATCGTCTTGTGACTGTAGAACATCGAGAAGTGTAAGCCCCATTTGTATTGTCCTACTATGTGACCATAACTTTACTGTACAAGCCACCACCCTTCCTCTACACTGTCCTTATTCTATCCCTGAAATCTCCATATGAAAACAACACAAGAACTCAGTCTATATCCAGCACTGTGGCCAGAGTAGCCAGTAGCAGAGTTACAAGCAGAGTGCCACAACAAGAATTAAAATCGTTCATCTTCTTTCTTTCCTTTGGCAGCTAAGGGAAGCTGAGTGGAAAGATTATGAATTGCATTTCCAGAATGACCATAAAGAAAAAAAAAGGTTGGATATTTTGAAAGTAACAATGGGAATACAGGATAAGATGTAGGCCAAGATATTTACTTTGTTGTGGGGGGCAATTCTGCACTTGTTCAGTTTATCCTTATTCGTATTAGAGAAACCGGTGGTTCAGGCTTTCTGAACAGTGCTGTATAAATCCAGCCCTTTATTTTTGATATGTCCTTTAAATTGCAGTCTCGATTGTTAAAGAAGTAGGTTTTTGTTGTTGTTATTTTTTGTGACTAAGTCTCATTTGTCTTAGACTGGCCTGAAAATATGTAGCTGAATATAACCATGACTATTAGACCCTCCTATTTACACATCATAAATGAAGGGGTTGCAGGCACACAACAACCACAGTTTATATGGTGATAGAGATCAAACCCTAGGGCATGCCAGGAAGGTGCTCTGTCAACAAAGCTAAAATCCCCATTGGAAAGAGTAAATTTTCTTTGGAAGAAACTTATTGATTTAACCCACGTTTTCAGATTTTAAAATAGATTTTTCATCATTTTAAGATTTTAAGGTAAAAAGATGCCTAGCTTTTTTTTTTTTTTTTTTTTTAACCGTCAACCTTCAGTAGTCTTAAAAGTCTGAACACTGTGTGTCTCACTGGATGTGCTGTGTTCAGCCAATAAAATGTTTATAGTTGAATTCCACTCAGTGAAGTATGTGTCTGTTATGGAAAAAGATTACCACATGGAGCTGGAAATATACAACAGACTTTAGCAGGAAGACACACTGATGCGAATCACACTAGGGCACAGAGCTTTTCATATTGAATTACTCCAGTGAACCATTTAGAATAATCAGAACCTGAATCCAATACAGAATTCAAGAAGAAAGGATTCAAAGATTATTTTGTATAATTCTAAAACCAATAGTCACTTCTCTACCCCAACCTCATTCAAATAATCAAGGTCTATTCTGAACCCTTAAAGGAAAGAGGGCATCCACTTTATTTTAAAATACCATTTCCTCTTATTTATTTGTTAAATCTTTTTAAGAGGGCAGCTGTAAGCAGAGAAAATAAAAGTGGATATAATTTAAACATCAGACTATAATCATGGTTTCTTCCTTTAAGCTTCTTAATTCTCCAAAGCTTCGTTTTCCTAATCTAGGAAATGGAATGAGCAAACTTGCAAATCCTTACTTTCAAATAAAATTATAGATATTTATGTTCTTTTCTGCAGTTTAGTTATTTTCTCTCCTCAACCTTTCCTGTATAACATATGCATAAGCAGCCCTTTTAAAATGCAGATGGCACCGTCTTGAGCTATAGAATGAAGGTGGTATTTATCTCAGAATTTCTATAGCTTTGATTACCTAAATACACTAATAGAAAAATTAGACTCGGGGAAAAAATACTAACTTACTAACTAAGAAAGATAGTCTTAGAGTTGTACTCGTTATTAAAACTGTAGAATATGCATGAGCTAACCTTCAATTACTTTTGGAAAGGCAACAGGAAAGTGGGTGTAACATATGTGTGTATCAGTCCATTCCAGTGACATTTGCAAAGGGTAACTCTCTGAATATACGAAGGTGTCACAGACTCACTTCATAAACCAGTTGGGGTACCTGGCTTCGTGCTTTCTTGCTGGAGTAGAAACAGAAGACTACTCTCCACAAATTTTTTATGTCTCCACAAATGTTCTGTTCAGACTTCAGCAATTGTTGGCTCAAAGATGGTGATTTCAGTTCCTTCCAAAGCAAGTGACAAGTTTGTTTGGTATTCTATTTTGCTTTCTGAGATTGTGACCAAAACTATTGACCAAAGGCAACATGGGTAGTCAAGAGCTTATTTCATCTTACATCTTACAGTTCATCACCAAGGAAACTGAGGGCAGGGACTCAAGACAAGAACCTGCCTGCAGAAAATGATGCAGTGCCCCAGAGAAATGCTGCTTACGGGTTTGCTTTCAATGGCTTGCTCAGCCTGCTTTCATATAAAACCCAGGACCAACTTTCCAGGCTGGTCACCACACACACCAATCATTAATCAAGAAAATACTCACGAAGACTAGCCTGTAGGTTAATCTGTTGGAGGCAATTGAGGTTCTGGTTTCCAAGCTAACTCTCCTGTATCAATTTGCCAAAAACAAAAAAAAAAAACCAAAAAAAAACCCAAAAAAATAAGTTTAATGTCCTATAGATTAAAGAAAATGCTTTGCTTCAAGGCAAAGGTCAGGTAGGCTTACTTCCTATTGCAGAGATGCTTAGTTCCCAACTATTACACCTCCAAACGTATATGTACTCAAATATGACCTGACCTGATTCTGTAAGTCACCATGTGGGAATGGAGGGGCGTAGGGAACAGCATATATGAATATATTGTGTTCATATCACCACAGACAGTCATAGAGTTCTTTCTTTTCCAGCACCCAGGAAACTGGAAACTGAGGCAAGCAGGAAGACAAACTGGAAAGCCCAGAATAATCTCAGATCCTTTACATTCTTGGTAGCAATTTGTGGTTTTGTTTCTTAGTCATCAAGACAACTCTTTGTACCTGCAGCTCCCCTGTTATAAATTGATGAGCTCCATGCAGTGTTGACTAAGAAGCCTCATTTTGCAAGTTTTCTGTCTAGGCTGGAGAGAGAGCTGTTTGCAGTAGAGCAGGTAAAAACAATTCAGAAGTGCAGTAAGGTTAATGAGCTTTGTCAGTAGGCAGAGAAGAACGTGCAGATAAACTCATTTCCCTGTATCCTCGGGAGACTCTCAAGTACCCTCTGTTCACCTCCATTCTGAGGCTGGTTCTTGTGGCCAATTCACTAATGGCAGGCTTTCAAACTTTTTTCCTTCCTTCTTTCAAATCATTTGTGTTTCCCAAGGATTCCAATGCTCAACAACTAGCAGCAGGTAAGCTTTTGCTATGGGTTTTGTTTCCTAAAGAATACTGATAAGACATGATTGTTGATCATTCCCACCTCAATATCTAGGACTTTGCAATTAAAGTAAATGAAATAAACTATTTCAACAGGAACAAAAAGATGGGAGTAATAGGACCGCAAGGAGAGTTCTTTAAACTTGGGAAATCTGGCAGAAGTCAGATCCCACAACAACCTTATCTCAGGCACAATAGCAGAGTCAGCTGTAATAGGCAGATAGAGGCAAGTCTCCCTGGGATTAAGAGCACTGCAAAGTGATATTCTTAGTTGATTACTCTCTGAAGCTTGAAAATTGAGACAACATAGTAAAAAAATATTTTTTTTTCCTGTGATTACTGTCACATTTAGTCCACGAATATGACAGGTGAGATACAGAGATAAAATGGTCATTTGCAGGAAATGGCTGATTCCTGAATTCTAGCAAGTCTACCTAGCATTGATGTGGGGCTGTTTTCATATTCTCTTTGACAGTAATGGGATTGGAGAATCTGTTCCCCTGACACACATCACTGGGTGGAGGAAGCGGGGTTCTGTATTGTGCAGATGTGAAGTTTGCTAGGCATGGTTTCAACACTGTCTTTGCTATTTCCTGGCTTCCAGTGGGACTTGTTCAATAGCATTCTCTATTTTAAATTGAACTGTAGCCTCCAAAGAGATCTATGGTTGAAATCCTTTTGACAGTTTAGTATAAGTTTATTTGTAATCATAAGAATGACATAAACATAAAACACCCATACATGTAGGAATAGAAAAACAAGTTGTAGTATATCCATGCAGTATAATACTACTAAGCCATAAGTAGGATAATGATAAGTACACATAACAATATATAAAATACGGACAAAATTTAAAATACTTAGTGTTAGGAAAAAATCTTAAGACCGGGCCTTTCCGCGGGTGCAAAGTACTCCAATCAAACCAGATTAGAGCGAATTAAAAATGCAAGTGTTTAATAAATGTAGCACTCTCGGGTGGCCTGGAGCATGGCAAGGGAAACACAGAGGGAGAGCACAGGCAAAACCCAAAACCACGTGTTCCTTTTTCAGGTTCAGGCTTAAATAGCCTGAGGGAGTGGTCCTGACCCTTCCTGGAAAGTTCAGAGCTTGGAAGGCTGGGAGTTGGAGTCCAGACCAAAGCAACTCACAGGCCAGGGGCTGGGGTGACACTCCCAACTTAATATTACACTTTGGACTGTGTTAAATGAGTACAAACAAACATATTAATTGTGATTGCCCCCGTATTGAAGAATAGAGCATGCACATTTATCTCTGGTCACAGAATTATATGTTGAAATCTTTTCTAGCAACACCAAATCCCTACCTCTTCCTCAGAATAGCATATTCTTTGAAAACAGCCATTTCAAACCCATTCAGCTAAATTAAATGATATTATTTGGATGATCCCTAATAAACTATGAATAGATATCCTTTAAACAAATAGTTTCATATTTGTATTGCACATTGCTTTAACATTTGAGTGTACATATTATAGAGGCAGTGTTCACTAAGAAGTTTTATTTTCTGCCCTCATCTCTCACTTTTTTTAATTTTTAAAATAAATCTATTTATTTATTTAACATCTAGGCCTCAGTTTTGCCTCCCTCCTCTATGCCAGTCTCTCTCCTCACCCTTTCCTCCTCCTATCCCCCATTTCACTCTTCCTCCATTTCTGTTTAGGGAAACTGCCCTCATCTCTTAAGTGTGGATTCCATTATTCCAATTGAGCATCTCCTTGACACATTTCATTCTCTGAACCTGCTTAGCTGCTTACTTGGCTCAGGTTTTGCTCAGGCCGACACCTCTTTTCCAAGAAATGAGGGTTCTCAGTCTTTGGTCCTTCAGTTGTAGCTGCAAAACTGTGTTGGCAGGACAAGACGGAGCAGAAATAAATGAGTATACTTGAATAGATGCCCACAGTTTCTGCAAGCTTCAGGAAATTCAGGTTTAGGGGACAGTAGGGTGATTTCATTCTCTACATCTTTTGTCTATGGGATGTTACCTCTCCAATACTTGAGAAAGACTCTCTAGAGGGACTTTCCTTCCCACACAGCTGAACCCAGGGAGAGATCTGGGATCATATCTCTTTCAGACTGAAGCACCCTACCCAATCACAGCATAAATCTTTATTGTTTGGGAGAGCAGTGGAATATACTGTTAGGAATAAAGGGATCTCAGGTGTTGAGGTACCATCAGTTTGCATTTGGTTTTTGGAAGATGGAGGAATGTACTTTATGTAAAAGAAGGAAACATTACGTGTTTGGATCCTGCCCCTAGATATCTGGCTGTGCCAATCTCAGAGGTATATATGATGGCTACAAGAGATGCCAGATGGGGTCCAGGCCTCAAAGGTTTGAGGTTTTCAGTTATCCAGAAGTAAAACAATAAAATGTGGACTCAGAGAAGCACACAGGGAAACTACAACACAATAGTGAAAGCAAGAATCAGAATGATGTTGTGGTATGTCAGGAAAGGGAATATTACTAGAGATTTTAAGAAACTAAAGCTACCATAGAGAAGATTATTCTTCTTAGTCCCCAGAAGAAACCAACTTTGCTGAAACGTTCATAAATAATTGATAATCCCACTGTTCAACAGTAAATGTCTATGTTAGCTGCTTTCTTCATAACACTTTCTAGGGCACCCTGGAAAACTAAACCATGTCAAAAAGCTAGACATAGGAAAATGCATTGGGTCTCTTCTCAAGAAATTTGCAATTTGAGAAAATAAACTGTTGTAACAGCTTGGGGAAGAAACAAAGTGTGCTACATAAGTTTATCTTCACTGTGGATGTAAGGACTAGAATTAATAATGTGTTCATCATCAGTATCTACATGATACTTAATACGTAGGAATAGTTGGAAAGAGGGTGTAATGACAGAAATTTGAAAGTAAATACTAGGTAAGTTGATTAGCACCATTGAAACCTGAATCTGTCATCCACAGATTGCTATTATATTACTTAAAGGTTAGATGTGGACTAAATGAAGTCATGTTTTGTTTTATGAAATGCAATCTAAACCATACGGAGTGACTGAACTGTGGCAAATGTTTGAGGCACTGAGATGATTAAGTCTTTAAAATGCATAAGAGGACAATGAAGAAGGATAAGCATTGGTGTATAGCCCCTGTACTTGTCATCAAAGTTATTTTAGATAAATACTGCAACACAGTGCCACAAGTCAAACCTGTCATGAAGAGAGACTATGAGCCGTTCTTGAAAAGGCCATAGAGGGGTTCAAGTGAAGATATTGTTTTAGGCTAAACGAAATGTGTGTATGTTGGCAAAGTGAGGATATTTGAGATGATGTACCCGATCTGATATAACAGACATGAAGTACCTCGTTGCCAGCATGTGAGAGGTCTGTCTCAGAAACCAAAGCAGAATTCATTTCCTGAGACTTTGTCTGCACAATTACGGTAGCGATGGCTACATAAAGAAGGCTCTTTTGATAATGCCTGGATTTCATATCATTGTGTGAGTAAGAACTCTCAGAATGATTAAAGGAGACAATAGACAGGGAGTATGTTCTGACTTAGGAGTATTTGAACGTCTGAGTGGGTGAACAACTGTAGCGTGAGGGAATTCTAGTTTGATTTCTGTTTCTGTGTTAAAGACAATTACCAAAAAGCAATTTGTGGAGGAAAAAGCTTATCTGGCTTACAGTTTCCGGTCACAGTCCATCACTGAAGGAAGCAAAGGCACTCAGACCATGAAGAAAAACTGCTTACTGATTTGCTCTCTCTGACTTGCTCAGATAGCTTTCTTATACAGTCCAGGTTTATGAGCCCAAGGATGGCACCACCAATAGTAGGCTGGGCCCACATACATCAATTAGCAATTAGGAAAACAAATATCTCACAGACATGCCTACAGGCCAATCTGATCTCTAATCAAGGCAAGTCTTCAACTACACGTCCTTCTTTCCAGGTGTTTCAACAACAAATCCCCTACAGCTCTTAAAATTTTTTTGTCCCCTCCTTCTTAGTGAGTCCAGATATGATGTTGATGTCCCATTTATGTCTGAAAACTTTACACTCTCTATACGGTGACTAATTTTGGGTATGTGGATAACCATCTACAGCTAAAAGATGCTTATCTGATGAGGGTTGAGAGATCAACTAGTCTTTGGGTAGAGCAATCATTCATTAGGGGTCAGTTTAATACTATGTCCCTTTAACAGAATAATAACAATAGACTGTGTCCTAAGATCTATGACTTATCCACAGGATCTTGACTCCTACTTGAGTCAAGTATGTGTTTCATTTTAAGAGAGGGCCTTCAAACCTTGCATAAAGCAGTAGGTCACTCTATTAACATTTGTGTCACCTTTGCACCAATGGGCATATCTTATCAATCCAATTGTTACTTTAGTTTACAGGGTTCAAACTGGGTAATATAATGCCTAATTATCTCCATGTTTATAAAATATAATAAGTTTATAATAGTTACAAGTTTATAAAATATAATTTCCTGTTTTGAAAGGAACATAAAACTCAGGTGTAAAATTGTTGTTTATATTTTTCTGTGATTAAAACCTATTCTAGAAATAAAAACTTTCTCCATTGGACATTCCTGGCACTGTATCACACTCAGAAAGTTGGTACTAAAATTTTCTTGGGGAAATGTTACATTTACCACATAAATCCATTTTATGGGACAACAATTAATAGTATTAACTTCTTAGTGAATTAAGTTGTAATTTTATATTCCTACCTAGCAATATTTGCTCTGTCAACTCCAACTTTCTATGGTGTCTTAGACACTTTCATACCTATCCATATGAGGAATGTGATATTAACCTAATAAAGGTAACATGGAAATTACAATAGCAATAACTAACATTTGTATTACCCTTTATAGCTATTGAATTTTACTATCACATCTCATTAACTATCTTGTGGACTAGTATTATTGTTATTTGCATTTTCATTTTACAATATGAAAGCTCAGGAACTATAGAGTTGCCAGAAATACATAACAAGTAAAGCAATTAGGACTATGAATTTTTCTGACTGTAAGTCCATGATTTTTTTCTTCAATTTCCTTTGTAGCTGTTCACAATTACACCACAAAATTCGATTCTGTGGGTTCTTTCTTTAGCTTGTTCAGGCAGAAAATGGTTTATTTTATCTGAGTTATAAATTGTTACCACACTAAAAAGCTATAGGATAAGCCCTGGATGCGCTATAATGCAGCAACCTTTTGGGGTCTGGGGGACTATTATGGGAATATAGATCCATGGAGGCCTTTTTTTTTTTTACTCAATCAAGCCTTCAAAGCATGAACACGAGATGAGCACCATCAGGCATCAAGGATAGGCATTGGTCTTAACTTTCCAGGAAGCCAAGCTTGTAACTCTGTCCCTCATGGGGTATTATGATTAGTAAAATGAATACAAGCTTGGAAAATGGGTAAAATTCATTCACATTCCATTGCCTTCATTTGTTAGGCATGTCGATATTAAACATTTATTCCATTACTGCTCCTTGATTCCTCATTTGTACAACGTATGACAGAATTTCCTTGATTTAGGTATTCCCTTCCTCTTGGATTAAGGTAATCTACATTAAGAGTTTCTAGAGCACTCAGCAGAAAATAGTTTAGTATGGCCGTTTCTGATATGGGTCTGTGATAACCCTGTTACTGCATCTGGCTTTTAAAGACACAGTCCTAAAATTGAATGGGAATTGGTTCTAGAGATGGCATTTTATAGGCTTTAAGGAGACTTCACTCTATCCCAACATCTACCCTTTACATCTTCCCATAACCCTTTCTCCTTCCATAATAGCAGTGGCGGGTGAAAGACCATCAGAAAGAAGCTGTCCTCTTTTATAATCTGTGCATGTATCATCATAAGTGCTTTTATGTGATCGGGTAATTCTCTATTACTGTAAAAGAATCCCCAGGTATTTCAGGACCATTAGCAGCCTCACAGTGTGCAGAGAATGATTTTTTCTATGTCTGATCACACAGTTGATCAGAAGATTTTTCTGGCATTCTGAAATCAAACGAATACAGATTGGAACTACCTGGACCAAAAAAGTAAATAATTCTTCTTGTGCTTTGTTGGTAGCATTGTGGTGTCATAAAGCAGAAGGAAAAGAAATGAGGCTTGTGGTAATTTTTATTGTGCTCTCTCTTTTTCATCCATGAGGTATCTGTGATCATCAGCTATACCTAAGAGACACTGAAAGGTAGTCCTTTCAGTGTACAGGGCACACATAGCACTGCATAATAAAAAGGGGATCCTAACAACTGCATCAAAGCAGATTTGTTTTTGATTTCTTTGAAAAAATGCTTTTACTCTAGTTTTCTCTGAGGATGAAAGCTAATAGGTTAGCTCATTCAGTAAAATATTAATGGGAATAATCAGGCATCCTAACTCTTCAAAATACATTCTTCTGCTGATCCTGCTAAAATTACAGCTTTACTACCACAGAAAAATTCTAATGTGGTCTAAGGTGGATCTTCAGCTCCTATGTGACAGCTCCATTCGTGTGGAGAAGGATTTAGTTTGCTGGCATAGGTTCAGGAGTTTGGTGCTCTGAGGTCTTCTTTTAGTGGTGAAAAACCCTCTCAGGCTCTGTTTCCATATATGAAAAATGGGATAATTATGGAGCCATTGTCTTAATGCAGTAAGATAGTATGTTCAAGCAACTTAATAGGAAGACAGGCACTTTACATGGGCTTAACCACTAAGTCCAGCTGCTTTGATTTTAATCATTTATTTTTTAATAAGTTGGTGGAATTCCATATATGAATACAAATTTACACAAAAATAACTGAGGTGCGGCTGGGCGGTAGTGGTGCATGCCTTTTATCCCAGCACTCGGGAGGCAGGGGCAGGTAGATCTTTGTGAGTTCGAGGCTAGCCTGGTCTACAAGAGCTAGTTCCAGGATGGACTCCAAAGCTACAGAGAAACCCTGTCTCGAAAAACCCAAAGAAGAAGAAAAAAATCACTGAGGTGCTAAGAAGTTCTTGATTTAAAGTTTTGTCTGCAAGGGTGGAGTGGATTCATCTGTAAACTGAATGACTGTGTACAGAATAACATAACAGAGAACTAAGTGATAATTGAAAGCCAGCAGCTCAGGAGCCAAGGGAGGCTACCAGTCACCTGATCTTTTCTCAGTGGAAAAGACAGGGAGTTTGCTATCATAGTAGTTGTCAAAATCTCCTGTAAAGGAATATGTAGTGTATGTTGTCAGCTTTTTGTATCATTAAGTGACTCGGTTGTAGCTACTCAACTCCACATTGGAGTAAGAAATCAGGTATGTACTGGCTTTGTGGGAGCCTAGCCGGTTTGGATGCTCACCTTCCTAGACCTGGATGGAGGGGGGAGGACCTTGGTCTGCCCACAGGGCAGGGAACCCTGA
>NC_022010.1:51914498-51942170 GCF_000317375.1 Microtus ochrogaster
AGGAGGAGGAGGAGGAGGGAGGGAAGGAGGGAAGGAGGGAAGGAGGGAAGGAGGTACAGAGAGAGAGAGATTGAGATTTTGAGAACTAAATTAGGGATGCTGGCAAACATAAAGTCTAAGGGCAAACCAGCAGGCTAAAATTTCAGGGAGTAACTGGTACCAGAATGTAGATAGGTTTCTGCTGAATTCTTTTCCTCTTTCTTAGGGGAGATCAACCTTTTGATCTACTCAGAGCAATCGCAATGTCTGAGGTATTAGCAATTGTGGGTGGCAACCTGCTTTACTCAACTCTATTGAGTTAAATGTTAATCTCACCTAAAAATACTTTAAATTGACATGGAAATTATTACAGATCCTCACCTGATTTGATTTGCTATAGCTTGTCTTTCTCTAAACTGAGAGAAAATCTGCTCTACTTAGTCAAAGATAGATTGAGTTACTTTCTCAAGAACCTGTAGAATCCTGATCCCTATTTTGTTGTGAATTAGTTACTGAACATTCTACCACACATTAAGGATTTAGGACCAAAGAGATGTGGGTGTTCCTAAGGAGCCTCTTCAATACATCATATCCAGATTTCTCAAACAGAAGACAATGGGGATAGGAGCAAAGACAGGGCACATAATGCCCTAGCCACAGTGCAGTGGGCAGAGGATAGAAGGGATGAAGAAGCAAACTTAATCCCCATAAGCAAAGTGATGGCAATAGTAAGCACACACTTAATCCCACTTTTTGATTGACGAAATAATGGACTCGAATCACAGGAAAAGGCTTGTGTCAAGTTTGGGTAGGGCTCTGAGAAGACATGTTGTTAGGAACACAAATCTGTCATGGAAGGAATGGGAAAAGAGAGCAAAACAGAGGAATAGCATAGGGGCACACCGAACAGAAAGGGGGTACTTTAATTTTTAAACTTTAACTCTGAGTCACTCTTTCTTAGATTTTCTATTTCAAAAACAAGTATTCTGCAGCTCAAAGGATATGATGGAACTTAATTCATTTAAATTGCAAGGCACTTCAGAACTCATAGATGAAAAGTATTATTGAAGTACAAAGCTCAGGTTCATTATTAATAAAACCAGTCCTTCAGAGCACAGTCTTCTTTGAAATGATTGGCTCCTTGAGAATGCCTGAGGTAAGGAGGAGACAGCCTTCATCTAATGAAAGAATCAGACAAATGGAGGCATGTTTGCATGTTAACCCTTTTAGGAAACCTTTGTAAGAACCATGTACAACACTAACGTGAAGGAAATGCTGGGTGTGGGATAGCTTGCTGCATGTCGGAGGTGTCTTCACAGGTTTCTTAAGAGTGGAAGCAATGGGAAAAGGAGCCACCTCTTGAATACCTTAGTGAAACTAATCTGATGAAATTCTATACCAAATCAACTCGGGAATATCCCTTATTTTCAATACAACGAGAAATTATAAAGGGGCATTCTTTATATTTTTACAAAGATGATTGACACTAATGCCCTTGCATTCATCTCTAACAAAATTTCTGAAGATATTAAAGTCTGAAATACATTAAACATTTTTAGAAAGCTTCCCTGTGACTGCTGCTTAATAGACCAATTGTACTGTTTCTCCGATGCCTTTGCTCCTGTGTATTCTTTACATCTACATTGTGCACATTTATCTTTTGGTACATACTTTGTTGTGAGTCATTTGTATGCATTTCTTTCAGAAACGAGATAATACATAAATAAATACATTAAACAACATTTCTGTAATCAATAAGGAGAAAGTAGAAATTATCAACCTAGTAGATTAAACTCTAAAAAGTTAAGTGGCCAAATAAAATAAACAAGCAGAAAAACTCACAGTCCTTTCAGTTACTGTTTCTGGAAGAATTCTTTGTCTATTCATGAGAGTTTTGGTGTCCTTTGACTTATTTTGATCCATACTTTTCATGTTACATGTCTAAATCTTTACTAATACTTAGCCACCCAGTAATACTGCTATCACAGTTCTTTATTGTTTCACTTTTTGTGGGACTATGGAATGAACCAAAAACCTCATGATAAGCAAATATTCTACCAGTGCCCCCACCTCCATCTCTTACAATCCTGATGCCTCCTCCCAAAGCCTGCTCTGTGTGGCAGTTTGCTACAGAGAGGTTAGTTGAGCAGACTCCCTCCCTCCTTGGTTTTTTGAACTACTGCTTTATCTCTGTTTTTGTACTGTTTTGTACAAGAGACCGGAGAGATCTTGTACCTAGAGTTAAAAGGTGAAACATGCCTGGCGGTGGTGGCGCACACCTTTAATTTAACCAGCACTCAGAAGGCAGAGGCAGGTGGATCTCTGTCAGTTTGAGGCCCACTCTGGTCTACAAGAGCTAGTTTCAGGACAGGCTCCAAAGCTACAGAGACACCCTGTCTTAAAAAAAACAAAACAAAAAAAAAGTGAAACACAAGCAGAGGGAGGAATGCTAGTTCAAGGTTTGCATCTTCTAATTCAGTAGAGCCACTTAGTTCTGCCCTTGCTATTTTCTCTTCAACTTTTCTTGTTTTGCTAGGGCAGTGTCTTATATTCTACATATTGGTGTTTGAGGTAAAATTGTTCTTGGAGTGGCAAGTGATTTTTTTATACTCTGAAGTCAGTGGAATCCTCACTCACTTTTACTGGGTCCACATCAGTAACGTGTCACCTTAAAGTAAGATAGCCAATAATGTCTCCAGACACATTAACAAATGTCCCTTGGGAGGCAAAATTAAACCTGCCTGAGAACAAATAATCATTCCAAATGAATCTTTCCTTCCAAACTCTCAGGAGACAAAGAGCCTTTTCCTTTTGATAGACACATGTTTGGGGGTGCAAAACTGACAGAGCCAATATAGGTGCCACAGGAAGCAGGAGAGGAGGCAGAGGTCTGACCGCACACCATTGTCTACCACACTTTACGTAATTCCCCACATTGAGTAATGTGTAATTCCAGATGATTTCCTGAGTTCTATGATATGAATAATTCTAGGATATAAATAATGTTTTTTTTGGATTCTGTCTTGGAGATTCTTTTTCTTTACAAAGTTAGCTGTGTATCTAACTGCTGTTTCCAAACTTTTCTTGTTGGGTCCTAACTGTAGTTACTTGCTTTCTTGTTTTCTTTGTCTTTGAGAGGTGAAATGCTGTTTTTACCCATTTAAATCACTCTGTTATAGTTTTTGTTAAATGGATGAAGAACTGTGTGTGTCTGCTTTATCTGACATGATTTTGACTAAAATTTTCAGTAATAAATGGAAACCTTAAAGTAATGTCCCACAGAAAGTTTTTGTGATCAGCTGCCTCAGCCTACACCCATAGCAAGTGGAAGTACTTTTATTTTCTTAGACCATTATCACTCATCCATGAAGAAGACTTTATTGTATACAGAGGAGTAGACAACAGCTTGAAAGGTGAGTCTGACAACAATGTAGTTTCAGTTTAAATTTCATCCAGAACATTGATAAGAATCATTACTGGTCAATGTATTCCATTTGATTCAATAATCACTTCACTATTCTGTGATAGAGATCACAGAAATCTTAGAGCTCATAGATAGGAAGGCAGAGATAGGTGGACTTACTGAAAATGAAAAGCGCATTTGCAGCACATCTAGACTAGAATTCAGGTTCATATCTTTTCACCTGTTCTTTACAGACTCAATAAACCCCAAGAAAGTTCTGGCAGAGATGAAACAGGTAATTGCCTACTGACTGTAGAAAGCCAATCAAGGCCATTGCATCTGCTCATCAGATTTACAGGGAGGGAGCCTGTAGCTTCTTGGGTAAAAATGAACACTTTGCTGTGAACACACCCACTGGAGAAATGGTAGCAACAATGGATAGTGGCTAGAGGCTATTTCCCTTCATCAAGTTCTGAGTTCTTTGTAGGAGGTGTCATGCCATTTTCTCACATCTCTCACAAGGGTTTCTTTGAATTGAAAGAAACCAGAAACCACATCTGAAAAGAATGCATTCTTTTAAAGGTAAGGAACCTTCTCACTAGTGATAAAATATAACTAAGTACCAAAGAAGAAGCAGAGAGTTTGAAACTTATCATGTCATGTTAAGCAATAGTGAATTCAAGTTCTGAGAATCAAAGCCAAGCATTTTGCCTTTTAATTTGAAGTGTAATTGGTTGGTGGGATATTTTTAGGTCAAATTTAAAAAAATCTATCATTTGATCTGATCATTTGACAATGTGGATGGCCCCACAGTTTTCATAGTTTTTTTTTTTTTTTTTTGAAAATTGAGTATCTTAGCTTTTACATCAGTCACCTTTTGCTTCATAACAGATCACGCCAAAACTTAGCAAGTCAAAATAACAGTCAGTCTGTTCCTTGATAATTTATCTTTGGCCAGGATGGAAGCTCTAGTCTGGGAAGCCATGGCTGTTCTCACTCATGTTGCTGCAATCATCTGGCAAATGGCTGGAGTTTGCTCAGTCTAGGATAACTGGTTCAGAAGACAAATTCCTTTGCCCCAAGGCATTTGTATCCTGTTTCACAAAACCTCTGACTATATGTTAAAAGGGACCTTGTGTATATGATCAATTTAAAGGCACAGAGTCAGGGAGGTTGTCCTCTGTTGCTCAGGGAAGCCTAGTGAATATAAGTGGCCATAGAAGAGATAGGAGTGGGGACATACTCTCGTAGAAGCAATTATATGATAATAGAGACTATGGAGAGATAGGCTGTGGAAATGAAGTGAAAGCTACAAGCTAAAGAAAACTTGGTGCTACTAAATGCTGAACTATGCGAGGGAAATGATTTTTCCTTTGTTGTGCACAGAAAAATAACTAGACTTACAAAAAACCTCAAGTAGACTTAGTGAGTATTTCTTACTTTCAAAATTGTAAGTGATATTTTTAATATTTTAATTTCCCCAACCAATATTACTTTGTCCCAGAAGAAAATTAATGAATATGGTTGGGGTGCTGATGACTGAGCTCTGTCACCAAAGCATGACTGCAGCAGGATAAGTGGCCTGATCTTGTTCACAGAGCACTGGACAGTTTCTGAGGCAGACTGGGGAGGAAGGGAGCAAAACACATTCTTCACTTTTCCTGTGTACAAAAGGCCAAAAGAAATCACAGGAGCAGCCCAGAGTCAAGAAGCAGAAAGATGGCAGGTACCAAAGTGGTGATGCAAAATGTGTGGCTACCGGATGGGCTCGAGGTTCCTGGTCACTTTCTCAGTCACTCAAAATTGTCACCTTGCTCTACACTGATCTTCTTACCACGTCTGCCTAAAAGTGACATTGCTCTATGAAATAAAGGAATTACAGTATAATATCCTGCTCTACCACATTACCCCCGCTCCAACCCTTTATGAGTATTTGGGTTTGAGCTTTCAAGTCACTCTGAAATCTGTCCTTTCCTTAATCACATCTCAAATATTCATATTTACTTCATACACTGTAGCTTGCATTTTTTTTTTACTTTTCAAATACCTTTACCCCCTACTTCTGTTTTTCTCCACAACCACTGCACCTCCACTGTTTCAACACAGCAGTGATATCTCTGTGTTGTTAAGAAGACAGTGTGATTCATATTCCTCACGACGATGAAGTGAGAATTTATGACTGAAGGAAATCTTCCTCCTTAGAGATACGCTCCTGGCTCTCCTCTTCCTCTCTTCTCTCTACCTTTATTTCCTCCTTTCTCATTCCTTGTTTTCCTTCTCTTAGTGCCCGTGCTGCCCTCTCAACCTGCTGAACTTTTAATAGACTTATGATATTGCCTAAGTATAGTAGCAAATGAGACAGCTTTACTTTTCTATACTCTGTTTAATGTTGTGGCTTTGTTCTTATGGTGTATATTAAATGTCCAGGTTTATGCAAGAAATTTTAGATGTCCAATTTTTGGAAAGGAATGCCCTCACAGATGCAAATGCAAGGGCTCATGGAATGCCTCATTACCGTGCTGCATCCATTAGTTTTGTGCAGTCCAGTGAAATAAACACCATTAATAAGGAGTATCACGCCGAATTTGTCACTTGATATTTTCAACTTGTGATAAATTTTAATGTAATACCAATATTCCACTCAAAAAACATTTATATGTGTATCAATATTTGCTTCCAAATATAATGCTTACCTTTTATAATATCTGGGCTTGTTCATGCCCATGTTTTTCTTTCTGAGAAACTGTACCTCCCCACGGTTTCTCAATCTCCTTCAGGAACTATCCTTTGGTAGTTGTCCCAAACATTAATTCCTTGTGATTCATCTTTAGTAATCACAGAGTCACCACATTCCCACTTGTTCTTGTGACCTTTAGAATTTCAGCAGGCGGAAACTGGACCCTCTCTGAGGAATAGCTATTAGTTCCTGGCACACACCTTAGACACAAGCTGCCTTCAGCCATACAGGCATGCTATCTCAGAAAACAGTCACGTCTATTTGTGGATAAATAAACAGAGACATTTGTCCTACAATAGCTAAATTATTCACACCAGCCAGATAAACTCTCAGACAGCAGAGAATTGCACGCACTCAATACTGTGCTTGATAAATGTACTCAGTCATGTCCATCAGCAAGTGAGAAATAACGCGGCAGATGCCATCGCCGTAATTCATTCATTATCTGGAATCTTTTATTCCTCATTTAAAATTATTCTCTCAACCTTACATTTTTTATGACGTCTTCATATATTAAACGTAGCTCTCTCTGTTCAATGTTCACAATCCTTCGTTCATTTTTCTCTGAGTTCCTAAGTGGGGGAGCTGAGGCTCACTTTATCTACACCATGCATTTACAAGGTGCAAGATAAGATACACCTACAAATCTTCATGCATAATCACAATAATGGTAATATGTATTACAGGTGGAAGATGCAGAATTGCTATTCCAGACCTCAATATTGCAAATAAGAATAAATAAGACTAGATGCATTTCATTAAGGCATTTCTCTCAAATCTGATACCTCAACATAGATCACAATCTACCTACTCTAGAATGATTTTTGTTCATTGAAAATGTGTCCAGTTAGATATCTAATACATGCCTACACAAAAGTAGTTTTTATTTAGTAAATAAAGTC
Organism: Microtus ochrogaster; assembly: GCF_000317375.1. NCBI lineage: Eukaryota > Metazoa > Chordata > Mammalia > Rodentia > Cricetidae > Microtus > Microtus ochrogaster. The sequence continues at coordinate 51,921,520 of NC_022010.1, forward strand.
AGATATCTTATAAAACTGGAAATTAGTTTCATGGTACATTGGTTTGATGGAATATTACATAAACATTGAAATGATGAATGTGTAGACTATCAAGATACAGGAATAGTAGACACTGTGATAAGTAATATACACTGTGATGATTTGATCATATCTATTGGGCATATTATTTGTTGTTCAAAAGCTTGAAAATATAGAGTAATATAAATATATTTTCACAAAAATATATTAAACCTTATGCATTAAAGTTATTTTAAAGCAAGACATTTAAATAATATTTATTGAAAAAAGGCTAAAAATTGTCCAGGGATATAGATACTTGAAGTTTATGTTATATGTTTTGGAATAAAAGATGTATTTGAAAGTATTCTCTTTGTGACCTGTAAAATGAAGATTGGTTAAATGACTTCCATAGGCTTTCATCATTCTTGGCAATATTTCCAGGAAGGAGAAAGTTTCCCAACTCCAGCTTAAGAAGATTAGAGGAAATTACAGAGCCGTCTATGGAACTGTGCTGGTTTAAACCATCAAGCAGTAGTCAAGTTTTTGCATTCCCTTCTAGCACTGTGACTTCCTCACATGCAAACTCGAGGCAATCACACTTCACTTTCTGATAGTTTAGAATAGTGCATGAGAAGGCACACAAAGGCTTTACCCAGTCCTTGGCACACATTCTGCTCTTTCATAATTATATACACATATCCAAAGGCCAGAAGAGATTTGCCTGCCGTTTCTCCCAAAGAAAAGCCAGCAAAAGAATATCCTGAGGAATAATACCCTAACATTTCATCCATTCTAGGTGAAATTTCAATCATCAGGGAGTTTCTTTTTATTTCTCTAAAGGAGATGTTTTCAAATATTCAGACTTAATCTAGCAATGGAAGCAGAGTTTTGCATGGTGCCTGCAGTAAGTGACCTTTCTGCAGATGGGGCTTTGTGATAGAGTTGCAAGCATTCTGAGAGCCCATTGAACATGTTGTGAATTGATTCTCTTTTTCATAAAAGACACTAGAATTTGGGACTGAAAGTCTTTAGACTAGATGAACTGTCAATCATTGTGCATTCAATATTTAAATGCCTGAATGGATCATTTGTGGAATTTATCATCTTATTCTTCACCCTTCTTTGGTAGAGTGTATTCAAAGGCTGGGCCCATACTATCAGTGTGTGTTAGCTCCCACCCTTACTGTGAGGTTTAACTTGATGTGCAGGGAAGACAGAAAGCAGATATTAAAATAACTGCTTACAACATAGTAAACTTTGTCCTTAATTAAATTGCTTTCACACATGTCAGAGCCTCATTATCAATTTACTCAGAAAAATCCTGCAGTTCAGGAAAGGCGAGATTTAGAGACATTTGTACCAACATGATGGAACATGGCCTCCCACCTCTCCAGAAAAGAAGATTTATTGTCAGACAGTTGTAGCTTGTCCATGTTTCCCCATGACCCAACCAGAGGACAAGCAAGCATTCTGAGAGCAAAGATCTGCCAGTGAGGAATTAACACCCTGGGTGTATCAAAATTAATTTAAAAGACAAGACAAATTATGAATTAATAAATCCATCCAATTATCTTAGTCTATTAAATAGTGAGGCCGTTGCTGAGGGGAGAGCTGAATTGGTCCAAACAGTCTACTATTAGTGGGAACTCCCTAACGATTATAAAACAGATAAGTTTGACAAAGAAAAAGATATTTTCTGAATTTTTTAATCTATGATCTTCTTCCAGCTTAGGACCCTGCTTGATATTCAACTTCCCTTGTGAAGCATGCTTTAACCACCTCTTTTCCATATAGTGGCATGGATCCCTTGAGAAGACAGGGGAAGGAATAATATGATGTTCGTTTACACAGTTTGTAGTCCTAGGTAACAAAACATAAAAACTTGATGCCCTGAGAAGGTGATGAAGACCTCAATTTATAGGTCACCCAAACAACTAGATTAAACTCTCTACATAGCTTTTCCTGGTGATTAACAGGCAGATGTCTGAGGACAGATGCTGTTTTCATATCAGAAGTTTCATATTCTGTCTCCCTTATCAGTCCAGTTTGAGCTTGGCATCGAGATCAATACAAACGTGGGAGAATAAATAAATTTAAAAAAGGTGTTTTCTAAGTCAGTCCAAAGAAAGGCAATGCTGAAAATACATGTGAATGTTGCTTTTTAAAATGTTTTTCTGGCCAGGCGGTGGTGGCGCACGCCTTTAATCCCAGCACTCGGGAGGCAGAGGCAGGCCGATCTCTGGGAGTTCGAGGCCAGCCTGGTCTACAAGAGCTAGTTTCGGGACGGGCACCAAAGCTACAGAGAAATCCTGTCTTGGAAAAAAAAATGTTTTTCTGTTTGCCTCTTGAAGTTCTTTTAATTTTAAGAAATGTCATTAGATTTGTGTCAAATCTGCTTTCTGAGGATTGACTTCTTTTCTGCTTCCATGTCCTGCCTGGCTATGTAGATGGGAAGCAGTTTTCATGGACATAACTAATCTAAAGGAAGGCAATGGCTAAAGGCATGGAGCATATTATGATAGGAGCTCCCTTGCATTTTAGCTCCTCTCTTGGGTTGAGCGAGAGCTTGAGTCCGGTTATGCTACATGACATTAGCTTTCCCATGTATCAAATGGTCAGGTGACATCCTGTGTGTGTGTGTGTGTGTGTGTGTGTGTGTGTGTGTGTGTGTGTATTTTAATTTTAACTTACATTCTTTTATCTTGTTTGTATGGTACTAGGAGCCAAACTCAAGGCCTCTCAGATGCTAGTCAAATACTCTAGCACAGATAAAGACTTCAGGTATAATACATACCCTTGGACTCTGTGATGGTATATAAAATCAGCGATCAGTACTTGGTGGACATGTTAACACCCCCTAGGAAAGCCTACCATGGAGCAGTATTTGTTGTCACAGAGAATATTTTACTTTTAACTAGCTAGGGAAATGAGCCTGACTTGTGAAATGTGCTATGGACAAATGGTCCTCGTCTCTTTCACTTTCCTGGAATTTACTTCTCTCTTGGAAGCCACTTCCTTCTGCAGAAAAATCCCTGTATCTTGGCTCTCACCATGCAGGAGTAAGCAAACCTTAACAGATGAGTTTAATTTAAAAGACAGTCAATAGTATCTTATTAAAGGTGGGAAAATCATATTTGCTAATATTGCATGCTCGAGAAAAGTTTGAATGCTATAAGGAACACATCTATAACAATGTCATTAACACTTTTTTCTCACCCTCTTCAGAGGCAGGAAACAACTAATTGAGCATGTATCACTGAAATAGAATTATCCTGCTTTTCTCCCATACATCTCATCGTGTCTTAGTGTGATCCTTTATTGTACAAGGTACTCAGAACATCTCCTGAAATTAATATGGATTTCTCATTCTATAAGCTTTACTGAACGTTTCCTGAGTGACAGTTGCATGGAATAGTGAGGTTTGAAATGATATTGGCCAAAGAAAGTTTTAACTTCCATTCCAACAAACATAAATATCAGCTTATAAACATGAAGATTAGCTTATAAACATGAAGATCAGCTTATAAAACATTTACTCACTTGTGTGCAAGCTTCCATTTTATACTTAAGAGTAGTTCAGTATTTCTGTCTGAATATGGAACCTGATAAAACCTAATGAACAGGAATAGAACAGTCTGGAAATTGCATGTCTGAATACATAACCTCACATGTGGTCAGGGGCTTGTTTAGAAGGCTCTAGCTCCAGCTGTTTTTGCGACTTCCACTCCTCTCACTTCAAGGACTGCCACATGTTGCTACCATTACTTCAGCAACTGTTGTAGTTGTGTGTGTTCCTGTGATTGTCACCATTTCTGTCACCTAATCATTGTTATTATCATGATTCTTTGCATTGTGTGAGACAGAACGAAAATTTCCAATATGGGAAAATGTTTATTAAATTCCTCTGGCAAGTTTGTAATGTTTCATTGTGATCCTGGTGGAATCAACCTTATCACACTTTGTTGGAATAAACCAAGAAAGAAATCCAAGACAAAAGCTCTCTGATAGATTTTTTCCTACATCCAAATTATTTTAAAATCAGTAGCAATAGTGGAAGTTATGTTGATGTGATCAAATTCCTAACAACAAGAACATTGAGAGAGAGAAAGATTATTTATGATCACAGTTTGAGAGTGCAGTTCATTATGCCAGGGCTGGCAAGGCAGCAGAAGCAAAAGTTGCGTCACGGCACTGTGTACATAGTTGAGCAGAGAGAGAAAAAAGCCTTCCCTGTTTACTTATTTTATTCTGTACAGAAATCCAGCCATGGAATAGTGTGGCTCACATTCAGAATGCAGCTTCTCTCAATTAAAACTCTCTGGCAATACTATCAAAAGACATTTTTTTTCTAGGTGATTCTTAATGTAGTCTAGTTGAGGAAAAGTGACCATTGCAAAAGTGAAATTAAGACAAGAGACGGATACAAATAAGTCAGTTCATGCACCAGGGATAAATCTTTGCCCCACTATAGAGGTCCCACAAACAGACTAAACCATAAAACTGTCACCCACATTTAGAGGGCCTAGGTCAGTCTCATGCAGAAATCCCAGACGCCAGTCCAGGTTCATGAGTTCCCACTAGCTCTGATCAGCTCTTGCTCTGGGTTTCCCCATTATGATCTTATGGTATACCTTGCACAGCCTTCATGCTGGGGGAGAGCCTTGGTCCTGCCTCAATTTGATAAGCCAGGTTTGCTGACTCCCCATGGAAGTTCTTAACCTCTCTGAAGAGTGGGTGGGGGTAGGGGTTGGTGGTGGGGGGAGCAGGAAGAGCAGAAGGAAGAGGGAATATGGTTGGTATTAAAATGAATTAATAAAATGAATTAAATATTTAATATAAAATAAAAAGATAAGAGTGGCACACACCTTTAATCCCAGCACTCGGGAGGCAGAGGCAGGCAGATCTCTGTGAGTTTGAGACCAGCCTGTGGTCTACAGAGCTAGTTCCAGAACAGGCTCCAAAGCTGCAGAGAAACCCTGTCTCGAAAAACCAAAATAAATAAATAAATAAATAAATAAAAATAAATAAATAAATAAATAAATAAATAAATAAATAAATAAATAAATATATAAAATAAAATAAAAAGATAAGAGATGAACAACAAAATGAATAAATTATAGGAATATATATATAATTGAAAATAAATATAAATGGGAGAAGGTATAAAAAGAAGCCTTATATTTTCTTTTAGAAATTTGTTGAAGAAAGGAAAGGAAGAAAAGGAGTTATGTTGTTTGCAAAGTGGGTGTGTTCAAGTATCAGTAGATTTAGGGCATGATGAGCTAAAGATAGGAAGCATGATCTAAGAAATAAGGCATGGACATTTGGGAAGGAGACGGGTGTTAACTCAAAACAACTCTTCACCAAAAGAAAGAAAATGGAACAGAAATATTAAGAAATAAGTGTCACACAGGTCGGATTACCATGTGAGGTAAAAGTGAAAAAAAAAACACAACTTCTCTGGAAGGCAGCCATTATAACGAAGTCTTATCTATATTCCACATCTGGCCATACTGCTTAATACCTGTGTGACTATGACTAATATCTGAGGTCCTACACATATGAGATTCTATGCTTTTACTAGAACGGCAATATTTTGAAGTCATTACCCAGATATTTTATAAGTAAAACATCCAGTTTTTATTTTTACTTATCAGAAAGTAGAAGAGTTCTTTGGAATGTGCTTAATATTGATTCATAACAGTTTTTTTTTCAAGTGAGTGTTCATAAAACTAAGGCAAAATTAAGAGAAGAGAACACATCTTAAAGGTCAAGGATGTATACCATGGTGGTATTGATTCTAATTGCCTTCTGGGTTCAATATAGTCTTTGAGTGAGTGTATTATATAGAAACACGTTTTCAAGCACTATACAATTTTAACTATGAAACTGTTAGATCTGGTACTGTATTGAAGGCAGTGTCTTCATGTTGATCATGAGGTCCCACTTGTATGGCCAAATATGTTTGAGGGCACAGGAGCTAGGAATCTAGATTAGGGCATGTTTTTGTCTATATAAAACAACAGATTACATGGAAATTGTCTTAGACTTTAGATATATCAGTCCTTTTTCATAGTCTTCTTTCATTTTTATTCTTGGATATCTTGAGATGACTGTCTGAAGAGTAATTGTAGATGGAGTGGCAGGCTGTGTTCCCGGAGCCTGGACACCCGCACAGCTAGCTTTATACCTGAAATAATAACACACAAATTGTATTATTTTAAACACTGCCTGGCCCATTCGTTCTAGCCTCTTACTGGCTAATTCTCACATCTTAATTAACCCATTTCTAACAATCTGTGTAGCACCACGAGGTGGTGTCTTACCAGGAAGGATCTTAACTTGCGTCTATCCCGGAGAGGAGTGCTATGGCCAGTGACTGACTCGGCTTCTTTCTCCCAGCATTATGTTCTGTCTACTCCACCTATCTAAGCTACTGTCCTATCAAAAGGGCCAAGACAGTTTCTTTATTAACCATTGGTGAAAGTAACAAATAAACAAATGACCCACCTCCATCAGTAATGCTTTTATATTCTGAGTAGATAACTGGCAGAGAAGTAAGTTAAACAAAAGATCTAGGAACTAGGAAACCATAATCAAAAAATCCATGATTCTTTAAGTCGAGTTTGGCATCCTAAAGTACATCGAGTACTTGTAGAAAAAGCTACTTGTACCTCTAGTCATTTTGCCTATGTGGAAATTAATAGCATTTAATTATTTTGATATGTTTTTTTATTTTATTTTAGTTATATTTATATTATTTTTGTGTTTGGTCTTCAAAACTACCTTTTTCAAATATATTTTAATTTAATTAATGCTTTTGGTGTAATGTTAAAAAAGAATACCCTATCTTCTCACAAACTCTCTCACTTCAGTCCTGGGAGGCAAACATTTTCAATTTACTTATCTGTAGAACTTTACAATTATCTCCATATATCTAAATGTTGTGCTTACACTATGACACATCTTCCCTAGTACTTAAAAACCCTTTACTAAAACCCTGCATCTACCACCTTCCAATACAGATTTAATACAACTTGTGATGAGATCAATATTCAAGGCATTAATGCAGTAGTCAATATTTAGATTCACTGCTGAGACATATAATTTGTATTGCACCTCCTATGTGGAGCTATTAGAGGGGCCTTTCCTTGGACTCTGTGCTGCCACTCAGCTTGCTTCTGCTTCTCCTCATGACCAGAATCAATTTCATTTTCCCGCCACCTGCTAATTTACCATTGCACTCTTCTCTTCCCCACTTCAAAGTAAGAATATTATTAATCAGATTTTTGTTAACATTTATTGTCATAATTTTTGAACTTATGTATTTTTCATAATTAAATATATGTGACAGACTTGTTAATGAGATTAATTTAACATAATTTAAAATTATGAAGTACATATAAGCACACATAATTATATATAATGATTATTAGGCTATTTAAAATGAAAAATCATTCCCAAAAGAAATTTTTAAATTCAAAGAAAATCAGTACAACATAATTTTAAAAGTAGGGACTATAAGCATACTTAAAAACGTGTGTGTGTACTTTAAATGGAGTTATTATACACTGCATGTGATATGATTATGCTCCCTCTAAGAGGTATAAAACAGCTGACACAAATCCCAGATCCAGGCATGGAAAGTCACCTTTCAAGTTGTTAGTCAATGGAGCTCAAAAGGCTCCCAAAAGAATACAGGATGCTGCCATTGCCCTTGCTTGCATCAGAGAACTTTTATTAAGACCTTGAAGATACCACAAACTTCTGACATAGGACTTGGAGGAATCAGGCAGGAAGCAAACTGGAAGCCTCTTTCCTAATCAGCAGCTCTCAGAGTGAGTGTAAGAAGGCACCACATAGGCTGCCAAGGGCTAAAAGCAATCGGTGTTCTCACCCAGCTGTACAGCCAATGAACCACAACAACGAGAAAGCACCTTTATCTTGAAGGAAGCAACTACTATCTAATTGCATTTAAGGCCCACTCAATAAGAGAAAATGTACACCATGTACTGTAAAGTTATTCAATTACCTATGGTTGGAGAGATCATAGACCTTAGAGAAGACTCTACTACTACCAATTTCAAAACCCAATACAATTTCTGACTGTACCAGTATTTATCCTGATACTGACAGATAAATGTAGTTCTCACTCCTCATCAAAGAAGCTTCTTTTTGTAGCAGATGGTGACTATTGCAGGTATCTGTCTTAGTTAGGGCTCTATTACTGTGAAGAGACAACATGATAACAGCAATACTATGAAGGAAAACATTTAAATTGGGGTGGCTTACATTTTCAGTTTAGTTCATTATCTTCATGGTGCAACAAGATGGAAGGCAGACAGACACAGTGCTGAGTCTTCTACATCTTGATTTGTAGGCAACAGGAAGTGGTCTGTCTCATTGAGCATAACCTGAGCATTTAAAAGACTTCAAAGCCCACCTCTGCAATGACACCCTTCCTCCAACAAGACTACACCTATTCCAACAAGACCACAACTCCTAATAGTGCCACTCCCTTTGGGTACCATTTTCTTTCAAACCACCATAGTATCCAAGGTAATTCGAAGTACATAAGATAAGTAATTGTGTTTTCCCTGCTCTACTTTGTACACCTACAATGCAACATTTATATCTAAGGCTCAAATAACATCATAGAAGAGGAGATTGAAAGATTGTAAGAGCCAGAGGATCAGGATGCCTGATGGAAGAGAGGGTGTTCTAGACATAACAGAAAATCTATAGCCATGAAATATCAACAATATAATTACTTAAACAAAACTTGTATAACAATGGATGCCAATATGGATGCAGGCAATTTCATAAGGGTCTTTCCATAGATAAGTTGATAGAAGAAATCAATAGCTCATGAAAGAGGGAGAATCATTTTTCTCCAGGAACAAACCTCCTGATGTGTACTAAATGTTCAACCCTAAGCACATCTACTAAGGAGCAACAATAAAGACACTTAGTAGGTTGTATGTCACACACACACACACACACACACCAATGCATGCATACACCAATAATAATTATAACAGATAAGGTCATGCATTTGAAAGGAAGTGGGAACATATACATGAGAAGTTGGAAGAAAGGAAAGAAAAGCTAGAAATTATGTAAATACGGTACTCATGTATGAAATTTAATTTTTTTTAAACAAGGGATCATAGCAATTCCTTCTATTCCTTTGGCATTAGCTGTTACCACTGCTGTGTATCATATTTATTTTTCATACACTTTCAAGGTCACTTGTTTTAGAGATGAATTATGTACATTTTGAAAAGTAACTGCCTCCTATACAACTGTCAAGCACCACAGTTAGATAAAATACGAGTTAGATAAAATTCATGATGCCATGTTGCACTTAATGTGATGATGGGGACAAGCAGCAGCAAGGATCTCTCAGATGTTGCTGGAAGAAGTATCAGTTGATGGAACACCTATGAGAAGAATTTCTCAGTATTAAAAATTAATTCTTTGTATACTTGTTCACCCAGAGACTACATTTAAAATATTTTAAATGACTTTTGTATACACACATAAAATATTGTACTATACTAACAACAGGAAATGAATGGCATGGGGATGTGTCATATGACCATTAAAATATTAAGATGTTCTTGTAATAATCCTCTTTTATTACAAACAATGAATTCCATGGTCCCTAATAGATACATGAAGCCGTGAATAATCCTGAATGCCACATACAGTCTTGTATGCATACCTTGATAAAGTTTTTTTTTTGAGGGGTGGGAGATTTGTTTTTTTTAAATTGATTTTATTGAACTCTACATTTTTCTCTGCTCCCCTCCCCACCCCTCCCATCTCCTCACCTTCAACCCTCCTCAATTTCCCCATGCTCCCAATTTACTCAGGAGATCTTATCTTTTTCTACTTCCCACATAGATTATTAGATCTATGCGAGTCTCTCTTAGTGTCCTCATTTTTGTGTAAGTTCTATGGGATTGTGGTTTGTAGGCTGGTTTTCTTTTCTTTACGTTTAAAAAAAACACTTGTGATTGAGTACATGTGATAATTGTCTTTCTGTGTCTGGGTTACCTCACTCAAAATAATGTTTTCTAGCTCCATCCATTTTTCTGCAAAATTCAAGATAAAGTTTAATATAAATTAAGTACAGTAAGAGACTAATAGCCACACACTCATTAGAATGCCATAGAAAAATTAACATATTATAAGTTTATAAGTGTGGTCTTCCTCACTTCCTCAAAATGCTCTATTTTATAGAGCTTTCAATTTTTCATGGGAAGATATGAAATGATAGCAAGCCTATGTACTTGCTTAAGGTTTGTGAGTCATAAGAATTTTAAACTAATTCCTTTAGCCAAGAGTCTTTATATAGTTCTTTATATAGTATTTTATTACTTATTTGAGAATTTCATAGAATGTATTTTGAACATATTTATCTCCCACTCAGTTCCTCCCCAAACTCCTCCCAGATTCATCCCCAACCATCATACTCTCTTCCAAATTCTTTTTCTATCTATCTGTCTGATGTGGAAAGGTCATATGTCTATCTGTTGCTTTCATTGGTTAATTAATAAAGAAACTGCTTGGCCTGATAGGTCAGAACATAGGTGGGTCGAGTAGACAGAATAAAATACTGGGAAGAAGGGAAGTGAGGTCAGACACGATGGAGCCATTCACCAGGTGAGACATGCTGAATCTTTCCCAGTAAGCCATGTGGTGCTATACAGATTATTAGAAATGGGTTAATCAAGATGTGAGAACTAGCCAATAAGAGGCTAGAACTAATGGGCCAAGCAGTGTTTAAATTAATATAATTTGTGTGTTGTTATTTCCGGGCATAAGCTAGCCAGGCGGCCGGGAACTGGGTGGTAGGAAGTGGCCAGCCGCTCCTTCTACATCTGTCTGTCTGTCTATACCTATCTCTCTCCCAGTGAGTACGGTGTAGGCTTGATTATACACTCATGAGCATGAGACAATAGCCAGAAGCATGGCCAATCTAACAGAAATGATAAAATTAAAGAAAACTTACTCTTACCAGGAAGTCAACAACTTTGAACAGTTCATCAGAGGTGTAGCAGCCATGGATCTTAAAGGATGGTTTTAATATCATTTATAATGAGTTATTTCAAAAAGATGGGAGATAGAAAGGGGCAAGTGTAGGAGAGTAATGTGAGCAGTACAAGATGAACTAGCAAGTCTAACGTAAGTCTGCCTACAGCATGGTGAGGTACACATCTTAGCACCTCAGTTAACTAACCCTTGCAAAGCTTACATGGGACCAGTATAAGCTGCTCTGTGCTATTTCAAGACATCATGACTGAATGGACTGATTGTAGATGTTCAACTGGGGTTTTGTGAGATACAAGAAGAGATTGGTGAATTAGAAATTGTACTTTTAATTTTTCTCATCCAGATTTGATTTCCCTTTGCGTTGACATAAAAAGACTAACTCAACAGCTTAACTCAGATATGTATTCTTACCATATCCTACCATCTTTCTCACAAAAGGGTTGTGTCTCCATTTGAGTAGGTGTTTTATAAAATCTAAAATTTGAAGTTGTACAAAAGTTGTCATCCTTTAAATAGGTCTTAGATAATTAATAACTTAATCTGGTAAGTTATTAACTTAGATATAACTTAGATAATTAATAACCTGTCACAGAGAAACTGGCTTGTGGTCAGATTGTCCATATTTATTGATAAAGGCATTGCAAAAATTTCATGATTATTATAGACACTGTGAGCCTCCAAATATTTTGAAACTATGTTAGATATTATATTGGGCATCAAAAATCTCTCTGTGTTGGACTTAACTAATTTTTAGGTCACTTTGATTAAGACTGAGCTTACTTCTGGAAATTAATGATACAAATCCTTTGATGCTATTATTTATTTACAAAGTATTCCTCATTCACACAGTTAAGAAGATGCTTATATCATACATACAAGCATTAGTAAATGTTCTAAGTCAAAAAAGAATGAGGACATGACATGATACAATTCTTAATTAGCTTTATTAAATAAATTTACAATATACAGATGTTATCCAAACACCAGAAACAGATCGATCAAAATATCAATTTTCTAATATGAATCTTGAGTTTCAAACTTGTTTCCCTGTTATAATGTAATAAAGTTGAAAAATAAATAGAATCTACATATTTGCCCCTCGGGTTTTTTATACTTTAGGAAGCAACTTCTTGTGAAATGAAACATTTAATCTTCAAAATAACAAAAACAAAAATTAAAATGTGTTAATGTTAAGGAGGCATCAGAATGAAATTCCTGAGCTCCCTTTAGTAATCTCTTTAATATCAACTATGTATTAGTATTGCTGTTTCCTTACTAACATTAATAGTTCATATGACCAGTTATCTATGCAAACTGATTGTGGAATTTAAGTTTAAGATGTGTTACATTCATTTATTATGTGTAATACTTATTTAATGATGCAAAATGTGTTGCATTTTTTATGTTGCTTTTATAACTTGGCAAAGTTATGTTACTTTGCCTGCCTAAAGCACTTGCTTGGTCTAATAAAGAGCTGAAGGGAAATAGGTATGCAGGAAAGAGAAATAGGCAGGGCTGGTGGACAGAGAGAATCAATAGGAGGATAAATCTAGGGAAGAGTGGGAGGAGCAAGAAAAGGAGAAGGAGGGAGGACACCGAGAGCCAGCCATTCAGCCACATAGCGAGTCATGGAGTAAGAAGAAAAGAAAGATATATAGAATAAAGAAAGGCAAAAAGCCCAGGGGCATATTAAAGAGACATGGGATAAAATGTTAGAAAAACTATCTAGAAAAATGTCAAGCTGAGGCCAGGCATTCATAAGTAAGAAAATATCCATGCATTATTTATTTGGGAGCTGGGTGGCAGACCCCGAAAGGGAAAAAAAACAAAAACAAAAACAAAAAAAAAAACAACAACAACTACACAGACACTTGTTTTTTCTTTTGTAAGGAACACAATAGTGTGTCCTCTCTGTCATGCATGTGATTTAGAGAGAGATTAATTTTGAATTTACAAGAATGGGGTGGCCTATGTAAGGATCTAACTCCTATAACAAAAGCAGGGCTAATATATACAACAACCAACACACAGACAGGGCACAAAGGCATGTTCAGTCATGTAGCTGTTAGCAAGGATGTCCATTGTTCTTGGCACCTATAACACGGTGCCAATATTTGTTAAAGTGTCAGAACAAGACTCTCCATCACTGTATATTTTGTCGTATTTTTCATGTCAATAGATCAAATGCTGTGGTGCCAACTTCACTGGGCAAATGTTTTGGTCCAGAGCCACATGCCAGCCCTAGAGTCTCTAGTGTTTTGAGGCTTATGTAGTCAATTAGAAGGAACACGCTCTCTGCTCGGTCTTCTATGGTATGTTTCCTTCCAGACAGTGCATGTGTCTGTGTGCATGCATACCTTTGAATCTGAGTATGTGCATGTGTGTGCAGGTGTGGCCATGGGAGTGAAGTGTATGTGGAGCTCACAGGGCCCCTGCAGGTGTCTTATTGGGGAGTTCTGCTTCTTATATATTTAGACAGATTCTTTCACTGAAGCTGGAGTATAGTGGTGTATTATTTGTATTTTAATAAGTAAAACAACCTGAAAACCAGAAAAGCCACGCCACTAGAGAAGTCATACTTCTACCAAGGCTGGGCAACCACAAAACTAAGCAGCCTAAACCTCTCTCTCCTCCCATTTTACATTCCCTTTAGTGCTGGTATTAAAGGCATGACTCCCTAATACTTGGATTAAAGGTGTAGGCCATCACCCCCAGGATTATTTCTGCAATTATCTTGTGTAGCCCAGGATAGCCTTGAACTCACAGAGATTTATCTGCCTCTATCTCCCAAATCCTGGGATTAAAGATGTGTGTCACCATCACCTGACCTCTACTGGCTTTAGCTTTGCATATGGTCTTCAGGCAAGATTTATTTATTAAAATACAAATAATATACCACTACACTGGAGCTCGCTGTTTGAGGAGAATGGCTGGCTAATGGGATAAAAGCATCTAATTGCCTCCAGTCCTACATCAGTGATGGTGTATCCATGGCTGCTCCTGACTTTGGAAACATGGGTGCTGAAAATTATTGCTCAAGTCTTTATAAATGACAGGCTGGTATTTTAACAACTCCCTGCCCCACCAGAGACATTTATACAATGTTTTTATAGAGAGCACTGATTTAGAAAATAAATAACATACTGGCTCTATCAAAACTAATGACAGACCTATGACATCTTTATTGTGACTGACAGAAGAAACTTTATAATATACGAGGCTCATAAAAATGTAATTAATATTCAGCCTATACCTGTGAATTCTTCATTAAAGACAAAAGGAGATATTCAAGATACACACATACATTTTTTAACTTTCTTTTTTTTAATATTTTTGTCTTTCATATCAATGATCTTGATCCCAGTTCACTTCCTGTCTCTTTGGATCTGCACTCTTCTCTTGCAACCAACCACCTCCCAAAATAAAACTTAAGAGTAAAAAAAAAAGAAAGAAAGAAAGAAAAGAAATTGAAAAACCCATCTAGTCATGGAAGCTGTAGCATGGCTCAGTGAGTCATGCAGTAAACCCTTCTACCAATATGTCTTTTCTTGCAAGTGTTCATTGCAAAGAGTCATTGAACTAGGTCGAGGCCTCTGGTGCCTGCTTTACTATCAATGCTGGGCCCTCAGTGGAATACCACTTAGATATCCTGTTTTTGTCTGACACACATACATTTTTGTATTTACATTGTAGACATAAAATCATTTATATTATGATGTTTATATTTTAGCCATTTTTTGGCAAGCCATCTTTGATTATGATTCATAGCTGATAGTTCGGCAGATCTGTTTTTTTATATTCAAGGGACAGACAGATACTGTATGATTGTCCTAACTTATTTCAATGTGCATTTCCTGGTGCCATCCTATCCTCTCTGGAAAATAGTCTCTGTTGAAGATAATTTTGGCTTAGTCAGCGGGTTCGGATTCTAATGAATCAGTGGTTATGGGAAGAGGAGTGGGTGAAAGATAGATAGACTCAAAGGAACTCTTGAAAGAGAGGGTTGAAGCAATTTTGAGTAGAAAAGGGGGATGATTACAAAGAAATCATTTCTGAGAAAGATCAATAAGGAGGCAATTACCCTTTGAACTCATTGCCATAGAAAATCTATTTTATAACATTTTATTTCCACAAGACCAATTTTTAAATTGGCTCCAACTATCTAGCATAATATTTTTACTCAAATAAAAAGACAATCACAAATATCTTTCCAGGAAAAAAGGTAAAATATTTTTTGGGATATATATGTATATATATATATATATACATATATATGAAATATTAAAATTATATCCAACAACTATAGTCAGATATCACTACTGATTAAACTTATAAAACATCATTGTATTTAGATAGATTAAAGAAGATAAAATAGAAAAATTATGGTGTATACTAGAAAGTTACTGTATTTTACTTATGTCTAATGTTTAGTATTACAAAATCTA
The DNA here is from genome assembly GCF_000317375.1 of Microtus ochrogaster. Taxonomy (NCBI): domain Eukaryota; kingdom Metazoa; phylum Chordata; class Mammalia; order Rodentia; family Cricetidae; genus Microtus; species Microtus ochrogaster. The sequence continues at coordinate 51,937,026 of NC_022010.1, forward strand.
GCAATATTGCAGTCATTAGTCAATATTATTTAGGCCAATCCAGGATTTTAAACTAATCTAGAAAAATGTATTTTTTTACTACTCTCATCCATATTGGGAGGCACTTATCACACACTTTTGTCATGGATTTGTTGTTTTTTCTCTCTGTTTTGAGCCAGGGTATTACCTTGGTAACCCAAGGTATTCTGGATTCAGTTCCTCACAGTCCTCCTGTCTCAGTTTTCTAAACACTGGGGTTATAGGTTGGTGCATTCACACCCAGATAATAGTCGTTAATGGTAGCTGCACATTTTGAAGATGACTGAAAAACACAGGAAGTGGGATATTCTCAGTGGCAATCATGACACAGAACACTTCCATTAATTTAATGGTTGCCTTACAGCCCTTTGAAATCAATACCCTTTCACATCCTCAATTCCTGGAAACCGCTAATCTAGGGAGTTTGACTTTTCTTGAATTTCATATAAATAAAACAATGCTATATACTGTAGGCTTGTCATTCGTTTGTTTGTCTCTCTCTCTCATTTTATACTGTGCATTGATGTAAGGGTTGAAACCTTTTAAGTATTAGAGTGTTAAAATTGCTAAAAGGAAGTGCATTGTTTGTGATGCAAACTGCTTATCAATTCACTGGAGATTATGGGTGATTTGCCTGTATCTTATCCGTTATATTTAACAAAGCAGCTGTGAGGTCATTTGGTTTCCATAAGTTTCTGATGTGGGCTGGGGATGTAACATGGTGGTCGAGCTCATACTGATCATGTGCAAGGCTTTTGGCTCAGTCTCAGGTATCACAGATAATTCACAGGTAATTTCAAATCATACATTTTTATTTATGTGGTACAAAATCTGGAGTGGAATGTTGAGTCATATGATATGATATGATATGTCTCGTTATAAGTAGCAGTTGGACATTTCCAACCAGTTAATCTAATTGACCTTTCCATTCAAAAGTATCTGTGCATTCCTGTTTTCCTACATCTTCCTCAACATCCTAAATAGTCATAGCACAGTGACCTATTTTGTTCATGAATCACAGAAAATATTAAATTTTAATAAACCCATCAATGATGTACACTCATAACTTAAATATATTCAAGGAAATAATACTTTTGATTTATTACAGTTTGTTTTCAATTTCATTAAAAGTTGGCTAAGAGTCAAAATGTATATATTAAGTACCAAACCACATCTATAACTTACAATAGCTTGATCTATAGTTTAAATGAAATATTTCATAGTTTTTCAATTACATATACATAACTATTCAAAAATCTAATTCCTGAAACATGCATTAGTTTCTCTACCAGAGATTAGGTGCCTAGAATTAGAAGGGAAAGAAGGGTTTGTTTGTTTGTTTGTTTGTTTGTTTGTTTGTTTGTTTTTAATATAAAATTTCCACTATTTTCTCTTTCATTTTTGGTGGGTACTTAAGCAATTTATGGCCCTCAGAATCTGGTAACAATTCATTGGAAAGTATAAATTTGATCACCTATATACATTCAACTTGCTTGTTTTAATTTTTACTTAAATATGACTATGTACACATCCTTATGCCTATTTATGTAGGTTTTTTTGCTTATTAATAAGCTTCATCTTGTAATTCTTTTGTACTAGCATATATACCCCTTCCAAACTCTCTCATTTACTGTTCCTTTCTCTCTTTTAAATGCATGGCCTCTTTTTATTAATTATTGCTGTATATAGATGTACACACACACACATACACACAGAGATGCTCTTAAATATATAAAGGCAATCTACTCCATTCATAAAATAGTTATATTTTTGTTTTTAGGGCTAATCACTCTGTATTGGTAACCAGTTGGTGTGCTGTTTCTCCTTCTCACGGCATTCCTTAGTTGGCAGTCATTCTTTATGTGGGGCTGAGGCCTCATACACTTTGCCTTCAGGCTATCATGACAGTCAGGATGCCCTTGTTTAGGTTTTGTTACGGCAGATAAGGGGTGAAGGCAGACTTGAGAATAATTCGACTTAAGTTTTTTGGTTTGCCATAATACTAAGCAAGAGACTGACAGTGGGTCCTTGACCTTTGAACTGCTCTAGGGCAGCGTGTGACAGAAAGGGTTAGGGCAAAGCCAGCACTGAGGAAGCACCAGCATCACCAGGAGCCATTATTCAGCCTTCATCTTCAGCCAGCAAAGCAACCTTTTCATTTTTAGAAACTATTTTGCATAAGCATCTGTAACAAATGAATGGACATGAAAAAAAGTGAAGTTATTAGCTGTGCTTACATTTTCATTTGAAAATAAGCTAAAATTTTCTAAAGATCTTACATGTAACCAGTTATTCATATATGGTTCGTCATCTTATTTGCTACCGGTTTAGGTACCTTAGGATAATAAATGATCAAACATTAACAAGCTAAAAATATGAAATGTCATTGTATCAATATGGCACTCAATCTAGAGATAATAGGCTCATGTTTTTCTGTGTGTAGTTTGCTAATTAGGGTTCACTTTGAAAATCTAGTGAACTAGTCTCTGCCTTTTCTATAAAAATTCTTCTAAATAATCCTTTATACAAATGAATATTCAACTAAAAGCTGAATATAAAAAGGCTTTATTTTATCAAAAGCTGTGTGAAGTTGCAGATATCACTAGGACACTGATTCAGCCTTTCAGATTAGCAAAGTGGCATAGTCCAAGGTCACTGAATAAATTACATGATATCAGAAAAAGAAAATTACACCCTGACATAGTATGATTTTAATAAAAAATGAAAATGGGATTTATGACCTCCTTTCTGCAGGCTACTAATGTTCATTGACAAAAGATAAATCTCTTCTGTGGCAGTACTTTGAGCTGGGTTACCAAAATGTCATCGCCTAATTTGTTTGCCAAAAGGAAAGGCAAAGAGTATACACACACGTATTTTTATACCCATCTGCCTTTACAGTTAAGCCAAATATGTTTGAAGCAAACAATTTCATTCAAATAAGTTCCTTTTCCCAATCCAATAATAAAACCCTAATGAATAAATAAGACACGGGCCTATCTTGTAAGGGAAAGAAGGCAGCAATGCTCATGAGAAAGAAGTGGCAATTTAATGAGAGCATTGAAAAATGGGTGAACAGACCTCTTGGTGGCCTTGACAGGGCTACTGCAGTCCTGTGAGACCATACTCTGCTGATTCTCATACAAGATACCTCTAAATATGATATTAATGAACATTGTCATTAAAAACTTATAGCATCAAGTAAGTGAATGGGTAAGGCATACATTGAAAAAATGTAATGAGTCTTAGGGCACCTTAACATGGTGTAGGTTTGGATCAGCTCACATTAAACCATGATTAAATTTGAGAAATTAGTTAAAACCAGTAAAACGAAATCTATTTAGTATGAATATAAAGTGCTCAATGATGGCAGATATTAGCAGATGTCCTTATTTAAAGTGACAGAAACCAAGGCACATTCTGGCTGGCTGGATGCATGGATTAATGAAGCAGTTAAGAAGACAACATTTTGCTGAATACATTGTAGAAGAACATCTCTTGTGGCAGTTAATATTTTTTTTTTTTTACTCAGCCTCAATGGGGGGAAAAGACATTAGTTTACAAACTCTAAAATGTCAAGATGTTGCTCATCAATTAAAAACAACAACAAGGCAAATTTCTCCTTGGCAAAACAGAGTATTGCAGAACGTAATTAGGAACGAGCTTCCTTCTAGAGAAGGCCCTTTGTGCTTAGAGGCCAACCTCTCTTAATATGCTTGCTCTGCCTCATGAATCCATCTTTCTACCCACACCTCTTCAGGCTTTCATTTTGCTCCCAACCCCTTGAACTTTCCATCTGTACTTCTGCCTCTGTTTTACCTACCTATTTCCTGACATCTCCATAACAACCTTGATGTTTCTCAAATGTTTTCATTTAAGAGCTACTAAAAACATCCAACCACACCAAATCACTGGCTTTCCCCCAAGGCTTGATTTTTCCCTTGAATGCTAGCATTTGGTATAAGTCTGTCTCTTTCTCTTTTGAAATACTTTTTTTTCCCACAGGCTTCTCATCTTCATCCTTACTCTTCAAGGTTTTCAGGTCTGATTGCCCCTCTCTTATCTTTTGAAGGGGTTATTCTATTTTTTTCACATAATAATAGTGAAGATTCTTAAATATGCCTCTTCAAATCTTGGGTTTTAATTCTATCTGCTGTGTCTCTGGGCATGCTTATTCTTCCGAAAGTCAGTTAGCATCTCAATCTAGTTTTCTAACTTACAACATTAGCTTGGACCACTTATCCTTCCTCTCACTCACTTTCCTACCTAGTCTGTTCACCTGTAACTTTTGATATGTTAACATGCTCAGTTACAAACTTCCTGAACACAACATTCAGGTTTGTAATTATTTTCTTATTTATTACATGAATAGATTGACTATATTCTTTCCTGGATAAATTTTTCTTCCTCAAAATGTCTTTTTCCCTTATTTATTTTGATCAAATCCTTTGATTAGCACACTTATCCCATAGCCTAGTGGTCAATGTGCTTTCAGCATCCTACATACAATGTTGAATTGCTATAAAAACTTTCCCAGTGATTTCTGTTGCTTAGCTGAATCCAGTACCAAGGCAGTCTTCTCTGGTTTTCTGACTATTGCCATTAATTCACAACCCATCATTATCATGTAGAACATCTCATGACCCTCAATGTCCTGTGTACCATAGCAACGTACCTCTGCCTGTATTCCAGTCTCTAAAAATCCATCACCTCTTGGAAAATTCATGTTCTTTAAATTAACTTTGAACATTCAGTCATGTTAATCAGCCCATCTTCATTTTCAACTACAACTTCGTGCATCGCTAATGATGTTTTATGCGCAAAATAGCATTTCCTCCATTTTAACTGAAATTTATGTATAAGCACCAGCTAACCCGTGAATTTCCCTCCAAATGTAAATCATTTTTTCAGGGAGAAATAATGCCAAGTTTCACATGCACTATATCCTTTAAATTCCAACTTAAAAAAACACTATATAGAATTTGTATTTCTAAACAATGAAAACAATTCTATAGTTTTCTATTTCCTTACTTAGAATGTCAGGTATTCAGCAACATAAGTCACCATTATCAAGTGTATTCCTCACATCAGCTAGCACCCTTCTAATAATTATTGTAGGTATAACAG
>NC_022010.1:51942270-51957485 GCF_000317375.1 Microtus ochrogaster
TCCATTTTCACTATGGGGCATTTAGAGATCATTAATGAATCCTGGATAGGCAGGAGGTACTAAGTCCCTGTCTTACCTAGCTTAGCACCTGGATCTTCCTTGCCCGATCACTTTTTAAGTTTCTATTAGGGTTGAAAAGTCATAATTAGTTACATAACTGAGTCCAGTATCAGGAAAGCAAGGTGATTTAAAGCCCAAGACTATGTGTAATTTGGGATGGAGACTATGTTAGAGAAGCATGAAAGAATGTATTTTCCAGAACTCACCAGACAAGGAATTTGGGTAGCAGGTAAATGGATTTGAAATTTAAATTTTAATATAAATATAAAAATATTACTGTCTTGTTCGAATCAGCATGCCAGTCAATTTTTTCCTGCAGAATTATAGAATAAACTATTTGACTTGCAAAAATAAAGTGTTAATCTAGCTCCATATTATTTAATTCAGTTTGTTATGAGTTAAGTCATTAACCCTATAGTATGTAGGGATTTGTATTGTATCATCAGACTGTTGACTAAAACTTATGTAATTTCTAGACTTATAGATGCATACTATACAAGTAAAATATAAATACTGATCTCACTATGCTTACTCAAACACACACAAAATTTAACATGTACATTATTATGTAATTGTTGTCCCCATAAAAATAGTGACAGGATTGGTGGGCTTTGTTTCGCCTACTTATGAAAGATTTTCAAATGTTAATTTAAAAAATCTAACCCATCTTAGTTTGTTTGATTCCTTAATTTGTCCCAACGTTTGTTATGGATCTGTTATAAAGTGAAATTTTGGATCCAAGAAGCTCTCAATATTTTATCTTTCTCTGCTTTCATTTCAAATTTTCTTCTTCCTAAATGTTTCTTCCAATTTACAGACAGGAAGAAACTTTACTAGCCAAAAGCAAAGATTTTAATCTAATCTAGATCAATCAGATTCTCAATTCTCATCTCACTAACTGTGGGAGCAGGCATGTCTCTGAGTCTGTTGCCTGATCTTGGGGACTCTTTTCCTTCTATGGGGTTGCCTTGCTCAGCTTAACGATGAGGGATTTTACCTTGTCCTGTTGTGTGTTACCTTCTCCTGTTTGACTGTCATCTCTTGTAGGCCTGCTCTTTTCTGAAAAGGTAGTGGAAGGGGAGTGGATCTGGGGAAAAGGGAAAGTTAGGGGGTGATAGAGGCAGGGGAAACTGTGCTCAGGGCGTTTTGTATGAGAGAAGAAACTATTTTCACTAAATATAAAAATATTAAATGTATGATTTGAGTTTTGTAAGTTTTCTATTTCTGGAATTATCGTGGTCATTAATTCCTGTTGCAGGGTTGCATATAGTAAATCCTCTGTAAAAGTATGTTACTGGCAGGATTCACAGGGGCACATTATTTCTTAAACTCTGTAACCTAATACTTTATATCTAGTTAGCACTTACTCATGAGTTAGTCTAATTTATTTAGTTTTAAGGTATAGAAGCCCAATATCACAAATATTGTAATAGATTATAACTGTTTCAAAGCAGAAAAATACCTTTGACAGAGAAAAAACTGGATTTGATAATTTTTGTTTGTTTGAGTCCTTAGCGTTTGTCTCGCTGTGTATACTTCCATCATTTTTCTTTATTCTGAAAACTAACATTCTCTATTTGTAGTCCACACAGTAGCACATGTAGTTGACATGAGCTTAGAAGGATCTTCATTCTAAAACCAAAGTCAACCAACAAAAGAGAATAGCATATAAGCCCAAATACAAATATCCAGCTGTTTCACATAAATAAAGCTTTTCTTAAGGTTAAATAGTGGATCCACTTTGAGCCTATAACATATAGCAAAAGAAGCCATGTAACATTGATAGGCTTCTGCTGCTATAATAATATGCATTACACATCTCTGAACAAGGGAAGTCACAAAGCCAGAGAAGATGATAATAAGAGATATTCTCTCTTATTATCAACACTTGCCCAATTTTTTTCTTAAGAGCACGTCACAGCTACAAAATCTGGTCTTTACCTGAAAACCATAGATAAACACTTTTATTTCATCCTTCCCACCTCAACAAATTCTACCTGTTCTCAAGATTCAGCTCTCTGCGTAATCTCTATCATTAGAACTTTTACAAAACATTTATAGTCTAGTATCTTTCCCATTATCTCTGAATGCTGAAGTAGGCTAATAGGGTCCAAAAAAAGCAAAATGCTCATTTATTCTTTTTTAACTTCAAGACTTTGGGGTATTTTATTTCTATCGAACATTCAGCTTTATCAAAATTATTTGAAAAGAATTTTGTTTATTCTGGATGAGTCTATGGTGGTTGTTTAAAACAACAAAATTCCAAAACAAATAAACAAAGCAAAACACCATCAAGTTCATTAATATTCCTCCTATCTTGAGCTAGGCCCTTAGTTTTTTGGTTTTTTTTTTCCCCCTTGGTTTTGAGTGAGTTTGTGATGGGTATGACTAATGCATAAAGCAAAAGGAATCTCATGTGACATCTGAGGCAGTGTCTTCAATAAAGGTATAGCTGCTACCTTCATTGAAAATGTGTGATGAGGACCTGAGGCACCTTGGAGAACCATACCTTAGCATTGCTATTCTAACCCCTGTGCCAGACAAATGACTGGCAGAATCTCTGAATGATTGCAGTACCAACCGTCAAGTCACTCAATACCTTTAGACTTAGTGGGAGGCCCACACATTAGAGATGCAGACATCACTCACTTCTTTGCCATTTTCAATGATCTGACCGACCAATCACATGAGTACTGTGCATCACATTTTCCTCTGTTAGATGTCAGAGTAATTTCCAACACAACAACTAGCATTCTGAGTGTCTTTTGTTAGTTAGATAAGTTCTACCACTTTGCAACTTGCCTTTTATTTTTTTCTATGATGGCTTTGATACAGAGTCCAATTTTCAATCTTTTTCTTCAGGATTTATGCTTTTTGGGTTTGTGTTTGATGTGTGCTTTTGTATATCAGGGTCAAGAAGATATTTTCCTATGTTAACTTTTGGAAGCTCACTTTGGTTTTTGTTCTGTGATGTAGTTTGGAATGAACACTTTATATATGATGGAAGTAGAACATTTATTTGTTTTTAATAATAGAGTTATTTGATGCAATGTCTTTATCAAAAAACTGATCTCTCATCCATTTGTGTTGGGATCTGGCTTTGAGTGATTTCTTCCATCCATAGTCTATTTTTCTTTCTTAGTATAATATCGTGTCTTAATTGCTGTCTTTATAAATTATTACAATGTTCTTTGATTTAGTTTTTCTTCAATAAACTATAGTCTATTATTAGATTGGATGCCCTTATACACATAAAATTTAAAATAACTTTTTAACATGCACACATACACACCTATCATGATTTTAATAGTAATTATGTTTAACAAATCTAGCAACTTTGAAAAAAATTACATCTTATAATATGAAGTTTTGTATTAGGTTTGTTCCTTTATTCTTAGATATTTTAACTTCTCTTAATACTATTGCCCATTTATCTGGGTAGAAATAATCTGTTTCTACTGTAGTTATTCCTACATATTTGGTCTTTTCCCATTTCTAAAGGGTATTTGATTTCCTATGCCATTTTTATGCATCACACTTATGTTCTATGTGTAATTATTTGCGTGTGTATCTAGTGCTCACTGACCTCTCTAAATTAATATATTTTAATATTTATTTCTATTCCTTCTTTGTGTTAATATTATTATTTTATGACCCTGAATTGTACTTTGGTTTATGATAAATGAAATAAATAGATATATTCAGTTTTCCAAATTGAGATAAAGGAGTAAAATTTATTAGAATTCTAATATGTAAGCATTATATGTTGTATATTATAATATATTATAATAACATGTATTAGTACATGTTACTATATATGATAAATCTTCATATAAAACTTATTTATTGAAAGCCAAATTTATAAGAATGAGTTTTCCTGAAAAATAATATATAGTATGTAAATAACTCTTCATAATTAAGCAATTAAAGTCAGCTTTACAAAACAAATTGGAAAGTTTCTTTTTCTTTAATAAAGGCATTTAGGCCTAGAGATTCTCTGCAGTATAAAGTTGATTGTTTGTTTCTACATAATAATACAACTGCATGTAATGGTATTAAACTCATTTTTCAAATCTATAAATTTATTCAAACCTTCATTTTGTTTTAAAAACTATTATTAGTTCATTGATAATTTTATACAATGCATTTTTACCATAATCACCCCTTTTCCAGTTCTTCTCAGAAGGACCTTTCCTGCCTCACTTACCCGCAGGTGTGTCCTTTCCATGTTAAACATCCAAATGGTATCCACATATTTTTGAATGTGTTTCCTGTCTCAAGCATGGTCAGTTCATCAGGAGATGCACTCTTACAGAAAACTGACTCCTCCTCTCTCAGCATTGTCAATTGCCTCATTTCCTCAGTTAGGGGTGGAACTTCATGCCCATCTCACCTTTCCAGGTAGGAATTTAGTTTGACTTGAGTCTAAACAGGTCTTGTGCTCACTGTCATGAACATTGAAATTTCAAGTCTGCCATTGTCCTGCTCTGGAGGACAGTATTTCTCTGAAGTCAGCCAGCATTTCTAACTTAAAATGCTTTCCACTTGTTCCCTCTTGTGAAATGATCCCTGAGATTTGAGAGTTGGCAGTATAATACAGATATCCCATGCAAGGCTATGTAGTTCATGCTCTTTTATTCTCTGTACCTATGAGCCTGTGTGTTAATTATTATCTAATTAATTATGTTCTCTGATAAGTGTCAAGAGGTGTATCAATTTCTAAAGATAAGTTATTAGTATGAGATAAATGCTATGTCTATTTAGGAAAATAGTATCAAAAGGCTCTTCCTTAAGGCCTGTGGTCTAACTAGTCACAAACTTGGGAGTTTCTGTTTCCAGGATAGTTAGCCAGTAGATTGCTCTATTTAGATTGTAAAGCAGGATAGGAAAACATACAACTCTGTCTTACAGCACAATTTGATACTGAAAATACCTACTAACCTTGTCCATTTTACACTTTCTCTTTGTTTCTCTGCACATAAAATCATAAGTGTTACAAAATATGAAATCAAGGCTGGAGACAAACTTCTCCAGTGGTAATTTTTCAGCAGTTAAGCATGAGCTGAGCCATGAATATCAATAATATAAATAGGGATTAACATTTATTTACTGAGGAAAAACACAGTTTCAAAATTAATTTATGTTTCTTAATAATGTCTTTGCTGGGCTGTCTTCTAAATTATTTACCAAGGAAGAATATCAATATAGTTACTTACTTTTAAAAAATGTAGATTCATGGACGTGTAAAAACAAAATATAGTTTTAAATGGAGTTGCTGGGGGTGAAGAGGTTGCTCAGTGGTTAAGCACACTGACTGTTTTCCCAGAGGACCAGAACTGGGTTCCCAGAACCCATGTGGTGTACCTCCAGAGCCCAGGGTTATGATGACCTCTTATGCTCTCTGCAGGCACTGCATGCAATTGGTGCACACACATAATTGCACAAAACACTCATTCATAAGACAAAAATGTTGACTACTGTATGTCTACAGCTGAATACAGCTAACTACAGAAGCATGTCACAAACACTAGGTTAGAAATTAAAGACAAAACTATTAACAGGAGAAAAAAATGGAAAAGCCAAAAGTAAGTAAGTAGGAAACACGAAAGAGAAAATTTGAGATTTGGGGAATCTCCTTCTTCACAAAATAGTAACTCCCCTTAAGTCCCTACACCCTCCTTTCCTTTATCACATGTATTATTGTTAGCAAGGCACTCTCAAAAATATAAACCTAGTGCTTTTCTCTATATGAGTCTATCATCTTCCTTCCTGGAATTTATGAGCCAAATACATTATTTTAAGTGTTTCTCTATATTATTTTGTTAGAAATTTCTATGTCAATTTAATGTATATCATTACCTGATGGTGTATGAAGTGCTATTAGTGATATGAAAAGCAAGGGAGAAAGGAAAAAAGGGAGGAAAGAAGGAAGGAAGGAAGGAAGGAAAGACGGAAGGAAGGGAGGGAGGGAGGAAGGAAGGAAGGGAGGAAGAAAATGGAAGGGAAGCGAAAGGAAAGGAAAAGAAAATAGAATTGTGCCCATCTGGATACAGATACGTATATCTGTATCCAGATTCAGATACTAAGAAAGGAGGAGCACGCACTTGCGGCCAATCAAGATGATATACAGGAAATCAAAGGCAAGTGAACTCCATTTGAACACTGCTTCAAAACATCAGGGTTAAATGTATCTCTATATCTAACCATGCTTAATATGTATAAAGCCAGAGATTTCATCTCCAGTTCACAGAAGGAAATCAAAAAAGAAGGAGAAAGAAGAAGAGGAATAAAAGAAGGAGGAGATAAAATTAAAGAGAAAGAAAGGGTGTAGCTGAAATAGCATTATATCTTAGAGATGGAGATTGGGAGTGAGAAAGGGTAGTTTAGAAAAAGATGTCCACCCAGGCAATACCAAGTGTTGACTAACAGCAGGGGGGGGGGCAATAAGGAGGTGTGGAAGAGAGGGGCAGAGTTATGAAGAGGAAAAATGGGGGGAAATGCTTTCTGAAATTTGAATAATTAGCAAATAGCACTTAAGTCTGTGTTTGCCTGAAAAATGCAGACACTGCTTAGGAAAACAAATGATTTTCTTTGCTACCAATGTAACTTCCTGCTTTGTTTTCCCTCAACTGTTCTTTCCCTTGGAGGATTTGTAGTGGGATGGTTAATTCTGAGAGCACAGTGGATGACAATGTGCTCTATCTGTGCCAGGGGTGAGAGGATAGCTGCACTGAATTCTTGCCCCGAGGTGTTCCTAAGAAAGTCCTGTACTCCACAGTAAGACCACAAGAAGAACAATTGATGAGTATAAAAAACATCAAGCAGCTGGCAGAGGCAGCAGGAACGCGCTGGCACATTCCCGCTGCTAATTAACAGTGATTCAGGTATTTCAGGAAGAGAAGATGACCTTTCAAATTGTTGTTCTAAGGGGAATCACATTTTAAATAATTTTTAATAGAAGCTTGAAATTTCAGTACTAGAATATGTAAATGATCTCTTGACCTTTCATCAATGTGCACTTGTGAACTCACCTTTTGTTCCCTTGCATCTCGCCATGTTTCTGGCAGAGGGGATATCTATCCTTCAGGGTATCAGTAAGATTCTGAGGTCTGTGTTTTGGGGTGGTATACATGTGTATGTCATCCCTAAGTTTCCTCATCCAGCTTGGGAGGGGGAGGAGGTAGCTGGAGTATTTTCCCTTTCTCACTTTGCAAAGTTTGTCCTGACGTAGGTAGCAGCCTGGTGACTTTTATGCTATTATTGCTTTCTATTAATGAGAAAAAAACGCCCTGCTTTGTCCCTTGCACCGCTTCACCCTCTTATTCCCTGGAGATTAATGAGAGAAGATGAGCAAACACAGATGAGGCAGCAGCAGGGGAGGCGAGATTCATTTCCCGAGTTTAGGTCTGAGCCAGCGTATTGGTTCTACCTGCTGCTTGGTGCTACAGCAAGGGTTGAATGTAGCAGATGGAGGGGGGAAGGTTTTCAACTGGGGGACACAGATGGAGCCCAGACTTCAGAAAGAGGATTATTCTAGACTTTAGTGAAAGGGTATATCACTTCAAAACCAATCCTGAGAACTAAAGAGATTAGAGCTGTATGCCAAGACATAGGGACAATGGATATAATTAACAGAACCCAATCAGCCACAAAATAAGAAAAGTTCTGACTGCTAGTTTCACCTTATTCACCAACATTTAAATAAACCTAACAAACTGGGAGTTAGGCTTTCTTTAAAATCTTTTGAAAACCTTCTCTCTACATATCAGGTTAGCAGTGAATAAAATGGATTTCCATATTGTAGCTAATACGTAGCTAGAGGAGCCATGTAGCAAGGGAAAGGGAATAGGCCATTTCAAAAAGACCTCGTAGATTGGTATGGCTTTAGGGAGTGTAGCACTATTTATAGTAGAGCCAAAGTCCAGAAGCTTCACAAACCATGTTCCCAAGAGATCATTGGTATTCCTCAGACTTGTGAGGAATGGTCTATAAAAGCAGAGCGCCAGTTTGCCAATTTTCTTTAATAAATGCACTTGTGTCATAAGAATTGAAACACTCAGCATTAAACTATGTCTGCATGGAGACAAGTGTGGGAAAACAAATCATAGCCCACTTTTAACAAGTTCAGAAGGTTTTATACACACTAAAATGACATTCCTTAATTAAAAAAAAACTTTTTTCTGAGAATTCATTCATGAATACTATATTTACATCATACTTAGTCCTTCTTCTTTCCCGTCCAACTCCTTCTGTATTCCTCCAATTCCTTCTCAAGTTCAAATTCAATATCATTACTATTCTCTCTCTCTCTCTCTCTCTCTCTCTCTCTCTCTCTCTCTCTCTCTCTCACACACACACACACACACACACACACACACATTGTGCTAGGTTTTTTGTTTGTTTGTTTGTGTGTTTGTCAACTAGACACAGGCTATAGTCTTCTGGGAAGAGGGAATCTCAACCGAGAAAATTCCCCTATCCAGTTGGCCTGTAGGACATTCTGTAGGGGCATTTTCTAATGATTATTGTGGGAGGGCCCAGCCCTCAGTGAGTGGTGCCATTCTTGGGCAGGGGTCCTGGGTTGTATTAGAGAGTAGGGAGATAGCACCATGGGAAGCAAATGGGCAGAATTCCTTCATGATCTTTGCGTCCCTTGCTCTCTCCAGCTTTCTATCCTTAGCTCATGCCTTGGCTTCCTTTAATAATGGACTGTGACCTATAGACCTAATAAACAAACCCTTTCCTCTTCAAGATGGTTTTGGCCAGTTTTTCATCCCAGAAACAGAAAAGCAAACTAGGGCACACACACACACACACACAACCTACTGAGTGTTGTTCCCATGTGCAAGTGTTTAGGACTGACTATGTGGAGGTGGGTGGCATCTCAGGGGGGTTTGTCTCTGGAAAATACTCATTCTCAGTCTTTTAGTAGCTACTGATTGCTCAAAACTCTTCATGTAGGGGTGGGACCTTGTACAGTTTCTCTATGTGCACTGGCATGTTGACTGGTACTGTCATTACACTGGCCTTGTTTAGACAATCATATTGCAATTACCCAGCAGCGGCATCTCTGTCATATGTAGAGAGCACTATCTAACTGCAGGAGTCCTGATCTTCTGGCTCTTATAATTTCTTCCTCTTAGAAGTCTGTTGAATAAATCTTTTAGCTATCTCTACTAGAGGCATAAGCTCACCAATCCTGTTGAACTATCACAATTCTTTATACTCTCTATTTAGAAAAGTCATGTGACTAACTGACAGTAGAGTCACCTATCTGGATTCACCTTCAGTTTGTTCTGCCGAATATTAACAGTGGGGCATCAGACAAGTCATTCAACCTATCTGTGCATTTAGAGTTATCTCATACTTGGGGGACTGAAGCAATTAACTCAAGGTATGCCTGAGTTACAGAGTGAGTGCAAGGCTAGCCCATGCAGTTTAGTGAGACCCTATCTAAAAATGTAAAGGAAAAAAGTAGATCAAGGATATATGGGTCAGTAGTAGAGTATTTTCCTGGTAGGTCCAGGTCCTGGAGTTCATTCCAGGTTTGAAAATAAATGGACAGATACTTAATGACATGGTTTTTATTTTCAAGTCTAAAAATGTGTTTAAGCTAATATATACTTGTGTATAAATATTTAGTATACTAAATATATATATGTGTGTGTTTAATTTTACCTTTGAATGACGGTACATTTACATGCATGTTATGTGTGTATACTCTAAGGTTATTTCAGGTTCAGCCCTCACATCTTCACTATATTTCTGCCCAATTTTTACCAGACAGGACTTTGAATCAGACCTCCTCTTCAGCATACATCTCTGTTTTTAGAGTGGAATTATGAGGAAAGATATTTCTCTCTGAGAGTTGTTTGGAAGGTAAATCAATTGAAGTCACTAGAAAAATCTCTGACACATGGTATATGTCCAGCAAATATCAGTCACTATACAGTTATCTCCCGTAGTATACTGAAATGCTGTCTGTTTCCTTTCTCACTTAGTCCTAAGTTCTTAGAACACCCCTATCACTTCCACCTAATTCTAGTGTTATTTAATTCAACATTTTGTAGAGCTTGAAGAATATGGGATTTCTGATTTTTTGTCCTTTAATGATCACATACATGTTTAGGCACATGAATTTATGGAATTGATATATTTTCAGTGCTAATATCTATACATTGGCATGTCAACCTGCCTGCTCCATTAATCTCTATACCCATTACTCTGGTTACATTTTGGTCAGTGTTATACAAAATTCAAACCCAAGGCATTCAGAACCAGAGGTCTTGGTTCTCACCTGTCACTGTGTGGTAGGAATTTTCACATGATCCCTCACAGGCTGGTTACACTAAATTAAAATGATTTTACCACGCTAAAGACTTGGAGACCTTGGGAATTCATACAAATCAATAACTAAGGATGAACTACAGGCAATTAAAAGAAGGAAAGGTTCTAGTCTAGATTGAGAAATAAAAGGTCTAAATTGAAAAGTGATTTCAAATTCCAACTTAGATTTCTAGCATAATAGCTGCTGTGAAGATTACCAAATAGTCCTACTTCAAGAATAAAGTAAACCATTTGCAATAGTCCTATATATCCTTATAAACAATAAGCAGAAATGACTTTTTCATAAAAGAAGTAATCTTATTTTTAGTACTAAAGGTAATTTTCATTCAATATAAAAATCAAGTTATTGTGCGTTATTGCTGATTCTAAATTAGTACATGCTTGTTGCAATTCAATTGAATTCCATCCAATTTGATTTATTTCAATTCTATTTGATTCTATTCAAGTCAATATACATTTGCAGAGTACGATTACAGGCACCGTATTATGCATAGATTAGATATAATTAGTCTTCTTCTACCTGTATCATCATAAGGCACACATAAAATCAAGAAATTAAGTGTTGTGGTTCATCTTATGGAAAATACTAAAATTTCTAATCCCATATTTTCCAAATTAAAAATAAAACTTTAAAATATAGTATTTTAAAAAGTTACGTGAGTTTTGCATTATCATTCCTGAACAGACAAGCAGAGAAGGTGAGGTTAGTACAAAGAGTAAATACACATCTTTCTGAGACCATCGAGATGGGTTTATAATCTGGCTTGTCCTGGTGTAAAATTTTAAATCCTAGATTTATAGTGTTTACTGCCTTCACTTCCACTGTGACTCAACAACTTGCAAATCACTTGCACATTTAGTTTGATGGTTTTTAGGAGGTATTTCAGGTAAGAAAAGACACAACACACCACTGATGCCTTGTGTATTTCCTGCAGGTGACAATTTTATCCACTCTCCTATGCCTCTCCATTCAACTGTAAATTACCCAGGGCTGTTTTTCAGTCTGCCTAGCAACCCTTGCATGTTCCTGCATCCGACAAAGTGACTAAGGTAGAAAGGGTGCCTAGGTAGAGAAGAGTGGTAGGTCGGTTTTGTAGCCCTGTGTAGAAGATAATCCTCCTCATAGTGCTCTTTGGAGAAAAGTCCTAGCTAATCCATTGTCATTCTTTTTTCTCTCGTTTGCTGTGTGTGCCTATGTGTGAACCTGTGTTCATGCTGAGATAGCGGTCACGGAGAGTCCTGATCGATTCGCTCTGCCCTTTGTTTCCTTCAGCTATGTCTGTCACTAAATCTGACATCATTTTTCATCTAGCCTGACCCTCCAGTAAGCCCCGGTAAGCTTCATGTCGCCACTCCTACATTGCTGGGGTTACAGGTGACTGCACCCTGCTTTCTATGTGGACACTAAGGAACTAACCTCAAGTCCTCATATCTCCACAGCAAATGCTCTCACCCATTGTCTATCCACCGTGACCACATTATCTATTTTCACTCAGTGTCTGTTCCTCATCGTTTGGCCGAGGATTGTTTCTGCCATCTGGCCCCTCCCTGGCACACATACTTACACACTCAAAACAATTCTATGTAGGCACCTCCCCACTGTGGCTAATACTGACAAATTCTACAGGCATAAATGAAAATGTGATCAGGACATCATGGAGGAATTGCCTTCTGGATGAACTGAGAGGCAGTAGCAGTGTCGCATTAGCAGGGCAGGGCCTGTGAGAGAAACAATGACATGGGGCACTGGAAACAAAGGCTGGCCACTGCCCTGCACCGTGACACCCATTGACATCCTAGTCCTTGCTGTGCCACTCCAAACAAGTCCTGCAGAGTTCACCTTCAGAAAGAGAAAACTAAAATGGGATTCTTTCTCCAATTTTTGAGAACAAAAATTGATCTGAAATTTAAGGATATCTATTCTTGAAAGAATAGGGCATAGTAACATAGTAACAGTTGTTCATGGAAAGGTATTTTGTTACAAACAAATATAAAGCTATTACCACTACAATTTTGAACTATAAAAAATGGCATATACTCCTCCTATATAATGGCACAAGTTTAGAGAAATGTTGAAATAGTTCTAGAATTTTCTTTGTTTTATGTGCGTGTGTGTGTGTGTGTGTGTGTGTGTACATACATGAATGCGTTTGTGTATATCCTCAATTTGAAGTATTGAGTACATAGTCTCAATATGAAGTACTGCCTGTCCTGGGACCTGTAGAGCAGGCTAGCCCTGAACTCATAGACATCCACCTGCCTCTGCCTTCCAAGTGCTGTCTAGAATAAATTTTTATAAGCAGAGAATGGACTGTGCTTCCCATATTAATAACCCTATCCATATTCTTGTAGACATTTCACTACACAGAAAGTGCATGGACCATGCATGCACTTCATTTAATGCATTTGTCTTCCAGATGAAGGCAGAATTATTTGTAAGTTTTAGCTGGAGACATTAATTAGGCTCTCACCAGCTGGTAGAGTGTATTAGGTGAATGCAGCCAGGCCAATGGAGAACTTATTCTTAGGAGAAGCAGATCCTCCTCTGTACTGGGACTTGCATTTTCTCTTCTGTTTAAGTCGGTATCTGCCGAGGCACTGCACTGGCTGTGTGCACACCATATTCTAGCCCAATCTCATTGAGTCTCCTATTGGCTGCACTCAGCTAGAGCCAAGAACAATTTCATTTCCACTTGCTAAACACGGGGTTTTGAAAAGTACTAGTAGTTGCCACAATCAGATATAATGCAGTCCTTTATCCATATGGAGCTCAAAAATTCTACTCAGCCATCAGAACATTTATAGATGATGGGCAGAAGGAAAGGGGGATTTGACAGAAACTAAATCGAAACAGCAAAAAGGCCTGAACCCTGCAGCTACCACTGTGAGGGGGCACAACCAAAGATAGCAAGCTCTTTTTAAACCCAGGCACCAAGGCTAATAGCTTAATGCTAAGAACTCTCAGTCCACAGTTAAGGATCAAGCTGACTCATAAAATGCATTCTGTTCAGCTTGCAATCCCGTTGTTTCTCAAATGGCCTTCCCCTGGCAAGCACCGGGGCAAGGAAGGGAAGTCACATGTAAACAGTAGGCAGGGCCTGCAGAATAAGCCTGCATGGGAGCAGCTGCAAACAATCCATTTTAATTCCAAGTCAGTGTTTAAGGACCTTGGGTGTTATAGTTAGGGAGGTAGAAGGGGAGGTGGGAGTAAAACTAGAATTGGATTTGGCAGGCATGCATTTTCCTACGAACTGTGTTCAATTCCTCTAATCATAGTTATTATGAATGTTTCTCTCCAATTTATTCCTCTTGTCACTTTGTGCTTTCATGTTCTCCCCGCCATCTGCTAGCAAAGGGTATGAGAATGGGTTTTGAGCTTCGAAATAATAAGACAGAAAGGTGACAAGTTTCCAACTACATAAACACATGCACATGACCTCCTCTGCCTTGGTGTCTGCCCCAAGGGCTTTAAATTACTGTGGACATTTTATCAAGGTTAGAATTATCTGCAGTGTTCAAGGACCTTGATCCTATCGGGTAAGCTTTTGAAATTTCAATTTCTGTGTACATCATAGGTATACCTGTAGCTTTGGTCACTTACCTAGATTCTCTAGGTCTCAGTTTCTCTTTCAACAGCCAGACTGATCCTTAAGCTCTTTATTCAAATGTATTATTATTTTCATAGTGTCCTAGAAAGCAGACCATCTTTACGATGATGTTTGAGTGGGGATTAAGTACCAAAGTAGGAGAAGAAACATGATGAGCTCAAGATCTGTCAGCCCCGCAGCCCACATCCTGTGTGCCCGCCCACTGATTCTCGGCTACCTTCCCCTATTTCATCTTTTGAGTCGCTGGTGACAAGTTCACCCTTTCCATTTTTCCCAGGTTTCACTTGTGGAAGCATGCATGTGCCCTTGATTAAGGCACAGATTGCAACATAATAAGAATTGACTTATTGATGGGAACCATTTCTCTTGTGTCTTTTCTTCTCTAGAAATTTAGCTGAGATATTAAATGTGTCTCTAATATTCGAATTCTGATTCTTAAAGCTTTAAAGAAAGTTCCTACAAATGGATAGGATATTAGCTTTGGTATTCTGGCCTCAGTCCAAATGAGTAATTACATTCTTTCCTGCTAAACCTTTCATGTAGTTTTAATCGGAGATGACATTCTTCATTTCTTTACTTCAACTAGTTTCTATTGTTCGGGAGCATCTGCTGAAATGGCTGCATTTCCCTCCAGTGGAGAATTCTTCATGGGAGTTATCCCAGTGTTAAATAACCTCTTTAAGTACACCCCACTGACAGCTTATGTGTGGGCAAGCTTATATTATGAGCAGGTGTGAGCAGGGACTCCAACTTGATGATTTATAAAGTGCCGTGGGACCCTGGATGGAAAGAGCAATTTAGACCTGGGTTATCAGCGTACAGAAAAAAAACATGCCTCTGTGAACCAGTTACTAATTACGCAATTACCTTCTGTGGCATAAGTAAAAAATGGTGTGATGCTTTTTAACAAATTCTGGTTTTAATTAAATAATTCTTAGAGACAAATGATGAATTGCATTAAGTTGTCTCGACTAGATGCAATTTCGAGTAAGTTTTTTTTTAAAAAAAAAATCTAAAACACCATGATAAAGTAATTGCAATTTGTACTAAATTTGTCTCCCTAGAATAATTTTTTATTCAGGGAGAGCCAAAATGCATTATTATTTTCTTTTTGTGAAGAATATCAATGTACTTTAACTGTATAAGGAAAGTATCCGACAAAAGACATATTCTGCTAGTGGGTTAAAAGTGTGTCTTTTC
>NC_022010.1:51957751-51989995 GCF_000317375.1 Microtus ochrogaster
CACAAATGAAATTTAAATTGCCTTAAAACCGTGCTTTGTGAGCTCTCTCTAGAACTTTCCTATGAAAAGGAATAACAAGGAGCCCCAGTGGCACAATTGGTTATTACATGGCACTCATACGAAAAGGAATAACAAATATAAAACAGTAATTTTGCGAGTAGTCCATGCTATATTCCATTTCAAGGCTCTAAAAGTTCTATGTGAATTTCTTGCATGTGTTTGAGTACACACAGTACACAAAGACCTCAGTGCAAAATTATACTTCAAAATATGTTCGAGGGCTCAGCTTTGACTGCCGTCGTCTCCTGGTATGTTTGTCCGCATTGGAGCTATGGCAGGTAACCATTAGACCTTTCTTTCCAATGTGAATGGCTTCACTCCCAGTCCTCTTGAAGCCAACCGTGAGAGCCGCTTTCCCCCTCACTGGTCTCCTCCAAACCGCAGGGACTCAGCAACTTAGAGTCTGGTATGTCAGCTCTTGACTTCTCTGTTTTGTTTGCTTTTCCTTTCCATTTGTTCAGGCATCCTGTACTAGACTTCCGTTCTTCTCTATGCGTTCTTCTCTATGCCATAGTTCTCTCTCTCTCTCTCTCTCTCTCTCTCTCTCTCTCTCTCTCTCTCACACACACACACTCACACACACACACACACACACACACACACACACACATTCCCAGTAGAAGTTATTTGACAATAATTTCACTTGAGGGACAAATAGTGTATAAGTCACTATTTTCATAAACCTGCCTGTTCTAAACACAATAAAAACCAGCCTTGTAAATCTTCAAATTTTAATTCTCAATTTGCACAGTGATGTTTTCGTACAGGATTCTGAGTTCCTACAAGCATTCAATCCAGAGGTCCCAACACATGCCTTAAAAGACACTAAGTTAGTTCTTCTCTTATGTTGTTTTTCCTATAGTTTCTCATTAGTAAGGGTTATAGAAGAAATGAAACTCCAGCTCCGACTCCTCGTTTCAGACTCTAGAGAGGAATAAAAGAGCTTACTTTCTTGAACCATAAGGCTGTGGAAGAGTTAAGACATGAACTATTTAATCTGCCCTTAGGATTTGTGTATCCCATGTAAGATCACAAAGCTTGACAAAATGAAGTATCTATACACTTCAGTGTACTCAGCTGATAATTAGACAATCTAGCATAATAAATTTAAAAGTATTTCTTCTGCAGAGATTGTAGAGTTTGGAGTTTGCACAGGCAACTTCAAGCTTTGTCTTTTTCTAGTCATTAAAAATAATAAAGATGTCTACCTGATATTTCTTGTTTATTGTTTTTATTGAGCTGTACATTTTTCTCCACTCCCCTCTTTTCCTCCCCTCTTTTCTTCTACCATTTTCTGTGACCCCAATGCTCCCAGTTTACTCAGGAGATCTTGTCTTTTTCTCCTTCCTACTTATACCCATGTATAAGGATCCTTTAGGTTCTTTGGAGTTGTGGTCTGTAGAATTGTTTTTCTTTGCTTTATGTCTAAACCTACTTAGAATAAGTACATATTGTATTTTTTTCCTGGGGCTGGGCTACCTCACTCAATATGTTAATCTCTAGAGCCATCCATTTGCCTGAAAATTTCAAGATGTCATTATTTTTTACCATTGTGTAGTTATTGTGTAAATGTACCACATTTTCTTTATCCATTATCTGGTTGAGGGGCATCTAGGTTGCTTCCAGGTTCTGACTATTACAAAAATGCTGCTATAAACGTAGTTGAACACATGTCCTTGTGGTATAAATTAGCTTCCTTTGGGTATATACACAAAAGTGGTATTTCTGGATCTTGAGGTAGATTGTTTACAAATTTTCTGAGAAATTGCAATACTGATGTACAAAGTGGCTGTACAAGTTTGTACTCCCACCAGCAATGGAGGAGTATTCCTCTTACCCCATATCCTTACCAGCTTAAGCTGTCATCGGTTATTTTGATCTTGGCCATTCTGAGACAGAATCTCAGAGTTGTTTTGATTTGCATTTTTCTGATGACTAAGAATGTTCAGCATTTCCTCAGGTATCTTTCAGTCATTTGAGATTCGTCTATTGAGAGTGCTCTGTTTAGGTCTGTACCCCATTTTTTTTATTGGATTGCCTGATATTTCTAATAAATACACTTCATAAAATATACATCGGGCTATGATGAGCAGAATTAATTATGGAAACACTAGAAGCAGTCTGTTGATTATTTCCCAGCCAAATCTAGTGCAGGATCTAATACAGTGTCAAGAAGAATGGGAGCATGCCTACACATGTCAGTTAATAATAGCATTGGATAGCAAGCATCCAGTGGCTGAAGCAGTGCTCACTGTCATTGGTAAAATTTTGAGTATCATCACTTGGCACACAGTGAGGATATTTCTGATTGGATGATTTATTTTTTGACTTATTTTAAAACCTCAAGGTATTGAAGGCTCAGCTCAATGACCTATGCTACAAAAGGAATTGCATACTTTGGGAGATGTTCAACTCTTTTTGAGCCTGATGGGCTAGTCTCTGCACTCTCAAGGTTGTATTCATTTTCCTACAGAGACTTGGTCTAAAGTACAACATAGAAATATGTAGCAGTAGGTGTTGTCAGGAGCTGTTATAGGTTAGTCCATGATTAGTTAAGTAAGAAAATCACAAATGTAGCTTGTCTTCACTTGTATTAGCATCACCTT
This sequence comes from Microtus ochrogaster, assembly GCF_000317375.1. Classification (NCBI taxonomy): domain Eukaryota; kingdom Metazoa; phylum Chordata; class Mammalia; order Rodentia; family Cricetidae; genus Microtus; species Microtus ochrogaster. The sequence continues at coordinate 51,960,418 of NC_022010.1, forward strand.
GGCAATTGCCAAGGTTTTCCTTGCAGAAGGAATTCCCCTTTCTTTATTCAGGTGTCTTCTAGACTATGTTATTCATTATAATTATATAATTGATTCTTAAAAGACTCCATATTTCATAGATCCTCATTATATCTTTTATATTTTTCTAGTGGCTAACATATCACTCAGTATATTTTATAATTATATGTGATTGCATTTAGACACTTCGTATTTTTATGGTTAGGTTTATTTTCAACTTCTTATACTTAAGCTGATAGTTAATAGGTCAGTAAATATTAAGCTTGCTCCACCGGGTTTTGGGATCCCAGTTGTCTGACTACATCCATTAAGCGAGAATTCATTCTTTATTTATCCATTAAGCCAACATTCATTTTAGATTCAGTAAGTGTCACAAGATAATGATACCTAGAAAAATAAAGCATAATCACTAATGCCAATTATATTTATGGTCACATCTTGTTCAATAGTGGTGCTTTAAATGCCCCTCATTTCAACAAAAGTAAATGCTTTTCTATGACATTCTAACATATGTCAATAAGCAATGGTTTCTATTACATGAATTACATCTGAACCAGTGCTCAGAACTGCATGAGGAAGAAATTCAAGATAGTTTCCCTTCAAATGAAGAGTGAAATCTAGATAGTCATTTGTAGAGATATATGATTCTTTTGTACTGAGCGTTGAACTATTGGGCTTCTTCCAGTCTCCCTTAGGAAACTATATTTCACCTCTCCATATTTTCTTGGAAATTCAATTTCTTTGACAACCTTAACTTTTCACTTGTCCCTATTAGGTAGGCTTAGTTGTTCCCATCTGTTAATAATCATAGTGGGTCCATAAATGTCTATATTTCTGATATTGATAAATGGAAATTATTATGAAGAATTTAGATTTGTCTTATCAAAAACTTTGGGATATCTAGCCTTATATCAGGTATGATGAACTGAGTGAATAATGTTTCATTGTGTAACAGACTTTGTAACTCATTCTCTCTTGTTTCCAGAAATTAATGGTGTTAAATGTATATTTTTCAGTTCCTCAAACACTGACACCACTATTTTCCTACAAGAGGAGTCCACTGTTCACCAATGTAGATTTCTCAACTGAGCAGTCCAGATTCTATCTCTCACTTTATCTGTATTATGCTCAGTCTCTGTGACTGAGTCAAGCCTTTTGTGCTTCACCGCACTATATCCATTTAGATTCAGTCCAAAATGCTTCCTTTAGGATGATTTTCCATCTATGCAACTGTATTTTCCCCATATCTAGTTCATTTCAGATTAATTTTAAGATTTTTTTTAATTATCTTGTGACTGGCAACTAAGGTGATTCCCATTTAGTGTGTTCTCAGCAGCATTACTGCATCAGACTTGGTGACAGAAAAGACAAAAAATGTCAACAGAAACGAAAGAAAGAAACAAAGAAAGGAAGGAAGGAAGAAAGAAAGAAAGAAAGAAAGAAAGAAAGAAAGAAAGAAAGAAAGAAAGAAGGAAAGAGAAAAAAGGAGGAAGAGAGAGGGGAGGGAGGGATAGATAGACGGACAAAGGAAGTAAGAAAGGCCTTTATACATAGATTTAAAAAATTCTCTTTCATTCGTTTGCTATTTCTTGTATTATTTTATTAGTCTCTATTGACCTGTTTATCCATCAAACATCAAACAATGCTAAAGAGCCTATCGTTACCAGATAATCAGGTAGGCTTTGGGAATAAAGGGGAAAAAAGCCCTGACTGCACTACAGAACCATATCATCTAATGGAGTTCATATTATAACACACACTCACACACACACACACACACACACGCACACACACACACACATATATGACTCAGCTCCCAGTTCACTTAAGGTATAAAATCCCAACTTATAGAAAACACTGATTTATTTTATTTCAGAAAATAGATTCTTGTCATGTAATGTATTTTCATTACAATTTCCCTTCCTACAACTCCTCACAAATCTTCCCCTACCCAAATCCACATCATTTTCTTCTCTCTCTCTCTCTCTCTCTCTCTCTCTCTCTCTCTCTCTCTCTCTCTCTCAATACTGAATCCTTATGGCAAAGATCTGTGGGAATTGAAATTTTGTCCACAGTTGTTGTAATGGAGATGTGATGCTTGATTTTGTAGTATGCTAAGTGGATCGAGGTTGCAAATGAACTGAAAACTATATTATGCTTTGCTCATAGTTCTGAATACCTGAAATCATAGAATGACGCAGGAGTTGACAACATCTTGTTACTATAGGGTTTTGGAATATAGCACAGCTTCAACTAGCTCCCCACATTATTTTGTGTAAATATTTAATTAGATGGGACTTACACATAAATAAGGCTCATACATACAAAGTTATGTCTATGAGTATTATACTTGAACAACATGAAATGTTATGAACTATTCATAGAACTTTTGGACCCAAAGCAGAATGTCAGTGACTTAACCTACAAAGTGAGATCGCAAGATATAAGAAAAGAGAGGTTATTTTTATAGGCTGCTGAAGTGCCAGTAGGAGTTCACCAATACAAAGAGGAAGGAATGAGTCACAGTCATCAATGATGAAAGGATCTGCTTACAGATTCATAAGGTGCCAAGAGCACGGTGTAAGCAAAAGCATGACCAAAGGGCTAGTTAAATAGGAAACACATTACAAGAGGCTAAGATTCTATCCAAAAGGAACTGGGGAAGATGGAAACACATAGACAAATTCAATATAGGTAAGCTATAAATTTGGAAATATAATTTAAGCGGCAAAATAGAGGAGTACTTAAGGTTGAGAACAGGAACAAAGAGAAGTAGTCTTACAGCTCCCATTGGGCTCATTTAAGATAGAAGCTATGGAAGAATTATTTGACTTTGAAAGATGACTGATATATGATAACTCATTAAGCATAAATGTTAGGTAGAAGAGTTTGGGATAGGCTCAGGGTTTCTTATTGGTTCTGTGATGTCTCTGAGGGATGCCACTGAACAAGATAGAGTAAAGAACATGATCACACATGCGCAATTTGGGAGAGCATGTCTTTTCTAGTTGGATTGTAATTTTCCAAAAGTCAGATACTTTTTTTCTCTTATTTCATAATTTTAATTTTTTTGTGACAAAATAATTTATATTAACAGTTAACTACTGAATAACATAAAGAACACAGATAAACCATTAGCATTTTACTGAGGGACACAGTGAAGCATAGGAAATAGTCAAGAAAACCTCATGTATATTTGCATTAATTATGCATTACATTTGCATACAATTAGAGTAAATCTGTCAAAATAGTCCATTTTTTCATGTGTCTTTTAAATATTCAAAGTCTCTTATTGATTTATTTTAAAACCAATATCTCTTCAAGGAAAAATGTCAGGAGTAGATATAGGGCAAACAAGAAAAGAGCTGCCACCTATCATTCATGTCTAAGTGTCCTCGGCAGATTCCACACTCCTTGTGATGGTTAGTTTTCATTGTCTATTTTACAGAATCTAGAATCATGTTGGAGACAGGACTCTGGGCAGAACTTAAGGGGGGGTCATCATGATTGCATTAATTAAGTTTAGAAATCCTACTTATTGTAGCTTACATCTAAGGCAGCTGAGCTGTAGCAAGCATTTACTCTCTGGTTTCAAATTTGCAATGAAACGTGACCAACGGCATCAATTTGTTATTGCCCTGATGCTCACCATTAGTAATAGATCCTTAAAGTATAAACTAAAGGACTCCAGTCTCTGCAGATGATTTGGCCAGGACGTTTAATCTTAGCAGCAGGAAAGGTAACTAAGACACTCTGATTTGATGGCTGTAAACAATCAACACACCAGCTATCGGAGCCTAAGAATCAAAACTATCTTGTGCCACACACAACCTCAAATACATATGTAAATACACATTGATAAATGTATCCCTGACAATCAAATCATCAGAGTCGTCACTTAGTTTTGGTTTTACCGCTGGACACAAACTAAGACATCTCTGGAATGAAGGTATCTCAACTGCAGAATTGCCTCCATCAGATTGGCCTGTGGGCTTATCTGTGAAGTATCTTTGTCATCACTGATTGGTGAGGTAGATCCAGCCCCCTGTGGGCAGTATTATGCCTGAATAAGTGGGCCTAGGTTGCATAAGAAAGGTAGTTGACTGTCTGGAAAAAAACAAAAACAAAAACAAAAAAAAAAGAAAAAAAAAAGGTAGTTGAGCAAGTCAGGGCAAACAAGTCAGTAAGTAGCCTCCCTCTCTGGTCACCGCTTCAGTTCCTTCTTTTAGGAAATTCCTGTCTTGAACTTGTGCCTTAGCTTCTCTTGACAATATACTTTAACTTGTAAGTCAGAATCAGCTCTCACTGCCACCACCCTCACAGCAACAGAAAGTAGCAAAATCGGATGGTCTCGAGCAAAATTTATTTCGCCAAAATGTAAGATTGGTTTTCCTTTCAAACTGTAGACACCTGAATCTTCTATTATTGCTTGAATTGCTGTAGAAGAAAATGGACAACTATAGGGAGAGTTTGTTATGTGATAAATGTAAGATAAAATAGATGGATAATTTCCAGTGGACAGTTCTCCTCCTATCAGTCTGGGTATATTAGAATTGCCCAAACAACTTCCTGAAGGACAAATTCACTCCTTTTCCCTCAACTATTGTACTTATTTCAAATCAGAGATAATCTCTCATGATATCTGAGATATGTACTAAATATTTAACTGTCTTTGATAATAGCGATAAATTTTTGCACATTATATTAAATAAGTGAGAGTATGCTGGAAAGTATACTTACGTACTCTTAACCTTAGGGTATTTCAGTGCTTTTTTTTTTAATTCTACCTTATGTCATGTGATATAGTTTTTCTAATCCCCCTACAGTAGTTCATTAGTGTGATATCAATACATTTTACTTATTTGATCTCTGATGATGGATGTCCCAGTTGACTCAAACATGTGCTACCCTAAACAATACAGAGAGAAACATTTTGTTTAGATCTCTTCCTTCAGATATAGGAGTTTCTCAAGAAGCCTAGGAGTAGCTCTATTAGAGACTCTGTTTAATCAACTACACAGTACAATGTACTATATGCTAATAAGTGCTGCTCTTTAGTAGATGGTATGCTTTACAACACAATAAACAATGCCTGAATTTCCCTATTTCCTACTTTCTGGCCAACACTAATAATAAACCAAAAGTAACATTTGGCAATGGCATAGGCAGTAATTTTTGGCCCCAAGCTTTAGTTTTCATTTTTCTTATTAAGAAAGCTTTGAAAGTTGATTTATTTCTGAGATCTAGAGATTAGTTGTTTTCTTAAAACAGCACTTCATTACTTGAAGCTAAAGCTCTGATGTTAGTAACATTGTTTTTCAAGCCTGAAGATATCAAAACAATAGCAATTGGAGTATTTTCAACAGATTATAAAATTCCACTTGTGTCCTCCACCAGGTCATTGATATGGCATCTATAAGTGTTCAGTCACTGCCAGCAACTTCCAGGAACAGGAGAGTATTGCAAGCAAATCACCCTATTATGAGGCTACACCCTATTAAGCAGGATTACAGTTTTCATGGGTTTATAGGTAATCATCAGATAAAGATTAGTCCTCAGCAATGGCAATTTTCTTGACACCAAATGCAGTTTGCTTCTTCCAGGAAGCAATAGCAAGTTGCGTGATTACTACTAGACTGCATGTGCACAGAACTGAGAAAATAACCACTCAGGCTTCTTTGACCAGCCTGCATAACTATGCAGACTAATTGCACCTTCCTTATGTAATCTTTGAGTCCACATCAATATCTTTCAAGATGTTTCTGGGACAGTTCATGTCTCTTATTTTCTCACTAAAACTATATTGATTCCTTTCTTGATTTTACATTACTTTCTATTTCATTTCTGGGTTGAATGGACAGTCCTCATTTGCTGAGACTTCATGCAGTCAAATTTCATATACCCTGGCACTCTAATAGCATCTTTATGTGCTTTTTTAATAATCTAGAGTTCATTTTGTGATGATATACTTTATACAATTCTGTTTTTGACCTCTCTTTCTTCTTATTGATTTTAAGGAGATACTTGTATAACTGAAATGTTAGGATTCTATCAGCCTTGTATAGGGTAATTTTATTCCCCAATAGCACTTGTTAATTTTGTCCACACATTCTGTATTTAGTTTAGTTTTTTTCTTTTACTCAAAACCATCTTTCCTCTCATTGTTTTTGTATTTTATATCTTACTTAGAAAGGCTCTTGTCATTCATAACAGCTAAAAGTATCTTCCAGTTTCTTTTGTTAGCTTCATATTTTTAACTTCTATATTTAAAATCAACTCATTTTTAGTCCATTTTCAGCATGATATAAGGAGGTAATCCAGGATTATTCTACTCTACAATTGCAGGTCAATTTTCTAAATGACTCCAACTAAAATATGTCATTTCTCCATTGATATTTTTGCTTTCTCCCCCACATATCAATGTTCCCATACTTAGGGAGTCTGAGAAAAATACCTCTCTCTTTTCAGTCTTTTCTCACTTTGTTTGGAATTTGTGTCCCTGCTTTCACTTACTGAGGCAAAATTGGCCTTATAGGCTGGGGAGTGTGGGTCAGCAGGAAAGTATTTACTAGAATGTGAGAGGTCAGGCCTTAATCAATCAATAATCCTGAGCACCACCAGGAATAAATCACTGAAAGAATATAAAAAATGGGAAAAAATGGAGGAAAGGGAGGGGAGAATCAGTCTCATTTATTTGCTTCTCTCTGTCTCTCTCCCCGCCCACTCCGTGGGCTCTGTGTGTGTGTGTGTGTGTGTGTGTGTGTGTGTGTGTGTGTGTGGTCAGTTGTGCAAATCAGTAGAGAATTTTTCTCAAAATTTCATTTAACCCAAAGACTAATATTGAGTAAACAACTTCTTTAAAAATATTTTACCATTTTAGCTTCAGCTTCATTTATCCAGTTATCTGCAAAATTTGCCAGCATTTCAATAGTTTCTGGAAGTTTTGCAATGCAATCTCATTCCCACTAAGGATAACCTACTCTCTCATTTTTCAAGGGTGTAAATGTTTACAATGAAGTTTGATGCTGTGTCAATTGACCCTAGTAACATTAGTAAGTCATCGTCTAGGTTCTATGACTTTCCAAGTCACGTGCTTCTGACCTGTTTATTGCACTAGGCTTGAATTTCCTCCTGTGTAGTTTCTCAAAAAAAATGCATGACCTAGCTGTATCTCTCTCAGGCATAGACTGAAAGAACCTTTTATCTTACTAAACCGCTATTTGTATATACTCATTCCTTATTGCTCTATCTGCATTAACAAGGAAATAGAATCAGCCTGAATGTTCATTAAATGATAGTGGATAATGAAAATGTGGTACAAAGTGAAATTTTATTCAGTCATAAAGAAAGAGGAAATTATGAAATTAAATTTATGAATGTTAAATATACAGAACTAGGAGAAAATTTAACTGATTGAGGTAAGTCGGGCCCAAAAGAACAAGTGCCACATAGTCTTTCTAATAGAAATCTTAATTTCAAACGTTTAGTTTTCTGTGGTCTATATGGAATATCTGTGGAAATGGGGTATCCCATATAAGGTTTCTATCGCTGTGACAAAACACCACAACCCAATGCAACGTGAGGAAGAAAAGAATTTATTTCAGATTACTGTTCCAAATCACAGTTCATCATTTAAAAAAGTCAGGGCAGGAACTCAAGAACAGAATGAACATGAAGGCAAGAACTGAAGCAAAAGCCATGGAGAAATGCTGCTTACTGGCTGGCACCTAATGCCTGGTTTAGCCTACTTTCTTATAGCACTGAGGACAAGCAGCCTAAGTGTGGCATGCCCACAGTGATCTGGGCCATCTCACATATATTACTAATTGAGAAAGTTCTGCCCAGACTTGCTCACAAACCCATCTATTGAGGGCATATTCTCTCTTTCCAAATGACTCTAAGTAGTGTCAAGTTGAGAAAACACTCACCAACACAATTGACTGCTTGTCCACTTGACACAAAACACAAAAGTATTCAATTAAAAACTCTTCCGTCTCATTTGTCTCCAAGATGTTAATATTAATATCATAATATCACTCCACTGCTCCTGCTGTCATTGGCAGTCATCCCAGAGTTCTTGCATCTTCAAAATGTGGGGGCCTCTTCTCAATTTGGGCTACACCTTCATCAGTAGCCTCTCTGGTGCACCCCACGGGAACTATGACTCCCCTGTGTTTCCAGTACTTAACTTCACTCTATGACTTCTATAATCCTAGGACCTCTTCTTCAAATGCATGTGCACATTCAAGCCTCTCCTGGCTTCACACAGTGACCAAGCTCAGCTCTCTTTGACCCATTTTTGCCTTGCATTCCAGTATCCCCTGGAGGATTCTTTGACATTAACAAGTTCAGTTGCCAACACGAGCTACACCTATGGTCACCTCTTCTGTGTGCAAGGAAACTCTTCCCAGATGAGTTTAGATCAATGATGCCGATCTCATCTTAACCACAGCTCATTTGTTAGCAAAGTCTCAAAAGTCTCAGCAAAGGAGAAATTTTATTTTAGTGATTCTTAATCAAATTATCACATAAACTGCCCTAGTTGAGTCTTTGAAGTTTCTTAAACTCCTTGTCTGGAACTTCACAAGGCTGGCCTCCATCATCTGAATTTCTTTCAACACTTTTATCTTCCAAACTCTCACAGAACAGCCCACTGAGCTCAGATCAGTCAATATCTGTGCTAGCTACTTTTAAGCGAACTTGACATAAACTATACTCATCTGAAAGGAAGAAACCTTGATTGAAAAATTCCTCCATAAAATTGAGCTGTAGTCAAATCTGTAGAAAATCTTCTTAATTAGTGATTGGTGGCAGAGGACCCAGCCATCACAGTTGGTGTCATCCCTGTGCTGGTTGTCCTGGATTGGGTAAGAAGGCAGAATAAGCAAGGCATGAAGAATAAGCCTATAAGCAACACCCATTCATGGTCTCTGCATCAGCTTCTTCCTCCAGATTCCCACCTTGTTTAAGTCCTGTCCTAATTTCCTTCGGTGATGTACTATGAAAATAGACACATAAGCCATGTAAATACTTTTCTTCCCCAAACTGCTTTTTGTTATGATGTTTCATTATAGAAATGGTAACTCTATCTAAGACAATGCTTTGTCCAGCCCAAAGTCCAAATGTTACCAATACTCTCCACAAAAAAAAAGTTTTGTCTTTTTGGGTCTGGGTTACCCCATTCAGGATGGTTTCTTTCTAGTTCCATCCATTTGCCTTCAAATTTCATGATGTCATTGTTTTAACAACCAGGTAATACTCTGTTGTGTAAATGCACATTGTTTAAATCTATTCTTCAGTTAACTGATATCTAGGTCATTTTCAGGTTCTGGATATTATGAATAAAGCTGCTATGAACATAGCTGAGCAAGTGTCCTTGTGGAATGATTGAGCTTCCTTTGAGTACATACTCAAGAGAGATAAACCTGGGTCTTGTTCCCTTTGCTCAACATCATCTCCAGCATCAGCTGTCATCAGTGATTTTAGCCTTTCTGACAAGTGTAAGTCAGAATCTCAGAATCATTTTTGATTTGTATTTCTCTGATGGCTATGGATGTTGAACATTTCTTTAAATGTTTCTCAGCCATTTGAGATTCTTCTGTTGAAAATTCTCTGTCTAGAACTGTACCCCATATTTTAATTGGATTATTTGGTTTGTGATGTCTTAGTTTTTTGAGTTTTTGTGATGGTTCAGGGGTTAAGAGCACTGAATGCTCTTCCAGAGGACCCATGTTAAATTTCCAGCCCCCACATGGCAACTCACAACTGTTTGTAACTCCAGTTCCAGGTGTCTGACAACCTCACATAGACATTTATGCAGACAAGACACCAATGCACATAAAATAAAAGTAAAATCTAAGAAAAATACAGAAAGAAAAAAGAATGGGCAAAGATCTTTACCATCCCTACATCTGACAGAGGACTGATTTCCAAAGTATATAAATAACTCAAGAGAGTAGACATCAAAAAATAAATAATTCTGTCTTCTTGCTTACAGCACCCAGAACCAACAGCCCAGAGACAGCACTATCCACAGTGATGTGGGCTTTCCCATATCAATCATTAATCCAGGAAAATGACCCATAGGCTAAGCCACAGACGAAGTAAATAAGGACATGTTCTTCAAGGGCCTTTCCTTCCAAATGGCTCTAGCTTGTGTAAAGTTTACAAAACACAAGCCAACACACTAGAAACCAGAATAGGAACTATGGGCTTCTAAATATGAAGAGATGGGAAATAGTGGGACATTGGCAAAAAGGAAGTAGAAAGGGAGGAAAACAGAGATGGAAAGGCTTAGTCAGGAAAGGGAGGGGGACGTGAAAGACCAGGAATTAGAACAAAAGTTTAACTAAAACGAAGGGACCATTAAAATGACATGTGGAGGTCTACTATGTTGTAATCCCAATTCAAAGCATATTCTGCAAAGCAGTAATTGTTAATGAAGACCATTTTCTTTTATTTTGAACCCTTTAATTTTTGTATTTTTGGTGTAATTAGTTGTAAAGTTTTTCTTTATTTTTATTAGATTTTTCTCCCAGAAAACCAAGGTCTTGACATATATATATATATAATTTTATTATATATATTTCTGGTTTATCCTTATTGTTTCCTCCATTTTATATTTAAATTAATAAATTCTTCATCTAAAGGGTTTAACTCACTTATCTTTCAATATTTTTTCAGATAAAAATGCTGAAAGCTAAAAATACAGTTTATTTAATAATATGTTTGTGGACTACATATTTAAATATATCATTTTATATGCTTCTTGAGCACTCAATCATTTTATGTTTTTTTCCTTAGCCAAATGCTATCTTTCAGAAATATTTTAAATTTTCAAAGAAGATGTACTATTTTAGATGTATTCTATGAATAATGTCTGATTTTATTACATTTTTCCTAACAATGACCAAATCAGAATGATAATGAAGCTTGTACTTTTCCTATAATTTGGAGACTAATTCAGTAGATTTTTATGGGTACATATAAACACAAAAAACACATACAGCTATATTATATATACATGTATACATATATATATTATATACATTAGCGGGATGAAATAGATTTGAAATCATCTTAAAATTTTCTATAATATCATTTTATAGGTCAAAGTTTTCTTTCAGCTTCTGGGCTTAAATGTTTAAATCAATTGTTGATTAATGTTTTTTCTACTCTTTCAGCGAGTTCATATAAATATTTTAAGACTATTTGATCAAGTACATGTATATTCATATTATGACCTTAACATACATGTATATATGCATATTGTAGCATATAATCTTCATGTTTGTTCCTTACAACCTTCATATTCATTTATATATTCATTGGTATCTTATTCATCTCTCTATATCTCCAAAGATAGGTACCTTTGGTATGTTTTTGTACATCTGTGCCTACACTGATACAGCTGTTTCAAAGCCAAGTTTTCATAAGAATGAACAGAAAAGCCTCTTTATGAATGATCTTTATTTATCCTACTTCCCATTATTTATGCGATTCATAAATCAATAAATAAATAATTCATACAAGTATAAAGAATACAAAGTGAGTTTGTCTTGCTAGTGAACACCTACCACCCATAGTCTAAGTAAAACAGAAAAGAGAGTGTTTATATCTACAGAAAACGATGAAACATGTTAGTACCTGGAATGCCTCAAGAGGGACGTTAAACAAGGATGAATGCTAGAAGGTATAAACATAGAACATATGCATTATAATATTTTCTCCACACCCTCTTTAAGTAAATGTGTTTCTCTATTAAAAATTTGGAAGTAGGACTTAGGGAGATGACTCAGTCAATGACCTGCACTTGGAATCCCGAGCACTCAGGCCATCTCATAGGCAAGAGCTCTATGACATGATGCCTGTAGCTAACTGGCCAGCACACTAGACAAACCATGAAGCTAAGTTTCACTTGGGAGACTAAGTAATGGAGGAAGATGTTGGATGCTGACCACTGGCCTTGTTTTTAGGCATGTTCCTCAGAATAACATAGTCCCTCCAAACTGAACTATTTATGAAGGAGGAGTTAGAAGTCTCACAAGATCCAGATGGTAAAGAAAGAGTCAAAAAAGGTTACATGTATTTCTGGAAAAACAAACTTGGAAGATTCTTGAGGGATCCTTACCCACATCATAAAAGAAAATAAAGTGTTGCAGGGATGAAGGCTCTGATGCATCAAACTGTGGAGGGAAAGACATTCAGTGCAGATCATCACCGCACTGTGGTGACTTTCTGGAGATGTACTTGCTATCCAGTTATCTCTGCTCCTTGTGAGTAACCTCTTATCTATAATTCCTGGTAGTAACCCCAATAAAAACTAATTGTTTCACCAAACTAGACGTTGGTGCAATGCTTGCTTTGTTCTGTAGTCGCTCCCTTTCTGGGGTGAAAGACATGCGTTGCATCTCCCCAGAAAAAGTCTTTTATGTGATACTTGGCACTGAACATGGACCTGAAAGACCACATAAGGGTCAAGGGTGGGATTGATTCCAGATCCTAGCTAAGTATACCAAAGTAGGTAACACTGCATAACTGGAGGTGGATGCATCCACATGGGAACTCCTGAAATGGCTTCCTTTCTCTGAATAGTATGGGACTGTGTGCCCTTTTGCTCCATCCCCATTTGCATGGCCCTACCTGGGTGCTGAGTCATGTAATCATGGCCAAGTCCTCTATCAGGAAGGAAAGTCTTAAAGGGAAGTCGGTGGAAGAAATCAGGGTGGCCTACTCTATGCGGAATAGGATGCCATGTTTAATTGGGTAGAGTTTGGTGCCTGAGTATAGGTGTTCTAAAAAAAAAGATGAAACATTTAAAACAAATATCATGTGTGTGAAAGTAATATATACAGAATGTGAGTGTCAATAGGTTGTTAAAGGAGTCATGTGGCCACTGCTATGTGAAGTAAAAATTATCGTTTAGCCTGAGATGTGAACTCGGCGGGAAATTGCTTGCGTAAGACAGAAGGAGAAAGAGATGCTGCATTGCTGTTTCTTGCAGCTTGCAGAGTGCAAGAAATTAAAAAAAGTTAAACTCATGCCAACATTCCCTGCTGGGACCCACATACTTGGAAATCATAGAAAGTCAAATTGATTACTTTTTAAAGGTGATGTTTGATGCTTTGTTTCACCGGAAGAGATGAGGCTGCTCAGTCAAAAACTGTGGAATAGGTCAGCAAGTTCAGGTGGGGATGCATTGTCAGTGTTTTGGTGACTAGGACAAAATGTTGAAGTGATTATCAGAGTGTGGAGCAGTCTGAAAGCTATGGAGAGAGCTCCAGGGTTATAGGAGCCCTTACCAATGGTGCTGTGGGTTTTCCAGTCCTGCAGCTGCTTCTGAGTTGCTTATTCCTTGTAAGGAAACTCTCTCCTATACTCTGTTGGTAGCACCAGGAAAAAACTCATTGGTTCACCAAATTAGATGGCCCAACCATTCTTTTGGTTTGTTATGGAATCCCTTTCTGAGTCAGAAAACACGTATGTTGTGTCTCCCCAGGAAACGTCTGTCACACAATAGTCCTCCACTGCAGTCCATGCATACAAATCTACTGCACACCACACACACAAACACATACACACTCGCACACACACATGCACACACAATGCATTCACAGTTGGGGAAACGAGATTCAGGGAAGAAACTGTATTATTTTCATATCATAAAGCCAGCACAGAACTAAAGTGAAAGAGAAATTCAAGTCTTTCTGATTTTAAAGTTCACTGTTTGAAATAGAAAAAAAAAAAGTCTTTTTCTCTTCCTATATCAAGAAAATCTGAAGATGGAGAAATGGTTTTAACTCAGATTTCTGGAGAATTTGGAGCTCAAAGAGAAAGATCCTGGTTTTGTACTTTGTTCTATAGTTGGATGGATTAGCTTTGTACAAAGGAACAGTAGGGACAGGGGAATGCCTTTAAAGAAAACCACCAATGACCACTAGTCTAGCACAGCATACTGAATGGCTATCAAGCTTTTACTAAAAATAAAAATATAAAACCGCAAAAAGAGAAATTCAAATTGTTAAAGTTAATTGCAGGATTAAATTGCTATTTGTCCATGGCAATATCATTTGTATTATAAATTACAGGACTGTAGCCTTCAGGCATATTTTATCAATATGTTTCCAATGATTTAATAACAATATTTCTCAAAAATAATCCAAGCTACTTTTCTTTCTTTTTAAATGAACATGTTCAGAGGGTTTTCATCAGCATGCTAGCCAGCTCTGCAAAATTTCTAGTAAATAAATTATCACCAGGAGGCTCAAAATCCATTACCATAAAAAAAGCCATTTTTCCCTCCCTAATCGATTGCCCACTGTGCGACTGCTAATGGGACCATACACACACGTTGTGCAGAGGGAATTTGTTTTCGGGTTCTCTCTCATTCTAGAATTTATTTTACAAAGAATTTCTCACTCAACTCATAAATTAGTCAATGCATAAAATGAACACTTCAGCTTCCAGCAGGTGAAACATTAAGGCTGCACACCTCGCCTATTTTCTAAGCTGGTTACCAAAGAAATGACGGTTGGCTTGCAGTGGGTGTTCTGCAAAGACAACAGCACCATTCTGGGAGAGCCAGCAATCTCAGTCTCCTTCCCTCCCTTCCTCTCTTCCTCCCTCCTTCCCTCCTTCCCTCCTTTCCTCTCTCCCTCTTTCTCTCTCTGCCCTCCACAATGCAGTTTGTTTCTCAATCTTGCAGCAGTAGTTCAAGATCCATGGAGACATACTTGCCCTATGTCTGTTGAGTGATAGTGCGTGTAAGCGTTCTGAATCATACCAGCCTTTACATGTGGAAACTTCAGAATGATCTTGAATAACTGTTACCTAGGCAATCTCACCTCATTTCCAGTATGGATCTTTTACCACCAACTCCATCCTGGTACCTCTTCACAGATGAAGTTTCAATGATATAAATCCCAATTTATAATATAGTATCAGCCTATTATAATCCCAGAGACTGGTAGCCAGATCAGCCTTGCCTATGCTCAACCAAACCAATATTTTTTTTTAGGATATAAAATAAAGGAACCAACAATCATCTAAATTGTATCACATTTAATAGTTATTAAAGTTATTTTTTTTTCATTGAAAACTTTCTTTTCGCTTCCCAGGTTGCTTTCTCCCCATAATTTAGAGTTCCAAAAGTAGAATCTGATTAACCCATTGATCACTGTACCAGTCAAGTGAGGCAAAGTTTGAAATGTATTCTTTAGTCCCTGGGTATTTCGTGGACGAAATTTTTCTCCCCCCCCCCATTGAAATATTGAATATTAGCAAAGCCAGAACAACCTGAGAAGGTGATGCTTGTAAGTCTTAGGGTGGACATGGTGAGTTAAGTCATACCTAAATCAGGGGGAAGAAAGCAATAACTATTCAAAGGAATATGGCCCATAAAAAATTGTAGTGGAAGCACTTAATGTACTTAGATGAATTTTTAAAATATATGTGGACTGGATTTAAAATACATGTAGGCCTGAGAACAGATGTCAAACTTCACTGATGATGATGTCATTATTGTCTTAAAGTGACCTGCATTTTTCTTTCATTCTCTCCTTAGGTAAGTTGCCGTGCGTTATTTAAAAAATTGGTTGTCCTGGGAATGTCATGATCATGAGGCAAGTAAACACCATACTGTGGTTTTTCTACTCTCGATGTTTGAATGGCTGTACTTCTGACAGTTTACCTACTAAAGACTTAGTGGGGCATAGTTCTAAGAGCTCCATTAGCTAATAGTTTGCCGCCTTGGTGAAACCTCAGTGTGGTAACTAGGATTTGTTATACCAGAGAAACATTTGAATGAGCCCTGCTTATTATCATGTGTCTTATATTCTTTTTGTTCTCACTTCTATTAAGAAGAGAAAGTTTTCTCATACAATATATGCTGTTTTCCGTTTCCCCTCTCTCCACTTCTCCCAGTTCCTTCTCTCTTCCTCTCTAATCTGGATCCACCTGTATGCGCTCTCTCATTAGGAAAAAAAAGAAACACGCTTCTAAGAGATAACTCCTAAATATCAAAATAAAATATAATAAGGGAAACTAAGACCATGACACTGAAGTTGTTATGAGTTAACTGAGAGCAGAAGGATGATCCTTCTGCTATCACCTAGCCATGGAAAATGCTGTACTTTGAACATCCCTGTGATACAATATTTTATTTCTCTCTAGGTACGTTATTTTGTCATTGTAATTTTCCTTCAATATAATAATGATATACTGATTGTTCATAAATTCTGTGGCTCACCATGGTCTTTTACAAACATGAATGTCACATTCTAGAACTTTATTTGTTTCACTTTTGATTTTGTACAGCTTCTTATTTACGGCTTCACTCTGCTCTAATACATATAAGAATTGAAGACGGAGAGGAGATAAAAACATATTTACTTAACCACAAGGAATGAAAGTGTGAAAAAAGTACAAAAATACCATAAAAGCATAAACAATTAAACAATTATTTATAATTCTAATATATGATTATGTTTTTTGCCCCATGAATGGTTCCTCTTTACAGTTCTATTAAAATACATCCTAAACAGCAAAAACTTTCACTAAAATCTTGTAAGAGCCCTTACATATTTTTCCTGATTAGTGTGTGTATGTATGGTGATTATATAGTGCAGATGTAATTGAATTATAATTTTAAATAGTGTTAACTGGATATTTTCTAGACTGCCAAAATTAATGGGTCCCATACAAAAGAAGCTGAGATGGAAATCACTGAGTGTTGAAAATAGACACAGATCCCAAAGTGTTGGTAGTGAATAGCTACAGTAGGATTTGTGGTATTAAAGCTTTGATCTTAATTACAAACATTAATTTTTCTCTAGTAACATTGGTATAGCAACTCCATAGTTAAAGAGTCCAGGCGAGTCCCAAATTATTCATCTCGAATGTTTTCCTCAGTTATTAACTTGTTACATTATTGAAACTTAACGAAATTTTACATTTAAATTGACTTTTCATCCACTCTATAATTTGCTTTCTTACCTCAAATGTTTTTATTTTTAATTATTTAAGGTAGTGAACTTTGTCTATGCTTCAATTTTTTACTTTTTTCTTGGTTTTCCAATACTATCTGAAGTTTAGGTTATGGTTAGGCATTTTATACCATGAGATAACAAATTTAAAAATATATTTTCATTGATAATTTAAGAAAAAACAATCATGATTGGTTTAGGATCTTTAATAGTGTTGTCTGACTTGTGTTTAACTATAATCTCAGTCTTAATGATATATTGCCATATTTATACATATAATTTTATAAGGAAATGGATAATTCTAGAATAATGTAGTCTTGAGTGTAATGTTAGATAAACTAAATACAAGATGTCTCAAAGTAAGAATGGGGTATATTTCTGTCCATGAATAGCATATTCAAGTATAAACGCGTGCACACATTAAAGACAAACTAATAAAGTGAAAAATGGTCAGTATTATTTCAAGCTGTTTTAAGAAAGCCAATAAAATTATTACTTCTCTACACAATATGATGACATTATACATCGAAGAGTCATTTTTGTTTCAGATTATCATTTTACCAGGAGGAGTTAATATGGCAGTTACCTACTTATCATGTCTTTATTATTGGGAACTATGCTAAATAGAATAAATAGAAGAAGAAAATAAAGATGTTGTTTCTAAGTAATCCTTAGCAATGTGGTACAGATAAGCGAGTCCTGCCTATCAACAGAAAATAATGTAGAATATTCATGTGCCTGTAAACCAAGTGTAAGTAGTCAGTTGGGCAAATCTCAACTGACCCAATCTTACTCTTCCCCTCCTCAAATCTTGTTATGTACCTTCTAATAATACACCTGGGAGTTAAAATGCACAACAGCTTGCTGTGTTAATTAAGAGTAGAAATTTGTGGCCCACAGAGACAGCTCAGTTGTTAACAGTGCTTGTTACCTAATTGAGAGGACCGGAATTCAGGACCTAGTACTCACATAACAAGTCAGGTGCCCCACAAATACATGGAATCCCACATATTTGGAATCCAATATCCTCTTCTGGCTTTCATGTACACCTTCACATATGCACATTAATACACACAGAATCTTAAAAAACTGTTTATTCTTATTTTATGTGTATGATAGTTTTGCATTCATGTATGTATGTACATTACATGCATACCTAGTGCCTTGCAGGCAAGAATAGGAAATCAGATACCCTGAAACTAGAATCACAAGGGGTTGTGAACCACTGTATGGTGCTGTAGGAAGTCCTACAGCCAGTGGTTACACACCCACGGGGACATGACCTCTTATACTGTATATGCAGATGTAGAGCATGCGTCTCTTTCTCTCGTTTCCGGTTGCCGGATTCGGTTTTCTAATATCCTTTCAAGCAGAGGATTCTGATTGTGAGTTTACCCCCAAATAAATAACCATCTATTTCTCAAGTCTGAGCTAGTGTGGGTTTTTTTTAAGCATCCTTCTTCATTTGGCACCCACGTGGATTCGGACTCCACACCAACTGGGTAGGATGGCCAAACAACCTAGCCTGTCTATGGCACTGAACCCCACTGTTAAGCCAAGGGGTCAGCCACCAGCTCCTCACCTTGATCCAGTATTTACTGAAATATCTCTGGTCTGTTGCTCAGTGGTTAGACAATGGACTCTATGAGATGTGTATGAATGTCTTGCCTACATGTATGCCTGTATACCATATGCATGTCTTTGGAGGCAAAATGAGGACAACAGATCTTCTGGAGCTTGAAAGTGTTGTCCTCCATGGACAATATCTTCCTTGAAGTACTTCTAGCCTGTGAGCATGATGACATATTGTACCCCACCAGTCATGACTACGTAGTTCATCTCAAAATGACAGCAGTGTATTCTGAGATAGTATTTCATGACCAATCAGTTCTTCATCACAGGCCAGTTGCCTCACTCAGGTATGCTCCCAGGGTTCTGGGTAGAAACAGCCATGTTCCGGTGAAAAACACATAAAGATATGATGGCAATTTTCCCTTTGTGCAACTTTCCTGTCACAGAGAGCTGGTTCCTGGGAACTTCCCTAATCTCTATAAAGTTGCCTATATGAGGAGGAAAAAAAATTGATGAGACATTCCATGATTATCAGTCTAACAAAAAACCATGTCACAGCTCACTGATCTAGAAATAGAGGAAGCCATCCAATAATCACTACTGGAGAGAACTGATATTGCATAGCCAGATGCTGATGGATTAAAACAAGTCTTCAGGGAAACAAGAATAAGATTTTAGTTCTGAGGAAAGGGGTGAGGACCCAGGTCCTGATCCAGCTAGGTGTGTTCTGGTCAAATCTCTTTATCTTCAACCATAGAATAAGATTAAACAAACAAACAAACAAACAAAAATCTACCTCAAAAGAGACCACATAGAATTCTGGAGTCTGTTTGTCATCAAATAAACCACCAGGATTTGAACACTGTAACTGTCAAACAATTTTCTGGCTTTCAAGACTCAGTGAGACCAAGAAGTCTCAACTCTAGATATAACTTAAAAAGAAGGAAAAATATAACAAAAACTTTGAATTTTGTTTCTAAAATGATTTCACCTGACAAGATCTCTGTTGTGTAAATTTGAATACAATAATTTCTTTTGTATATTGTTTGCTTTTTAAAAAATGAACACAAAAGAATTATTTGAAGATTGATGCTATAAATAGACACATACATAACTATGAACACATAGATACGGGGCTGGGTAATAAAGGGTATATGAGTTCCTCCTCCTAAATTTTAGTATTTAAAAACTGCTTTTGTTTTGAAATACTAGCAGATCATTGCCAAGTATTAAATATAATTTCATGATCATAGTAATTTCTTAGAGTTTCACACTGTACTTCATGTTCCTGTTTTAAAAGTAATTATTATATATGTGCTCTTTGGTATACAATAGTGTTCACTGTTTTCAGAAAAAAAGAGTTGAACTGAAGGAGTGTGTGTGTGTGTGTGTGTGTGTGTCTGTGTGTGTCTGTGTGTGTCTGTGTCTCTGTGTGTATATGTCTTTGTGTGTGGTATAAGAAGTATTTATGTGTTACAGGTGTGTATGTATGTGTGTATTCTTTTGAGGTCACAGGTCAATGTCTTTCTTCTCTATTACTGTCCCACCTTGTTTTTTGTTTTGTTTTGTTTTGTTTTGTTTTGTTTTGTTGTTGTTGTTGTTTTGTTTTGAAACAAAGTCTCTCATTGAACTTGGAGCTCATTGTTTAAGCTAAATGAGGGATCAGAACATCTCAGGAATGCCCCATCTCTGCCTCCCCACTCCTGAAATTGCAGACAAATGCTGTAGAGTCAGGCTTTTACACAGGGGCCGGCTGTTGACCTCATGTTCTTATTCTTCCATGGTAATCACTTTTGCAATTGAGATTTCTCTGTCTTATGAAAAATGTATTTCCTTATTCAGTATTTGATTCTTAGTGTGCTACACATTTGTTTTTCTTGTGAATAATTTTACTAAAGAAATCAAACATATCATCTTTCATCTCCTTCTGTTTCCTCTAATTTACAGTTATAGTGCTGCTGCTAACCAATAGACTTGCTCACTTCCTCTAGCCTTTTATCTGTAAAGATAGCCTAAATGTCTATTTGGAGGTATTGGTGTTTACGTTTGTTTCCAATGCTATTTTTATGGCAAGTTCAATGACCCAAACCTTGACATTATTCTTAGATGAGCTGTGTAGTAGGAAATTAAATGATAAGGAAGGCTGGCTAGCCCATTTCAGTGAGGAGCACAGTGGCATGAGGCTTTTTTCCCATTGAGCAAACTAAAAAAAAAAAAACAAACAAAAAAAAAAACAAAGCTAATTGGAAAGTTTTTCATGTTTTTCCATAGTAACAGTACATAACAGTAACATATTAAATAATATAGTTCAGTAAATGTTCGTATATTACATAAGTAATTTTTATTACAACTGATATTTTACTAAGTAGCAAAATGATTAATTTTTGGATTATATCAGAAAACATTTAGTGGACAAAAAAGGATGCAACCAATTCCTTTTATAGTTCATGCATACAAATCAAACACCGAGCCAGAGGAAAGGACACAGAATAATTGCCCTTTAATGAAGTGTAATCACCTTCTGTCTTACTCTGGATTGTAAAGGAAGACTGCTCTTCAAGTAGTTTTCTTAAAGGAGAAGTATAAAAACAAATAGTAAATACTGTTTGAAAATAAGTGTAATTTTTTTTATTTATTGATGGATGCCTGGTTTCAGTGTAAATTTGATGACCACAGAATGTATTCAAATAAAAAAAACATAATATATTTGTTCAGAGTTCTTAATCAAGGAATTGCTGAAATAGAGATTAGCCAGGATTCTTCAAACTTGAGTTATATCTGCTCAATAAAAGTAGCTATACAAAGCTTTTTGCATTATAAAGGGTGATGCATGTGCATCTGTAATATTCTGTGGTGTCTGTTTGTGTGTTCACCAACGTTTGACAAATGTAAACTACTTCAGACATCGGATGGTTGTACATTGAGTCTAAAGTAGTGTGTATTTGAGATATGTATGTATTTAATAGCTTGCTCTGGGTAGGGATTAGATAAAGAATTCACCTGCGCTTTTAATCTTCAGCGCCTTCCCTCACTCCCACTTCCTTCACTTTGTTCTATGTCACAGGTGAATGTTCTATAAATCACATTTTCCTGTCCCATTGTCTTCTGGTTTCCTGTAAGATCAAACCATTGAAGTCACTGAAGGGAAACTGACTGTGATGAATACCTAGGCAGGGTATTTCTTCTCATTTACCTTTCTGCTTCTGCATCTCATCCATGATCTAACATCCAAGCCCAGACTCTGCTATGATTTCTGCTCCTCTTTGGAGACCATCTTCCAGGTTATGCTTCTTTATCGTCTGTTTATATGTCTGTTTTATTGCAAAGATGATGCTGTCATTCTGTTCTATTCTCCAGTTTACTCCACCACATCCAGTTTTGTTTTCAGTTCTTCCAATGTCAGTGTATCATCTCCCCTGGATTAAATTTCCTGGAGTGAATATTTGATATGATTTTAAATATAAATTATACTGATCGTGAGTAAGATTAGGAACCTATGCATTAAATGTAGTCTATAGATTCTGCATGTTTAGGAGAGGTTAAACCATCAGTCAGTAAAAGTCTATCTCACCTTTCCTAGATCTGTCTATCACCGGACACACCAGCACCTCTGATGCTTTTAACCAAGCTTTGTACCTCTGATACACATCTGATATTGCTTTCTCAGCTCTTCCCCATACAGATACAATTCTGAAGAACAGTTCACATAATTTGAACAATTAAATGAAGTGTGTATGTTCTTTCTGTTAAGGTTTTTATTTGTTATTGAAAGGATGTCCCTCTAGACTCACCTTGAATTAGAATGTGTCTTACTTAGTGCTGGCCTTATAGACATGCCCTGCCTCACCAGACTTGTCATGATAAGCTTTTAAATACAAAAGAAGAGATAACCTAAATCATAATCTTAGAATCGGCATAGTATATGGGGGAATAACCTTCAGGCAAGAAAAGAATGCGAATAGATGTACATAGAAAAAACATGGAGAGCTTTGGAGATGCTAATGTGGCTAGTAGAGGCTGTGAGTATTGTCAGCTTGGGTAAATAACAGAGAAAGATGTAGAAGCAAGGGAATGCATACTGAAGACCTCACACCCACTGGTCTCCAACACCTCTGAAGCAATGCAGGGGCCAAATGAAAGTAAAATGGCTGCATCACAGTATAAAGAATACTCACTGGATGAAAAGAAGATTTTCAATTGTCTACCAAAGGATAGTGATTCTTAAAGAATAGACCAAGGAACTGACATGTTGAACAACACAGAGAAGATAAAATTCGCCTCTTTTAGATTAGGTATGTATATTTTCTTCTAAAAGCTATTTATGCGATATATTGCACAGGATATTTTTCTTTTACCGACACTGTAGGAATAAACAGAGGGTTGGGTAAATGTTACTTTACTATGTGCTTTGTGGCCCAAGTTTATAACTCGAAATTTCAGTTTCTTTTTAAATGTTTTATATAGTTATTTAATCACTCATAATTTATGTGGGATGAAAGATATTATTTGCCAATGTCAAAAAATCAATTTAGTATTCTACATTTAAGGTTAGGGGTTATTGATTTTGATAAAGAAAAATTATTTCAATAGGAATTTACCTAATACTGTTCTTAGCTATAATACTATATCTCTTTAGGGATCTCAGATTATAGAACTTATACTTTTTGAATGTTTTCTAAGAATATTTGTCGCACACTGGAGAGACTTGTATGGACCTTACACCTCAGAGTTGTTTTGAGTAAATAACACAATAAAAATACAATTTTAAAATAAGAAACAGTTTGCTCATATTTACTTTCAAATTAAATTATAGTACAAACTACATTTAGAAAGTTTTAAAAGCTAAGGTTCACACTGGAAGATCCATTATTCTTAACAATATACATTTTATTTTAGCCACATTAAGGACCACTTTTTCCTAAGGATTGCTTGTATCAAATTGCTTGATTTTGGGTGTAAATATTTATGAAATGATATAAATGTTACAGTTATGACATTGATATCTCCATTACATTTTTTGATTCATTTAATGTGGATTTCAAGCTGATAATTTAAAAAAATCTTTCTTTGTATAACAGATATTAGGATTATTTGAGCTTTCTACTCTCTTAGAGGAGAAAACAGACTTTGAATAGTAGCAAAGATGTTTGTCCTAAGAGTGCCTTGTTTTATCTTTCTATTGATCTAATTATCAATCCATCACAACCATCTAGCCAACAAAAATTAAAGTTTAGACCCAAACCCTAGCATTGTCATTCATCACCTGTGGTATTTTAACTTTGGGGAACTGAGTATAAAATATGTGAAATATTTTCTATTTTGAGGGTTGGTACAGTTTTGCTAATCAGATTCTTTTCATACCTAATAATACAATGGAAATAAGTTTGAGATCTGGCAGGGGCTTTTATTGAGAGGACAGTGAACAGAGAAACAGCTAAGGGCACCGACTTCTCTGGTGGATATGCAGAACTACAATTATGCTGAGTTATAGAGAAATTCATGCTCATACCATGGAAGTTCTAGGAACTGGTGTGTCATTCTCTGCTCTAATTTGGGCATGTTCTAGACTGTCATGGGCCAGGTAAATGTGATTGCAATGAGTCTTTACTATATCCATTTTCTCTGTACTGTCACCCAGGTATCTGCCACAGGTAAAATTAGTCTGAGATCCCCTTTTGTGGTTGACTCTGTGTGGTGTCTCCATGGCAAAGCTAAAAGCACATGGTTGACCACAGCAGCTTAAACATTTGTCAGACATCATCCTCCATGTGTACAGGAAATGAATAGGACCACTGGCTTTTACTAGTTTCAGGGTTCACTCTCATAACAAGAGAATTAGATGTACATTACTACTACAGATGAAAATATTTATAAACATGAAAGGAAAATGTTAATATTGATGCTTATCTTTTTAAAAAAACGAGTTGTTAGTCCATGAAAAACCTGTTCTGGTCTCAGGCATGGGAGGTGCAAAGTTTAAACAGACCATGACTTATGACCTCAAATATTTGCTTTGTTGATAAAATCAAATGAGATTTGAAAGTAATGTTTTCTAAAAACTATCACTTATCTTGGAAACTGATCTTATTTTTGTAGTTTTCATTTAAGTAAAATTTTAACATTAAGGAAATTAAAACTTACGATTGCATGAAATTCTAGGAATACTTTATCTTTTTATTTTCCATTCAACACATGATAAAAATTGTCTGAATAGCAAAGTGGTGAATGCGTCATGAATAGAATTCTGTTCCTTGTATTTCAAGCACAGAAATAGTTTAATACTATTACTTATTCTGTTTTTATTTGTCCCAAACTTTGCTGAATCACTTTGAGAATCACATCTGATTCTCTTATAAGAAAATTTTATACATAGTACAGCAAATGAAAAAACAGGAAAAAAAGGGATTTTTTTTTAGAACAGCTTATTGAAAAAAAGTAGGTCAGCCACGTTGATGAGAATTCATGCTCATAGGTAGCTTCTCTGGCATTTCTTTTTTTTAAATCTTTTTTTAAAAATATTTATTTATTATGTATACAATATTCTGTCTGTGTGTATGTCTGCAGGCCAGAAGAGGACACCAGACCTCATTACAGATGGTTGTGAGCCACCATGTGGTTGCTTGAATTGAACTCAGGACCTTTGGAAGAGCAGGCTCTTAACCACTGAGCCATATCTCCAGCCCCAGATCTCACAACATATTTTATATTCCTCTGTCTTATAGAAACCTTCATCCCCTCATCTGCTATAATCTCTGAGCCTTCGGCACAGGAACTGTGTTGTAGAAGTGTCAGTAGATTCTGGGTACCACCACCTGGTCACTTGTTCTCTACATTTTAATTGGTTATGGTTTTCTGTAATAACCTCAGACTGTTGCAAGGATATCTGTAGTAGTATCAAAGAGTTCTACAATCTCCCAGAATGAAGTATAACAAGGTTTATTTACTTGAGGATAAACTCACAGTACAGCTAACAATCCACAGTCTCTTCTTGCGCTGGGAATTGGAACTGAATTCAGATGAAAATAAGGTACTATACACACATCTGCACTTAGAATACATGAGACCACATCCAAAGTGGGATGGTATCTTAAAGGCTCTTGGTTGAAGGAGTTCCCACAACAGAAACCAAAAGGTAAACCCTGAAATTTTAATACACACAAGTCACTTTATAGGGACTGACCAGGTAGTATTTATATATTTAGAAATATATGCATAAATGTATGCACATATATACACACACATATATAACATAATTAAATAAATAGAGATCATAAAATTGAAATTAAAAAACAGAGGTAAAGGTTGCAAGTCAAGAGTTATAGGGAAGAATGAAAGGAGAAAAAATTTAGAATTCTAGTTTGAAAAACATGAAATTTAAAAATCAAAGTAAAGGAAAAGTAGATTAGAAATGCTAGATCCAAAAGTTTAGGTTTTCTGAAAGATCATTACAAAAAGAAAATTGGAATTATATTACAACCATATAAGGGTTTTGGGGAAACTCAAAGGTAGACAAAATATGTCTATGTAGTTGTAAACAACCATTTTATTGGCCTCAACATCCTAAGAATTACGCCTCATAAGCACTGCCTTGAAGGCAAAATTAAGATACATTAAACCATTATCTCATCTACTCTCCAACTGAAACCAAACTTTGTTATCTGTAGTTATTTATATATAAGCTATGGCCAAATTTAAGTTACCAGTTTCCACAATTAGGCAAAATCAGTGAGCATTAACATTGTCATGTTTAGTTTTACTTTGGTAAATTAAGCATAACAAATTAAGGAGCCTTGCTCTTCCTTAATCCACTTCCAACAATATTTTTATAGCCTCATGCTTGTTTCTGGAAATCTGTTAAGTTCACAGTGGACCCTCTGAGTTTATGAGGATATTGAGTAAATGTCTTGACTCTTTTATGAAAGACCTTATCAATTCTTAGTGCTTAAAAATTATGAAATTTTTAGTCTATCTAAAGTTGGTTTTCCTCATCTAGCTCTTAATATTCAGGATATTCTGTCATCAAAAAATGTAGAGACTAGAAAGACCTGGAAAATAAGGTACAGTGTCTGCCCATGACGGGATCTCTCAACATTCAGTTATAGATGAAAACGGTCTCATGGTGCAGTTGGTGACTTTGGGTAAAAGGAGCGGGTGTCTTCAGTATCATTGCCACTGGTAAGCTGTTCATCCTCCAGTGCGTAGTTCCAGGGACAAACTCATAAGGCAGACCTGGGAGAACTCAGGAAGCCACAACACTAAGGCAGAAACAAAAGGAAACGAGATAGGAGTGAGAGGAGGGCAACTGGGAAAGGGAGCAGCCTGAAAATGAGAAGACCAGAGAAGTCAGGGGTGGCAAATGTGGCTAAAATGTGTGATGGAGATGTATGGAATTGTCTAGTAATAGATTAAAATAAATACATAGATCTGAGAGATAAGGTCCCCCTCTTAAGGTATCCTTACTTAACTCCCCTTTTATTCATTTTCAGAAATTGAGGAGCTGAGAAGCTGAACTAGATATGAAGTTTGTTACCTTAGAAATGTCTTTTTCAACTTGATAACTCTTGAGTTATTCAATTAAATGTTTTTAAGTTTTTCCAAGGCAGGGGCGATGTAGCCTTGGATTAAATTTTCTATATTGAATTTAGCAAATTAGCCAGAATCATAGTGAACCACACATGGGACCAATCCCTTTTAACATATTTTACCACTGATCAGAGAAAGTTCTGAATTTTTAAGGCCATAATAGGTGAAAGAAAAAAAAGGACAATGACCCCTTTCTATCTGATGGATGTTAAAAGCTAGGAGATAGTTTCATCTCAATTTGGCATAAACTGCAACCATTGTTCTTAAGTATATTTATCTATCATCTGTTATCCACACATTTCTACTGTAGTCTGATCTCATGAAATCATAGCCCAGAAAGAAAACAGAGGTGAAAGTGGCACTTGGTCTACCCTTCTAGTGAAAATAAGGCCATACATATATGATCACAAGGTTCTCCCAACACACAACTCAAAGTATTGACATGTTTTAAAAGCCATCTATGGTCTTGATATCAGTAGAGCCCATGAACAACACAAATCATGGAACATCCTGTGGTTTTATTATTTTGGTTTGCCAAAGATCTATATTAACTAATTGGTTTGATTTTATTCCTGTGGTGCTGTGTTCTTTGCTAACTTAATTCAATGCTATTATTAAATCCAAACTTAAAGCCAGGCTTTATTCTTATTATTGAGCTGTGCCTTCCTACACAGGTTGTGGAATACTTGATTTTTCAGTTAGGATATGGCTTTATTAAGTAGTCAAAATGTTCTTTACAAATATTAGCTCATTCATTTTCTCCTGCATCCATCTGTGACTCTTAAAACGTACTATTTTTTTTTCAGTATATAGGCGGAGGCTGAGAAACCTTGGTATATTTTCTCAAATTTCCTCTGCTAAGAGAAAGTCAAGAAGAAAAAAATCATAGTTTCCTTCTAATATCTCATGAGAATGATGGATTTCTTGCTTTTTCTGAACTTATCACAATTGAAAAATGTCACTCAATCATCTCACAATACTCAGTAATGTACAATCTTTTGCAAGTGATTGCTAATCACCAGACTTCAGTTTCTTCATAGGTGAAAATGTATAAGCAAGTCTATTTGCATTGTTCCAGGGACCAGAATTAGAACCTGCTTAGAAAATACTTAGTAGAGTCTTTTCCTATTTATTACACAGTCAACATAAAATGGAAATACACTGACCTAATTTGCTATATCACAGCTGTCTACTACAGGCATACTGTTTCTCGAGGTACTAAATTACCCATCAATGGTAGGGACCGGAGAGACTGGTGTCATTGTTTATCCATGATAGAGGAAGCAATGTGCAGCTGAGCATGTGTGGGTAGCTGGGAAGTCACAAGGTTTCCCCTAATTCTGTCACTTCAATTAATATGGAATGGTAAGGTGACATAGTGAAAGATCAGACACACAGAAGGAATCTTGAGGCTTATGTTTCTTTAAATTTTAAATATATTATTAATATGCATATTCTTAGTTATCCCTCACCAAAGCCATGTGCAGAAAATAGAAGCAGTGTGAAAGTCATTTTATAAACTGGGAAATGTTGAACATTAAAGAAACTAACTGACTTTCCCAAGGTTATGTAATAAGAAGGCAAGAAAGGGTGAACTCGTACATTCTTTTGCTGAATCTTTGTCTGTGTATTTTGCATCATGCATGCTCATCCATGTGTCTATTTAGGTGATGAATCTATACCACTGACAACACTTTTAGACAGTCACAGTTCCTAGCATTTCTCTCTGTGGTGGTCCACATCCAATCAGTTCCTGTACAATGTCCACACACTGACAGACGATCTCCAGATCCTTAAAACTGCAAAGAAAGCATTTCCAACTTACTCCCTAACCTGCCCTCACTCCCCCCCCCCTTTTATTCTTGCAGGCAAAATCAAAAGCATGCCAAAGGGGACACCATTTTTTGTTATTCTCTGAGTACCAGCAAAACTCTGAAAGGTCAGGAAAGAGGGAGAAATATCTCTTGCTTTGAAAAGCTCTTTGGATGAATACTACCTTCTAACTTAGATCTGTATTAGTGTGGTGACTCTTCCGGGTGCCTATTACCAGGAAGCCATGTGTTCAAGGCTGTGAGTAGGCTCCTCCCACTCTGATTGACTGCCATGATGAGACCAAAAGGAAACGAAACTGCAAGTGTTTGTCCTCCATGTTTTTCCTCCAGAACAGCTCGATGCCTATCAGAGGTTATGGCTGGGTTTAGATTATTTCGGCCTGTTTGTTTCTTGTTTTTCAAGCTTTCCCATTTGTGTAATAACTACCTCATCTTCTGACTTTGAAGTGTTGTCCATATCACCTGCTAGTGGAGGCCTTGGCTTCTTCACCCTTCTTTACATTTTCCAAAGGTGGTAAAAACAATCTGGGAAGATACTAGTACTAATTTTCCTGACAGGAATGAAAACATTCTAAAGAGAAATTTAGGCCC
>NC_022010.1:51990195-51994253 GCF_000317375.1 Microtus ochrogaster
TATCTATTCTGGAAAGATATTTTGCATGGGTGAGGCAGCTTCTCAGACCACCTGGTGGGAGGGACTGAAGCCAGATAGTGATGTTACTATCTGAGAGCAGTTACTTGTATTAGTAACTTTTCTACTGCTGCAATGAGACAACACAAGTAAATTTATAAGAAGAGAAAAGAATTAACTTGGACTTAATGTTCTAGAGTGTTTGAGTCTGTGATGGCGAAATGGTTAAGATGGTAAGAAAATGATGCAGAGACAGCGGTGGCAGGCATGACTGCCAGAGAAGTTGAGGGCTTGCAACTTCAATCACAAGCACAAAATAGAAAGAAAATCAGGACAAGACAGTTTTATTGTTTTTGTTTGTTTGTTTTCCCTCTCAAAGCCAGTCCCTGAGGACCAAGTATACAAATCCATGAGAGTTTAGGGAATATTTATCATTCACATCACCACAGACATCTTTGATAAGAACTGCTTAGATAACCATGCCTCTGGCCCTGGATTAAAGTCTAAATGTCACATCAGGATCCCACAGGTGGAAGAGGGGTAAAGGGAAGGAGAGTACTGGAACTCTTTCTTCCTGTTCCCATTGTGGATTGTGGTCACAAATTTTTTTTCTTCTTTTCACTATTAATTGTGTCTTTAGTTGGCCTATTTAGGACAAGTGACCTAACTTTTCAGGGCTTTTAGGAACCAGAATGTGGTTCTAAATCCATTTAACAATAGGCTGAAAAGTGCTGAAACTGCCTTCCTGTTTGGCTGTTGCAACAGAAAAAAAAGCATGCACCTGATCCATCTAAATACCTGGGTTTCAGCGAATCAACTCCTTTCATTAGCTTTCCTTCCTTGTGGACACTGGGGCAGGTAACCTAGTTGTTACAGAAACACATTGGCTTGTTTTATGAGTTTGGTCAAGAAAAATGTATGTTAAATCATGACGATTTGCGAGGAAGGCAACATCAAAAAAAAAAAAACTGGATGTGGGAGGGAGTTACTGATATGTAAGAATAATTATTTGTACCTGTTTATCTTTTCCCTTTTTTTCTTATGTTGAGCACATATAAAATTATTAAACTTTCAATCCTACTCAACCGTTTTGGAGTCTTATAAATGATAAAAACAATGCATTCTCTATAACAGCAGAGTCAAATGCTTTCAATGCAGAACAGAGATCTTGACTGTCCTTGTCTACAACTGACATTTTTCCTGAAATTCAAACATATGAATGGGTTATTGAATAATTAACTCACAAGAGAGATTTAGGAAAATAAATTATTCTAAATGATAAGATACACAATGCATGGCAGTCTACGGCACTGATAGATACATTACCAATAGTTTGAGCGGGCTAAAGTGCTGGGCACTGATGAAGTGGTGGCGGCATTTGGTTTGGAAAGCTACAGAAAAACAGTATTTCAAGTTCCTAGATGTTTTGTGAAAAGCCAGGAATGCAGTTGTCTTCAGAGTTGATCTGAATAAGTTTTCAAGATGAGACAATGTCAAAAGCCATATTGCTCTAGCATTTTTCATTGAAAAAAATAGCTTTTCTTAGAATATATTCCGATTACAGTTTTTCATCCTTCATCTCCTCCCAGATCCTTCCCACCTCCCTACCCATTTCTTCTCTCTCTCTTACAGCAAAGAATAACTATCACTTTCTGCTATTTGCTTCCTGGTTATATTGTGGTCAAGATATTCCATCTATACGATTTTGTTGGTATTAATATAGTTCATCTTGCATCTGTGCAGAATGGAGATATTTAGTGAAGTGATAAAATAGATCTTATCAATCTGTAACCTTCCATGAAATATCCTTTTGAGTAGAACCAAGGCCACCAGGTAGATCAAAAGAGGAGAGTGGATGAAGAGGAAGAGATATGACAGAATGCCCATAACAATCTAATAAATAAACCATAGACAAGCATGAATGTATTCTGAGAACTGTAAATAGGGCCTTGAGAGCAATGTGAATATGCTCACTATGGAAAGTAGTTGGTACTTGTAAGAACTACAATAGAAAGAAACAATTTAGGCCCTCTTGTTTAAATTGTTATAGATCCCACATAGATCACAGCTTTTATTTGTCTTTAATTTCTCAAGGAAATTATTCATAGTACACTTTAAATGACTGTTACATTATTAAATGGACCAAATATAACTTCTAGAGTTACAAATAATTACTTAGAATTATATATAAAGCAGCACTGAGGGATTAGTATTAAATGCATGTTGTAATAAAATAATTTGTACATAAACATTAATAAAAATATGATAAATACTGTTATTAAAATATACTATTTACTAAGGCTGTGTTAAACACATTGCATGCATCAGTTTAACCTAGTCTTTCTAAGTTTGGTAAGAAAGTAGTTTGATAATAATCAATTTATAAAAGAAAAAAACAAGTGTTAATCAGATAAAATGGTGAGCTATGACCTAATACTTCTAAGTTGTGACAGTGGCACCTATCTACGTAAGTACTTACCTAGTAGCAAGTATGGATATAGTGTTCAGGGGATGAGAGCTCATCTAGATTATCAGTTTGATGAGATTAGGAAGCACCAAGAATATAAATCTCAGGGAATTTCCTGAGAGGCTTCACCTACCTTTAATGTGTAGAGAGAAAAGAACAAGTGGCATGCTAGTAATCCTGACATCTGCTTCCTGACTATGAGCATTGCATTACCAGTCATCTTATGATTCTGCCATCATGCCTTCCTTGCTACAATGGAACATACACTTACACCATACAACAAAAGAAACACCTTCTTTAAGTCGTTTTTGTAGGTATTATGCCACAGCAATGAGGAATGTAATAAAGTGTGTAGGACTGCATTATTATCTCTCATCTGTAGAGGATTTGTCACCCTCTTAATAGAGAACTTTGAAAAGTCTATTTTTTTTTAGGAAATCTACAGTTATTAGATCAGTAAAAATATTTTCACAGAGAAAGAGGATGAGGAGAGAAAGAGACAAAAACAGAAATACAAACACACACACACACAGGCATATAGAGTAAGAATACATATTTTAGTCATGTGGTGTATTCTATTACAGCTTGCAACGTGGTACCAAGTGATATGCAATAGTAATCGGGGCTAAGACTACCCTTACAAAGTCTTTAAGAAGGTATTTCTAGTGATTCCGTAGTTCCCCGAGCCAGCCATGCTCATCGGACACATGCCAATAGTATGTTCCTGTAAGTTTCACCACCATCGAGGAAATAAATCTGACAACATTGGCTTTCCTTGTTAAGGTGACCTCTGGGTGATGCCTGCAACCTGATAAAGGACCATGGAAGAAAATCTCTTCTTTCATTGAATCTTGGTTGCGCAAGAGTGAAAACTGAAGTTTTAAGTGAACCTTTCGCTTTAAGGCATGCTGATCGGGCTTTCAAGGATGATGCACAATTCTATGCTCCCTTGCTTCTCCCAGTGGTCCTTTATCTAAGAGTTATGGTATGGGAAAATGGCTGCACCAGCCCAGTATCTTGGTACAAATCCAAAACCAGAAATTCTATTAAGATTTTCAAATGGATTTCTCCAATGTTTTCAATTAGGTAACAGATTCTTCTTTCTACCCACTGTAAGAAAGTGGGCCTGAATGCCCTACTGTCTTCATTTGGATTCATGGAGGCATAAATGCACTTCCAGAGAAATATATTGGACAGCCAAAGCTTGAAAGACTCAACAGATATGTGAGGCTATTGCCATATTTCTGTAAAAATCTATAACCCAATCTTTGTTCTTTAAGAAGAAAAGATGATCTTTCTATGATCAAATTATCCAGTGCTACCATTATTTCTAGACCAAGGAAGCAAACACATAAATAAAATAGCAGTGGTAATTGTAGTAGCGTTTGTTGTTATCATTTTAAAGTAGCTAGAGCAAAGCATCCTGAAACTCAACAAAGGCATGTCTGTGTACCTCCTCTTGCAAGAAATTTATACTGATCAACTAATTGAGTATTAAAAGAATATTAACCTTCATCAGGCGATGAAAGGAGACAGAGACAGAGACCCAAATTGGAGCACCGGACAGAAATCTCAAGGTCCAAATCAGGAGCAG
>NC_022010.1:51994893-52002589 GCF_000317375.1 Microtus ochrogaster
AAAATGGATACATTTTGAATGTAAGAACAATAGGAAGCAAGGAACCCCATCACCTGAACATAAAAGATATGCAAAGTGTAGCTGTATTGGAGAAAGACTGGGGGAAATTAAACAAATTGAAGGAAGCAGTAAGTCCTTGCTTTGATGAATTTCTTTCCCTCTCCCCGTTATTCTCTCTGAACTCTGTAGTTCCTCTTCCCTCCTCATCCACCATGAAATCTCTAAAACTAAAGCAAAGCAAGAATGAAGCTTTTAAGCATGAGATATAGCTCTTTGCTATGTTATGCCTGTCCTCCATAAATCTTTCTCTGGAGGACGCCAGGGAGCTCCATGTTGCCTCAGTCCTCTGGTAACTGCTTAGAGGTTATTTGCAGGAGCCCCTTCATTTACCAATAAGGCTTTTCCCTGGTTAAAACACTGTTTGACTACACCTTGGGTAGCAAAAAGCTCTTCATGTCATCATGTGATATCCAGCGATATAAGATTATACAACTAGCAAAACGGCATTGCTAATAAGCCAGAGGGAGAATGATAAAGGCATGAGAATTCTGGCTTAAAACTATGGTAACACTAAAACATGGGCAAAGATCAAGGTGGCAGAGGGCAGATTTCCACATTTTTCCTCTGAGTTTGTGTTGTACAAGCCTGCTCCCTCTAGAGGAATTAGAGTTGCTGGGGCTAGTCACCTCATCATTCCCTGGTCACATGATCTTGAAAATACAGTTAAACTTTTATCAAAAAAAAGTACCTGACGTGTACCATGTATATGACACTAATACTTCAAGCCCTCTCTTATAAATGTTCTCATTTTACAGAGATATTAAACTAGCTTGTTGCGTAGGTAAATGTCTGCAGACTCAGGATTTGAGTGTAGGTCACCCTAGCTGCAGTGAACCAGCCCATAGGTCCTTAAGGACTCCTTAATCTATAAGTAGCTCTTCGCTTCATGAAAAAAAATAAGAATCTCAAGAGGAAAATATATTTTCTCCCAGAGCAATGTTGTTTTCTTTTTCTTTTTTTTCTTTCTTGTATGAACCTTTGAAACATCTTTTTTTCTTTCTACTCTCCCCCCACCCCATGAATATTTTAAACAGTATTGCATGGTGTAGCATCTTCTAGACTGTAACCTAACTGGTGACCACAAATCGTTGTAATATGTAAATATCTCAACCCCATGGAAATTTTACTGTCTCTTGTAAGAATGTATGATTACAAATGACACATTTTACATTTTAAAGTAATCCTTTATGTTCCTTCCTTTCGAACCCAGGACAAATAGCTAAGATACCTGTTTAACATATCAAAGCTGACTCTGGCCTCCCCCTTGGTCCCTATCTATTACAGAGTGCAGGCTCCTCAGCACTTCTCACACCCTTGGGGTGGTTTGAAAAAAAATGACCTTCAAAGGGAGCAGGGCTATTAGGAGGTGCTGCTTTGTTGGAGTAGGTATGGACTTGGAGGAAGTGTGTCACTGTGGAGGTGGGTTTCAAAGTCACATATATGCTCAAGCCATGCCCAGTGGGTGAAGCTACTTCCTGTTGCCAATGAAATAAAATGTAAGACACTCAGCTACTTCTAAGCAGCATTTAAGCCTGCAGGCCACCATGATGATAAGGAACTAAACCTTTGAAAATGTAAGCCATTGCAATTAAATGTTCTTCCTTTATGGGAGCTGCCCTTGTTGAGTCTTTTCACAGCAACAGAAACTCAATCCTAGACAGCCTCCCTACCCTCACCCTCTCCAGTCTCCGAGCTTCACTGTCTTTCCCCAGCTGTTCTTCCCTGTATAATTCAGCCATTTTGTGTATGAGGCTCCTTTTCCTCTCTTTGTTGCTTTTTCTCTTGGTCTTCTGATCTTCTGGCTTGCTCACAGCCTTTTGGCTGCTGGTTTCCCTATCTTTCTTTTTTTCTCCCCGTTCTCCTTTCCCCCGTATGTCTTGGTTCAGTCAACCAGTCATGTTCACTCTGGACACTTACAGATGCCTCTACCTGTACTCTTCCTTTTTTTAAATTGATTTTTATGAGCTCTATATTTTTTTCTGCTCTCCTCCCTGCCTCTCCCCTTTCCTTCAACCCTCCCCCCAAGGTCCCCATGATCCCAATTTACTCAGGAGATCTTGTCTTTTACTACTTCCCATGTAGATCTATGTATGTCTCTCTTAGGGTCCTCATTGTTGCGTAAGTTCTCTGGGATTGTGATTTGTGGGCTTGTTTTCTTTGCTTTATGTTTAAAAACCACTTATGAGTGAGTACATGTCTTTATGTGTCTGGGCTACCACACTCAAAATGATGTTTCTAGATTCATTCATTTTCCTGCAAAATTCAAGATGTCATTATTTTTTTTCTGCTGTGTTAATGTACCACATTTTCCTCATCCATTTTCAGTGGAGGGGCATTTAGGTTTCCAGGTTCTGGCTATGACAAACAATGCTGCTATGAACATACTTGAGCACATGTCCTTGTGGCATGATTGAGCATCTTTTGGATATATACCCAAAAGGTATTACTGAGTCTTGAGGAAGGTTATTTCCTAATTTTCTGAGAAATCGCCACACTGACATCCAAATGTACCAGCTTCCATTCCCACCAGCAATTCAAAAGTGTTCCCTTTTCTCCACAACCTCTCCAGCATAAGTTGTTATCAGTGTATTTTGTCTTGGCCATTCTTTCAGGTATGAGATGGTATCTCAGAGTTGCTTTGATTTGTATTTCTCTGATGACTAAGGATGTTAAGCATTTCCTTAAGTGTTTTTCATCCATTTTAGATTCCTCTGTTGAGAGTTCTCTGTTTAGGTCTGTACTCCATTTTTTTTTATTAGATTATGTGTTCTTTTGATGACCAATTTCTTGAGTTCTTTGTATATTTTGGAGATCAGACCTCTGTCTGGTGTGGGGTTAGTGAAGATCTTTTCCCATTCTGTAGTCTGTCATTTTGTCTTGTTGACCTTGTCCTTTGCTTTAAAGAAGCTTTTCAGTTTCAGGAGGTCCCATTTATTAATTATCTGCTGCTGGGGTTATATTTAGAAGTGTTCCCTTTACCCCACTTTCAATAGTATAGCAGGATACAAGATTAACTCAAAAAAAATAATCAGTAGCCCTCCTGTACACAGATGATAAAGGGCTGGGAAAGAAATCAGAGAAACATCACCCTTCACAATAGCTGCAAATAGCTTAAAATATCTCAGAGTACCACTAACCAAATGAGTGGAAAACTTGTATGACAAGAACTTTAAAACACTGAAGAAAGAAATTGAAGAAGACACCAGAAAGTAGAAAGATCTCTCATGTTCTTGGGTAGATAGAATTAACATAGTAAAAATGGCAATCTTACCAAAAGCAATCTACAGATTCAATTCAATGTCCATCAAAATCCCAGCAAAATTCTTCAGAGACCTCTTTCTTGTATCTATAATAAAACCTCAACCCCTTAGGAAGTCATATCCTCCTTTTTTTCTTTTTCCTTTTTTCATTCAGTTTATTGAATGACTCCTAGTGATAAATGCCTCATTTCATTCCTATTTATCAAGTACATTGAACATATTATGAAAGAATTTCACAAATGAATATCCATAGTGGCTTAATTTAGTTAGAAAGGGGGATGTGTTAGTTTGAATGAGAATGATCCATATGAACTCATATTTTTTGATTTCTTAGTCCCCATTTGGTGGAACTCTTAGAAAAGATTGAAGGCATGACCTTGTTGGAGGAGTTGTATCACTCGGGATGTGTGTGAGATTTACAATGCCCACACCGATCCCAGATAGTTCTTTCTGTGTCTGCATCATAGTTGTTTTCTCAATGTGCATGTCCTCAGCTCTGATCCAGAATCATGCCTGCCTGCCTGCCTGCCTGCCTGCCTGTGTATGTGTCTGTCTGCTTGTATACCCTCCTTCCTGTCTGCTGTCAAGTTCCCAACCACGATAGTCATGAGCTCAGAACATCTTGAGGACTCATGGACTTTTCAGTAGGGAAACACCATGTCAGGGAAAACAAAGCAAATATGGCTGAAATCATATCAATCAAAACCATTGTCATCTATTAATGGTTCTTCTGGAAATTGTTGATGGATCTATAATGTGTTTGTAGATCTTAGCCTTTTTATCATAAACCATGAACTGAACTATCAATTAAGATTATAGAGACTCATTAGAAGCCAAATACATGATTGGATTTACTGAGAGAAAGAGGTAGTTTGTAGCAGAGGGACCAATTAAAACTGCTTGGAAAGCTGGAAAAGATTTAGATTTAAATTGAATTAGCTTTTTATTAAGCACACACTTCAGCAGATATTGGCCTGGGTGTTTTCACATTATCATAGATCCGAGCTTCACAGTCACTCCATGAGGCAGAGGAAAATGTTCACAGCCCAGTAACCTGAGAGGCAATGTAGACCTTCAAACCTTGTTAAAGACCACACAACTGTCAAGTGGCAGAAAGCCAAGGCCAGATATGCATCAGGTAAATTCCAACTATCACATTGTTTTCCGGTATTCTCTACAATAAAAATAAACATGCACATACATGTCTTTCTGTTATACATTAGATGAAATAACAATCACATTACAAAATATTAGGGAATATATATGTATATAGCAATTTTATAAGGTTTATTTAGAAAATGTGTTATTTACTTTTGCTTTTTAACCATTTTAAACAATGAGGGCTAAAAATTAATGCATTTTTATAGTGTCTATGAACTCTTCCTGGTATGGATGGATGATTCTTTTTTAAATTTCCTCACCAAGCCTCTTTTGTCCTATTAATTTCATTTTCCTGTATCTAAAACTGTCACAGATCAGAATTCTGAACAAAGGAGTAGAATATAAATTACTATGGCTTCGGTGTAGGGTCTAAGCTAATAAGAATCTGTCTTAAACTGACTATAACATGCAAATTTGGGAAAAATAATCCCAAGCATTTCTTTTCATTGTGCAGTCTGGGGAAAGCAAAAGACTAAGCTGGGGTTTTCTTAACTCCTTCTTAACTCCATACTGCCTAACAATGCAGTATGAACAATAGCTGCTCATAAGGTGTAGTTGAACTATTCATTTGGAAAATAATACATGCATGAATCAGAGTTTTGTTAGTGTGACATGTTACATGTGACATGTAGCATACCTAGAACTTAAAGGGAGAAAATACTTGTTTTGTGCGATGGCTCAGATGTTCCAGATCATGGATCATGGACTCCTTTGCACTTAGGTGCATAGCAAAGACAGAAACATCATAATAGGAGGGTGTGACATTGGGGAGAAGCCTGGAAATAGAATAAGAGTGTTCCTGTATTGGTGCCCTCCTTCTAGTATTCTTACAGAGCCCTCCAGCCTACTAGATGCCACTTCCCACATTCTGGATGTCTTTTCCCTGAACTGCTGTCCCACATGCCAGCTCTCACAAGGATCATTCTTATAGACATACAAGTTTGCTCAGTATTTGTCCAGCAAAAGTAAGCTGTGTTGGGCACTTTCCAGTCATTAGCTAGACAGAAATCCTTGCCTGAAGGAGGAACGATCTAGGTAAAATGGTACACTAACTAATAAACATGTCTGTAAAAACATATTTAATTTTTAAATAAATATCTTAATTAAAGGGTCAGGGTCCCTTCATAGAAAGTAAGGGTGGTAATAGTATACAACACTTAAGAGGTAATGTATTTCTCTGTGTATAAACTGTAATTGTAGGTTAGAATTTTTCATGAGAAAAAAACAAAGAAAGACTTGTAGCCTGAAAGACCAAGGAAGCAGTCATAATGCATGTGAATCATACCAATATGACACCAACCCTACAGGGATTGTATGGGGACACATACCTTGGTGGTAACCAACAGCTCCCCAACTGGTCTAAGACACCTAATAAGAGGAATGCAATATCTGATACTGAAAATCTAGCTAACTATTCAGTGCTTGTAAAGTCATTGTTACTGAAGGAAAATCCGAAACCATTACTTTACTAAACTATCATACTGCCTAACAACAATCTATAAATATTTGTCCTTTTACCCACAGATAAGTGTGATCTTTACCCCTCTTCAAGGGAACTTCTCTTAGAGACCACTAAAATAAACCACAATCAATCAAAATTTGAGTTTGTGGAGTCCAGTTCCAATGGATCAATCTACAAAACACTCCTGTGTCCAAGTCTTAGGGAACATTGTGGAAGAGGGGGTGGAAAGATTGTATCAAGGAGTTTGTTGTCAGATTTTGTTTCCTAGTAACACCAATAGCTATGCCTCTAAAGTCTCACCAACACAATTGCTAAACAAGGAAGACTCATATAAAACTGAATGGGAAAAGGCTCTTCTAGCTTTATACAAAGAGCTACAGGCAACTTAGTAAAGCTGGGATCAGGAGAGGTGGTCTTCCCCATGGAAGAGCACATCAGTTGTTTTTCCATTACCAAATGGTCATCCTTGAATATCTATATACATATAACATTATATGAACTCATTAGATTACGTTTGACAATATATATGTATATACAAATATAGGGGAAAGCTTCTTGTTTGTTCCTGGCTAAACAGACCAAGAAGTAGTCATTTAGAAACCATGTTATTTGCAATATTGTTTGGCAAATAGCTTAAGCATATTTCTTGCTAACTCATATCTTAAACTAACCCATTTCCATTAATCTAAGTATTGCCATGTGACTGTGGCTTACTGGGTAAAAGTTTTGTCTGGTGTCTGTCTCCAGAGGGGCACAATGGCTTCTCTTTGACTCCACCTTCTTTCTCCCAGCCTTCAGTTTAGTTTTCCCTGTCTAGCTCTATTCTGCTAAGTCGCTGGTCAAAACAGCTTTATCATTAACCAATAAAAGCAACACATATACAGAAGGACTTCCCATATTATTTCCTCTTTTTGTTTAAATAGAAAGAAGGTTTTAAATTTAACATAGTAAAATAACATATAACAAAACACGCATAAAGCAATAATTACAGTTATAACATTTATATCTATGTTATGTTTTATAATAACTAAGGAAAACTATAATTATAACTATCTATTCTTCAACTCCATTGAAGACCCCAGAAGGATATATTACCTAAGTAAACAGGAATGCACTGTAAGCAACTTCCAAGCTCTAGAATGGACAGAGACATCTTGCTGCCTGGACAGTCACTCACAGTTTCTTCTGTAATATTGCAGGCACCTGTCTTCAGCATACTGGCCCATAGTATCAAGTAGACTTTTCCATGAAGGAGGAAATTTCAAAGACAATTCCACCTATATTGGCAGTTTATCAGTCACTTTCTTTTGTGTCCTGCAGAATATCTGGCAGAGTCTTTTAGGAAGCAGGAACCCCAAAGGACTATCTCACCTTCTTTAGGCAGCTTCAGGAGTTATTTTTCTGTGGGTTCTTCAAATCCTGTCAAGCAGTTCAGCCAAGAGCAGTTTCTTGTCCAAATTGCTAACAAACTCCATGAGGTGCCTCTTTAATGCCCATCATCCTTTTGAAATTATTGGTGCTGCCAGGAGCAGATGTGTCTCATTGCCATGAAACAGCCCAAGTTTTCAAAACATTAAATGCTATATTCTGTTAATCATTGAAAGGTTGAAGAATATCTATCTAACTGAAATACATCTCTATATCTAGAAAACCTAACTAACATGACTATAATCTTGACTATTATAGATAATTAGCTATTAACCTATATTTCTTAATTATGAGATATATTTTCAAATAAGCTACACAAACACAA
>NC_022010.1:52003739-52007517 GCF_000317375.1 Microtus ochrogaster
AAGCATATACAGGAGGACTTCCAACACCATTCAAATACATATATGCTTGCAACTAATGAAGAAAGAGGTCATGAATTGAAGGAGAGAAGTGAGAGAGGTATATGAAAGGATTTGAAGGGTAAAAAGATAGAGGAAAAAAGTTTGATTCAATTACAAATAAAATAAAAAAATCTCAAAAGAAAAATACAAAACAACTACAAAGCAAACAAAAAGCAATGGGACATAGCCTATTTAAGGGATAAAGATTCTGGAACCCTTCTTGCAAAGGTATCTGTTCTGATACCTTACTCCTCCTTACTCCAGCCCAGAAATGTATAAAATGTCTTCTGTGATAGGCCACGATCATCAGGGTAGAGAAATGTGATTCTATTTAAAATCTGGAAAGAATGTTCAAGAGTTTTACTTATTTAGTAGTTTGTTTTTCAACACTGAGAAATAAGATATTGAAAAATAAATTTTAGTGTCCAGATACAAAACAAAACAGGGCAGGAGCCAAGAGACCTGATGTTTATAGATGGGTACGTTTGCTAGAACTGAGCCACTTCAACTAAACAATAAATAGATTGAAGTTCTTAGGACAGTACGTGTTCTGCTTTGTTGGGGTTTTCAAAACAAGTTTGTATTATCTGTGCAAGAGTCTATCATTAATCCTTCATTTTTACCCTTCTCCACCATGAAATTTCCACCTGAAGTGTCTCACCCTCTGTAATGTAGTAACATTACAGAGCATCTTGGGGTAAAATTACTGAGAAGTATTTGTAAACTGTCTAAGTAGGGTTTGTGAATTGGACAGAAGACTCAATGAGTACAGATCATTGAGCTATCAGATGTTTCTTGTGGTGGAACATGAAAAGGTATGCTATATGGAAGCAGTGGTCTTTTGAGAAGTTCGCCTTTTATCAGACAGCAAGGCTGAATGTCTGGTCTGCATATCTAGGAGACAAATCTCTTTCAGAGCTTCACGTATTGTG
Source organism: Microtus ochrogaster (assembly GCF_000317375.1). Classification (NCBI taxonomy): domain Eukaryota; kingdom Metazoa; phylum Chordata; class Mammalia; order Rodentia; family Cricetidae; genus Microtus; species Microtus ochrogaster. Next base: position 52,004,711 of record NC_022010.1, read on the forward strand.
TATGTTTTCCCTCTTGTTTATGTGCACAAGGATGACAGTGCCCCTGGACACTGACCAGCAGTCAGTCAACTAACAAGCTTTCCATAAGTATCCCAAGGTGCATTGCACACTCAGAGGCCCAGACTGGAAGCTGGTTCCACTTTTCTGTGAGCTATGCTGACATGATTGAGCTCAGTGGGGGGTTTCATTTTGAATGCAAATGTTTACAGGTTAAAAGCTTGTTTCAGCATTCCAAGGGTAAACTGGGTGGGAGGTCAACATCGCATTCTTGTGACACATATTCTATTTGGAGGCAGTTAAAAACTGGAAAAATTGCTTGAAGAAGCATATGGAAATAAAAGAGATTGTGAGCAATCAAGGCTACATCTTCTGAGAATAGTATTAAAATCATAATTGTATAAGAAAATGGATCGGTCTCCTTTTGCAGAAAATCACCAATATGGTTTCCTGGTATTGGGACTCACCTAGGGAAGTGAGTAAGTTGGATTACTGTGTTAAAGTCACATGTGTTATATGTTTTAGAACTGCTGTGGGAATGGTGTGAGGAAGGAAGAAATGACAACTATTCTGCCTCCTCAAGTACTTTTCCATGAGGGCCTTTCTGGTTCTAAGAATACCATAGATCTTATCCGTGAATGTTGTCTGTATACACATGTATATGTGGACATGGTTGTGGGAATGCATGCGTGTGTACATGCATGCTTCATTATTTCTTGAAAAGCGTCTGAGCAGAAGTCTGACTAGATGCTGGCAGAGATATCCCTGCACTGATTTGATTCAGTTGTACTCAGCAATCCTCTCGTTTTTCTTTAAAACTAAAATTACCAGCAGATACTCAGATGACCTGTAGTTGTATTTCACATTTACCCTCCTCTTCAGTCAGGTCCAAATAGTGCAGAATTTTTCTGTTTGGCATCTGTCTGTTGCCTTTGTTTAATTCCCAGCCTTTAATTTCTTATCTAAATAATTTTAATAACGTTTCCACTAATTTTCTTCAACCTGCATGGCCTCTTTCTACCTCGTATTACAAAATCTCAAGTGATTACTCTAAACCCCAGATCATGGTGGATCACTTGCAGCTTAAAGTCTCAAAGTGGCTCCCCATAGCTTTATCACAATTCTAATTACTAAATAATAATATCCTTTGTGTGGTAGATACCATGCTTCTAGTGAGGCGCCTTCAGCCTGGCTTTTCTCTTAGGCTTCTTGCCATTTGCTTGTCTTAAATTCTAGGACTCTTGAATTTCTGTTGTGAGGAATGAGTTGTAATACTGAAGACTCAAGAGACAAACCCCAAGAGTCAAATAGTGTCCTAGGGTCTTTTTTAGATTCAATGCAATCTACTATCAAATACTATGAAGATATCACCAATGTAACACACTAAAGATTAAGTCTTTAATCCTATATTTCCTATATATGAATGCACCTATGGGATTAAATTTTGACGAGAAACAGTCCAGCCAGTTTTTGAATAGATGTTCAAATCAGAAAAAGATCACCAGGCCTGACAGAAGCTGTTCAAAGTATTTTCACACACACCAAACATTTACTGCATTTTGCACGCAATCTGCTTGTTTTCGCCAATCCGTAAATTTGAAGTAACATCACTTTGTAGTTTTAATTATCACATCTCATTACCAGAGAGAGGTTATTTGAAGGAAGAATCTGGTCAGTGGTATCCCAGAGCAATTGGGAGATGGTTATTCTCTAAATTACAAGGAAGAAAGTGGGTCAAAGCATCTCAAGCTTAATTATTCACTATCATATCACGACTGGCTTACTTAATGAAGGTTTGTGGTCTACATATTGTATTCCAGGCCACGCATAGGCTTCAGTGATCACTGAGTACATACTCCCCTCAAAGCTCTGGATTGTCCCTAAGTTTCCAGTTTGGCACTTGCTTTCCTTTCTCTCTATAGAATGTTCCTTGTCCAACCTTGACAAGCTAATATATGCTGCAAATACTTATCCAAATACCACCTTCTCCAAGAAGTGTGTGTGTGTGTGTGTGTGTGTGTGTGTGTGTGTATACAAATGTATACTGCCATAACACCCAAGGCAGGTTGTCATATGATACATATCTTGGCAAAATGTTTCAGGACTCATAGTAAAGAATGTCCAGATATTCACGTTAAATGCAAAAAAAAAATTGAGTTAAAGTGTTTTCTTCGCCTTCCACCAGCTTTGTGACATCACACTCATTCCATTTACTCATTTGTGGCATGTAAAATTCTATCTCTCTCTCTCTCCTCCTCCTCCTCTCTCTCTCTCTCTCTCTCTCTCTCTTCCTCTTTCTCTCTCTCTCTCTCTCTCTCTCTCTCTCTCTCTCTCTTTCTCTCTTTCATCTTTTTTCCTGTCTCTTTCTCTCCCCGCTCCATGAAACATGAAATCTCCAGATTCCCACTCTGTAACTCAGGTTAGCCCAAACTCAGTATATAGTCCACAGTGTTGAGAAGCTCTTAGTGATTCTCTTGCCTCAGTTTACAGAGTATTGGGACTACAGGTGTGGGTTGTGATGCCAAACTTAAAATGCCTTCAATTCACAGCATGAGTCAAATTTTCATGCTTTATCCAGAAATTTGATACTAGAGCCCTACATTTTAAAATGTCACTACTGGTTCCCAATGCTGGATGGATCAAGAAGAATTCCTTTAACCTCATTTTCCAAACCTGAAACAGAGGTAGGTGTACCACTGAACCCCATGTACACATCCTTCAGATGTACACACCCTTCAGATGTACACACCCTTCAGATGTACACACCCTTCAGATGTACACACCCTTCAGATGTACACATCCTTCAGATG
>NC_022010.1:52007987-52019542 GCF_000317375.1 Microtus ochrogaster
CACACAAGTACGCACATGCACACAGAGGCCAGAGGTTGATGCTTTGAGTCTTTGTCAGCCATTCCTCGCCTTGTATATTGTGACAGAGTCTCTCGATGTACTGGAACTCACTTATTAACCTTATCTATCTAACCAGTTTGCTGAAGAGATCTCCTCTTTCTATCTCCCAAATATTGGGGTTACAGGAAACTCCCTGGCATCTTCATATGTGTAGGGGTCTCTACTCAGGTCCTCACATCTCTCTAGCCCTTATAGCTACTTTAAATGTTTCATAAAACACAGAAAATAGCACACATCCATACACACATACACACACACACACACACACACACACACACACTGTATATATCATTTTTAAGCTACAATAGCTAGAAAGATCTTGGTCTTGAGTGGAGATGATTTCAAAGTAAAATACAACTTAAAACGTACTCTCAGACATCGGATCTTGGTACCTTTTGCTGCGTTGGTTTTCCTATAAAGTGAGAACCTAATCTGGGACTGGAGAGATAGCTCAGTGGTTAAGAGCAGTGGCTGCTCTTTCAGAGGACTCTTGTTTGATTCCCAGTACTCACATGGTGGCTCATAACTGTTTATTACTGCAGTCCCACATGATCCTCTTCTGGCCTCAGTGGGCACCAAGAGTGCACACAGTTGAGACACACATGCAGGCAAAACATCCATACGCAGAAAATAAAATTAAATGTAAAAAATAATTTTAATAAAAGAACACTTATAATTTTGTGACTATTAGTACATTTATTATTACTGTCATTGTATAGTGCTAATATCCTGAAACATAAAAACAGTTTTGGAATGGAAGGAAACATCATTATATTCATTCAACTGCTCATACTTAACAGCTGTTTGTGATAAAAGCTTGAGAAACAGAGAGAGAGAGAGAGAGAGAGAGAGAACATTTCTTATACTTAAAAACACTGGCCTGTCTTCTGAACCCCATGGGTAGCCACTCCGTTTGATGGGCTACATCCATTTTAACAAGGCCGCTTGGCCCAAGAGGCAGCCTAGTTTCCTCTCTAAGGACCCAAGGGTCTTTGGGGGCTTTCTCTCTCCCCAATCTTCATTTAATGAGCTGATTCTTCCCTTTATCTAGGATACCACAGAGGCCTTACTGGCTCTGAGCAACTGTGGCAATGGCTTTCTGGCTATTATTTTTCCCGTTAAGGATAGTACGTCTATCTCCTAAGGGGGAAAATTACTCTCTGAGAGGCAACGTTCTGTCAGTCTGGAAGGGTCAGTCTCTTATGTCTAAGGGAACAACAGCTGTGTCCTAGGCACTGCATTTTGCAGTGTGTCACTACCTTTTAGGAAACAGTAATCACTCCTTTTGCTTATTCTGGTAACTGCCAAAGTGACTTTCTGGCCCGGAAGATTCCAGGGCCATGTCAGGTGTCAAAAGCACAAGCAGCAGAGCTTGCCAGTGCATTGAGAAGCAGCTCTTACCGTGGAAATCACCCTCTTTAATCATGTCCAAAAGTCTATTTTCATCTTAACAGTTTTAGCCCAACACAAAATGACCTAGCTACTGAAACAAATGCCGAAAGCCTTGTATACTTAGCCGTGCCCTTCTTCTAATCCCCCTGACACTGTATCATCAATACGTAGAATGAGCCGTAAGGTCATTTATCTCAGTATTCTTAATGCAGAATGTAGTAACATCAGGCAGGGCATCAGTAACCCTGCCTCCCCCTCACCACCATCCTTCACTTTCCTCATATGAGGGAGCCCCCTGACTTTATGGCTTCATTTGTCTACAAGTCACAAGTTTCTTCATGAGCAAAGCAGAAAGGGCAACAGAATTTCACACAGATACCATAAGTTAAAGTATCAACAGACCATTAAGGTTTCCATGCTGGTTTTTATAGCTCTTATTGTAAATACGCTCTGAAATGAGAGGAGGAAGGAGAAAACATGAGAGAGGGAGAGGAAGGGGAAAGACAAGAGACAGAGAAAGACTGATGATGTATTCACACTTCATACATACCCACACATTCCTGTGTCAAAGGTTCCATTTCTCTAGACATTTAGAAAGTCAGGAAGATGTGAACACCAAAGTTTCACTGGGAAAAGACTGAATGTTTACAGTGTCACTTGATTTCAATGTGTTAACTCAGTGACAAGAAAATAAGAGAAAGAACATCCCATTGTCTCAGTGTGTGGGTGCACCCCTCGCGGTCCTGAGTTCCTTGCTCGTGCTCTCTCTCCTGCTCCTGATTTGGACCTTGGGGTTGTAGTCCGGTGCTCCAATGTGGGACTCTGTCTCTGTCTCCTTTCATCACCTGATGAAGGTTAATATCCAGGAGGATGACTATATGTTTTTCTTTGTGGGTTCACCTTCTTATTTAGCTTCTCTAGGATCATGAATTATAGGCTCAATGTCCTTTATTTATGGCTAGAAACCAAATATGAGTGAGTACATCCTATGTTCCTCTTTTTGGATCTGGCTTACCTCACTCAGGATAGTGTTTTCTATTTACATCCATTTGCATGCACTGGATCTGAAAAAGCATGGGATAAATACGGACTCGCTCAACATAGTGGACAATGAGGACTGCTTAGAAGTCAAGAACAATGGCACTGAGTTTTGATCCTACTGTACATACTGGCTTTGTGGGAGCCTAGGCTGTTTGGATGTTCAACTTACTAGACCTGGAAGGAGGTGGGAGGTCCTTGGACTCCCCACAGGGCAGAGAACCTGGTCTGCTCTTGGGGCTGATGAGAGAGGGGGAGTTGATTGGGGGAGGGGAAGGATGTGGGAGGCAGTGGTGGGGAAGAGACAGAAATCTTTAATAAATAAATAAATAAATAAATAAATAAATAAGATCAAATGTTTTAAAAACTTAAAAAAAGAAAATAAGAGAAAAGGAAATCTATGGCGAAATTAAAATTTTTACCTTTTAAAGGATATAGAAGGGCTGGATTCGGGGACACAGCAACCATTATCATTACTGAGTTTTGTTTTCTTTTCTCTGGGGTCCTGGTAACTTCCAACCCACTTCCTTGGATCTGCTTTGAGAGACCTTAGCATGGAGACAGCCCATCAGCTGCAGCTGTGGGACTACTCCCCTCTCTGGTATGCGTGCCAGGCCCTATGCTGCCCAAGTATTGATGAAAACAGAACCTAGGAGGAATGGTTGTGTATCAGATGCAGAAGCAGGCTGACTTCTCTGGTGGATCATAGGTATTCATGTTGAATAATTCTTATACCCCTCTATGTTTCTTTTTTGTTTTGTTTTGTTTTTTGAGACAGGGTTTCTCTGTGGCTTTGGAGCCTGTCCTGGAACTAGCTCTGTAGACCAAACTGGTCTCGAACTCACAGAGATCCGCCTGCCTCTGCCTCCCAAGTGCTGGGATTAAAAGCGTGCACCACCACTGCCTGGCCCCTCTATGTTTCTTATGTACAAAAACCAGCCTGTAAGATTCTAGAGATTCATCTCTTCCATTTACTCTGCTACCAATCATCTAAGTGAATTATGGATGGTAAAGTCTTAAGAAATTAAGATTAATTTTATTATATAGGCTATGAGGTGTTAAACATGTATTTTTTTCATATTAGGAAAAAAATCATGTGTTCCACTTTACTGGTATTTGATCAAAGCTTTAAGATGTGAAACATACTGACATAAATGAATCACCATCCTCATCATATTAGAAAATCCTACCCTTTATTGGTTTTTTCCATCAAGCCAACATGGAAATCCACTTAGCAAATACTGGGCGACTGTTCCTAGAGTGAACACAGTTTTCAGTTTCTTGCAAACCTCTGGTCACACCATACTTTGTCAGTAAGCTGATGCAAAACCATGTTTTCTCTGTGTATCTGTTTCAAGGCCCTTGTCTGCATCTGTGTTCTTGATCCTTTGACCTTGAGCTTCTTCCACCAGCCAGGTCCGAATGAATCTGTTCTAACAAATGTGATTTTGTTTTGTTTGAATTCTGGAAGCCTTTCTTGTTCTTAGAAACATGGGAAAGCATTTGCTAACATATCTGAGGTCTGCACTCCACAGTGCAAGTGCTAAGAAGACAACAGGAAGTTGAAAAGCATCCCCAAAATAGACGAAGTGAGAAGCAGACACTACATAGACTCAAAGGAGACTGCTTTCAAGGAAGAAAGCTGAATTGAGGAGCAGTGCTGTAGGCTGTGAATGTGCACTTGAAATACCCACAGAAGTGCAGTGATTGTTGGCATGCGGATTGCAAATCTGTTTCAGCAGCATTAATAAACAACAAGGAAAGTTTTAATTTATACTTTAGAGACTAGGACCAGAAAATATGATTCTCTTGGAGGAAACAATCCCTATGCTACAGGTCTCAATGATCTGATAAATCTAATGATCTCACAGAAAACCATAAGAGGCAGAGCATCCTGGGTTGATAAAGTCCATCAGACGGCAAAACAACAGGACAGATGAAGTCTCTACCTTTGCTAGTTGCTCTTGATTTGAACAAGTGCTTCTCAGTCAGTTTAACTTTGTGAATATCTTGTTTTGTGTGTTCCTAAACTTTTGAATGTTATTGCATTTTCCCCTTATATATCAACATCTTAAGCTACAAATTTCCTTCCCCCTGAGCAGCCAGTTGCCACCTAACCTTTGGTGGCTCTTCACCAGGGTGTGGGGACTGTCCCCAGAGCCCCATGGTGTGCTCTGAATGCAGAACTCCATTCTTCGTGAAGTCTTTTAAAGTGTGCAGTCCTTTTAAATCCAGGTAATTCTAAGTCAACTCTTTTCTTAGAATAGCCTTTGTTGATCAAAAAAAAAAAAAAAGCATCTCAAATAGACTAGAAAGAGACGATGAATAGAAACGGCACACAGTGTTTTACTAGGAAAGCTCATTAGAAGTCTTAGTGTTTGGAGGAAAGTTTGTCATTCTAATGAGCGAGTCTCCGGAGCAAACAGAGACTGCACAGAGAGAAGAAATTTGACGGGCATCTCACTGAATTTCTTTTTTCTTTTTGTTGTTTTTAAGAAGAGCCATTTCCTTTTCTTAAAGGATACAATTGCTGAGCTGGGGTTATAGCTCAGTGGTAACTGCTTGCCCAGCATGCCCAAAGGCCCAGATGTGGACGGCGAGTGAAGAAAGTGAAGGTATACTTGGTGCTCTTTTTCTAGAAACTGTATGTTTTAGTTAAACTTTTTTATTAAAACTTTGTTCATCCACATTTTACATATTTTCAGGTAACTAACCCCTATTGCTTTGTTTTATCTCCTGAGAAGCTAGAACTAAATAATCATTACTTGCTTGATGGCAAGCATTAATAAAAGCTGCCCATGCTTTTGTTCAGTTTAGTTTTCTTTATTCCACCAAATAATAACACAGCTAATTGACTACTCTTAAAATTCTAGGTTTAGCAGCAACTGCTCCCGCTCTCTTATGAAAATGCAGCATCCTACTCACCAGGGCCAGAAGTACAGCACGGACAGTGTAAAAAGTCACCAGGCTCAAAAGTACTAAGTCAATAGTGAAACAATCTGGAGTAGACCCCCAAATATTGCTTTTGTGGAAGATGTTATGATGACACCACTTTAAGAATTGCTCTTCCTCCATTATTGGTGGTGTAGCAGATGTCAGAGGCCTCAGGCCAGATCAATTACCCAAGCAATGAACAGTTGTAAGTAAGCATGAGTGGATTAAAGTGTACACTATGTGATTCCTCGGACCACACTATAGCTTCCACTAAAGATTTTTTGTCCCTTTCTTTGTTTCTGTTGAAAGCCATTGCTGACTGGTCAGAGGTTTCTGTCTCCCCATGTCCTTCCTGGCAGCTTATCTCAATAGCTCCACAACATAGGACTTCTCCCTGAAGCAGAACTTCCTGCTCTCTACTAACTTTAGCTGGAGGATGTCTCTAGGCCCAGGATGCACAACTTTCCTCAAGGGTGACCGTTGACAGAGTTACCTGCAAATGTTCTTCCCCTGATGACTCACATGGCAATGAGGCAAGTGCTCTAACCATTTTGATAGGACCTTACTGCCACATACAAAACTTTGAGGTAGGATCGTGCCAATTAAGGCAAATTAGGCTTTGTCCCCAGGCTCCCCAATCCTATATATTCCTGATACACTGCAATAAAGTTTATCTGATTCACTGAAGTCTGTCTCCTGGGTAGCTATCTCCATTCCTGCTCAGGGGCTGTCAAAGTTTTCTGTTTCTGCTACTGTGTCTTGCTCTCTAGACCTGGTGGTCAACAGGGCCAGAAGGAAAGAGAATCCCCCCCCACACACACCACACACACACACACACACACACACACACACAAAGTTTTGTTTTTGTTTGGTTTGATTTGAGCATTTTCCATTGAATTTGACTTTGTTTTGAGAGGAGGTTGTAAGGACAGAGGGCAGACACAAGGGGGCAGGGAGCTAAGAGGGATAGGAGTTCATGACATGAACTTTACAAACAATCAATAAAAGAAAAAAAAAAACCTACTCTTCCAAATACACTTTACAGAGATGCAGGGCCAATGACTGACGCATTGTAATTGCTCAATAAATGCTTACCACATGTCAGTATCCCTGCTTGCATTAAACTACCATGTTTATCCTATACTGTTTAGTTGCTCTCACTCTGTAAATGTTCTCTTTTTACATAATCCTTGCTTACTCTGATCCATCTTAACTCAAGTAAAAGTGTAGCAATTTCTCCTCTATTTGCAAGGCTCCTAGCAGTGAAATCAGCACCTGTGCTTAGCTGGCTTTTGGGAACCTGTCCCCCATGCTGGATTACTTCACCCAGCCTTTATGCAGGGGGAGGAGCTTGGTCCTACCTTACCTCAACTTGATGTGCCAAGCTTTGATCAATGGGAGGCCTGCCATTTTCTGAATGGAGACTGAGGTGGCAGATGAGGATGCGGAGAGATGGAAGTCAGAAAGGAGGTCATCAGGATTGGAAGGAGAAGAGGGAGAAGAAAAAATCAAAAAAATTTACTTAAATTAAAAAATGCTTTTCTCTTTTAGATACATGCTGAATCACGATATTCATTAGCCTTTTAATGATACATTGTTACCAATGCACATTAATATACTAGTTTTTGTTTCCAATGCCGATGATTAAATGTGGCCGCATTTAGGCTAGGCAGTCATACTACCACTGAACTGTATCTCCATCCCCTAGATTATTTGATTTTAATATTTTCAAATGTGCATCCATTTTGATGGGTTCTGAGAAACTAAAACAAGAAAAGGAATAAATATATTTACCTAATAAGAAAGTAGGTAGTGAAAGTAAACACCTTTTCAGTTCTTCTTAAATGACTAAATGCTATTTAGAAAATAAATTCAATTCCTAATTTCTCAACCCTACTATCAAATTAAAATGTGCCATTTTTTCTTGTTTTATTTCATAAAGGAGCAATTTTAATCTGAAATTCTCGTTCATTTCAAATCTCTGGTCACCATTACAAATACTAACATAAATACATGTTGTATTGACACAGTTCTTATGAAGTAAATGCTGTACTATTTTTGTTTTGTTTTCTATAAGTCTTGACTCTCTCTCACCAACTATCCAGGAATTCTATGCTCAAGGACCTACCAAATCAGGCACAGAGGCTGGAGTTTGGCAAGTTCAACTAGATAATTATTGTTTCCATGGTTGGCAACTGTAGTACTGTTAGAATTTCTAGGTGTCACATAGTATTTCATAAAACTGTCCCTAATTCTCCAGGAATATTATGTCACGAGCTTTTCTTTCTTTCCTTCTTTCTTTCTTTCTTTCTTTCCTTCTTTCTTTCTTTCTTTCTTTCTTTCTTTCTTTCTTTCTTTCTTTCTTTCTTTTGTGTTTTCTCTCATGTCCTTCCATGAGGCATATGAGTGAATAACCATTGGATTGAGAAAATGCTCTTCATAAGGTGACAGCTCTTCAGAATTTAAATGGTTGACTTGTAGTTAATTTTGTGTAAAACAAAATTATTTGAATATTGTTGCATTTATCAAAATGCCTCTCTGGGAAATGACTTTGATTTAGCAGAATTAATTCATTTTACTTCATTTATTAAACATTTATTAGGTTTCCTATGTGTGCTGAGCATTGAGCTAAGAATTCTAGAGGCTTTAGGCATGTTTAAAATTTGCTAGAGACATATTCTTTCTTCTGTTAGTTTAACTAGTAGGAAATGTGTATACATAAAGAATTACTTTTTTGAGATAGAAGGAATTAATTGTCTAGAGAGGCTATCCACTTTGAAAAGGAAAAGGATTGAGTGTCTAACTAGCCACAGGGACGCTTTACACCAGAAGAAGCTGCACTTAGACTGGGTGAGCAAGGATATTCACAGCCAAGTGCGGATGAGGTGAGCTCTCCCCACGAAACCTAGCTAGTCTGTTCATCGTGCCAATTGAATTCTGAAGGGGTATGGAAAGGGATTGGGATGGATGGCTAAAACCCTGGAACTCATTTGATTAAGTTTGAGTAAAGCTTAAGGAGAAGCAGAAGGGAAGCTCAAAGGCCAGACGGTGTCACTCAAGGGAAGCTGCCAACATCAGGCCACAGAATGGCCGAGTTCCGTCTGTGTATTATGGGGAGGGTAGTGAACTGAATCTATGGATTCTTTTACAACACCAGTGTTGTGGCAGAGTGTATGCTGAATGGTCCATGATCTTCCATGTTCATCTAGCTGCCTCCTTTCCATTCTTTTTGTTTTGTTTGTGTTGTACAGATCCACCACCCATTTGGACTCTGGATGCTAACAACGTGTTCTATTACTAAGCTCCACCTCTTGGCCCTTACATAATTGATTAATTGATCTCTCCAGAGAATTTTCTCCCTTTTATACACTGAGACTTGTAGGAACATTTTGAACAGTGTTTCTTTCCCTCGTAAAACTGAGATCTGAGAGACTCAGAAATCTTTGTAAAAGCAATTGTCAAAAGTGTTACAAGGTAAATGGATAAGCCTTTTGGAAAGATGACTATTGTTGTAGGAGGCCACTTGTTCATTTCCTGGCCGCCCAGACTCTTGAAATAACCATACAGAAACTGTATTAATTAAATCACTTCTTAGCCTATTAGCTCTAACTTCTTATTGGCTATCTTTTACATCTTAATTTAACACATTTCCATTATTTTACCAGCAAGGTTCTGGCGTGTCTGTCTCTGGCAGCAGCTCCTTGGCTTCTCCCTGACTCCGCCTCCTTTCTTTCAGCATTCAGTTTAGTTTTCCTACCTAGCTCTACTCTACCCTATCACTAGCCTGAGACAGTTTCTGTATTAACCAAAGGAATTCACAGCATACAGAGGAGAATCCCACATCAGACTATCGTGTTATCATTCCATTATCTGTACTTGTTTTCTTTTTTTAGTTTTATAGAGCTGAGGACCAACCCAGAATTTCATAGATTCTAAGGAAGTGTCAAATTACTGAGCTCATGCCAAGTCTAGCTATAGTTTATTGTTGTTTAAAATATTATTTTATAACATGTAGTATATATGTGTGTGTGTGTGTGTTTGCATGTATGTGTATATATACTCAAGCATATGAGGGTGAGAGGAAGGATAACCTTGCTTATCCGTCCTCATGTTTATCCAATTTGAACCTGAAGCAAATGCCAGGATTCCAGGCTTATGTTGTAATACGAGCGGCGGGCTACGTTCCTGGCACCCGGACACCCGGACAGCTAGCTTTATCTGAAATAATTACATGGAAACTGTATTCTTTTAAACACTGCCTGGCCCATTAGTTTTAGCTTCTTATTGGCTAGCTCTTACATATTGATCTAACCCATTTCTAATAATGTTTGTAGCCCCACGAGGTGTGGCTTACCAGGAAAGATCTTAACCTGCATCTGTTTGGAGTGGGAGAATCATGGCAACAGCCTGAATCTGTTTCTTTCTCCCAGCATCCTGTTCTGTCTACTCTGCCTATCTAAATTCTACCCTATCAGAGGGCTAAGCAGTTTCTTTATTAATTAACCAATGAAAGCAACAAATAGATACAAGACCCACCTCCATCAGGCTGAGTGTTCTATGAGTTTCTAAGGGTTCTCCTCTTTCTGGTTTTCATCTTGCATCGGGAGACCTGGGATTGCAGGTTCTCAGTACAGTGTCAAACATCACATAGGATTAGGAATCTGAATTGAGGTCATCATACTTGTATAGCAAGCATTTTACCTACTGGCCTATCTCTACTACCTTAAAATATAATTTTAACTACTTATACTTTAAGAATCAACAGATATGCCTTCGACATTCACCATGTAGTGACAGAATTAAGAATTTCCTGGGTTGTTTTGGCTTGTGGTCTAGTGCTGAGTTTGAGAAAGGGGTGTTAGGAGTGTGCTGCATAAACATTGTCCTCTGACATATAACCTAGACACTCCTTTAAGAAAGAGGTTCAGTATGTAAATACTATAAATGTTTTACACTGTAGAGTTATTATCAGACCCAGGCAGTTGATGGCTTGCTTTATGTTGAGTCAGGACATAGAACCAAGGTGAGCAAATGTATGCATTAGAGGAAAATAACTCCTTATCCTTTTAAGGTATCTATCGTTCAGGCAACTGCTGAACACTGTGGCTCAGTGGGCTGTGAAGAGGAGAAGGCCAGCGTCTGCTTTACACATGGTAGCTAGAGAGACTTGGGAATTTGATGGAAATGTGCTATTATACATCATCTAAAAGAGTGTTTATCGAACCCACCCACAAAAAAGACAAAATCTAAAGTCATCTATTCACCCTGCAGAATGAATGCATCCCAGTGCAGCACAGCTAATGATTTTTGTGCATAAACCTGCATTTCAATCTCCATAAACAGTTTGTGGATGCTGTCTGTGCTGCAGATTTTGGATTTGCCTGCCAACTTCCCCAGCCTCTCTGAGCTCCTTGTTCTCTTCCTGCTGAAGAGTCTGTGGTCCATCTTTCCCTAAGGCTGTAGGGCACATATATACTCTAAAAGTGGGGCAATCCTGCCCTCAGCTGGTCAAAGAAATTATTGCACTTGGGATTCCCCGCTCATACACAGAGAATCTATTTTGTGATTTTTCAAGATGTACTTTCTTGAAAACTCGAAAGTTTAGCGATTTCCCAAGGCACACGTATTACTTCAGTTATTATTACAACTTTTGTGGTATTTCTGGAGTTGTCAACTAAGAGAAGAATACAGATTGAGCTCCTGGTGGAATAATCCTTCCTGGCACTTCCCTGGATTGCTAAATGGAGTCAACCAAAGTTTAAGTTCTTAATAGGCATACTTTAGATCTGCGATAAGAAATCTCTGGATAGAATGAGTGAGTTGTGTATAACTATTTTTCCTTTGTCTCTAATTTATCTGTCTGAGGTCTTTTAGGAGGAAGAAACATTCAACTGCTTTAATAGCTTCTGAACTCAAAGAAGGATCTAAAAGAAATAAAAGAAATATTTTCTCATAAAGCAGGGAGGATTGTGAGCAGCAGGACAGTGGACAAAGTGGAAAATACTCTCTCTAGTATCCTAAAGCCCCAAAACACCCAAGAAACACAGTTTCCTCCATTAAAAGAAGCAGCATTCTCTCTCTCTCTCTCCCTCCCTCCCTCCCTCCCTTTCTCCCTTTCTCCCTTTCTCCCT
>NC_022010.1:52019642-52033243 GCF_000317375.1 Microtus ochrogaster
AACCGCAGAAAGTAAAAGCCTGCTTCTAATCTCAGATACAGAAGAGAGCAAGAGACATTTTCCTCATAAGTGAATTGGTTCTGACGGGACTGAAAGTAAGAGAAGCTAGACATTTAAACTTTAGTGATCTCACCAAATAATCTTTCAGGCACCTAAAACACACAAACCATTTGCCAATTTACTTTTCAGTAGTTTCTCTTGAACTGTTATTCAGTTTGGAATTACCATCCATTTTAATGTGGACTCATAGGCAAAATTCTGTTGAATTCTTTGAGAAAAGTGGTAGAAGAGACACGTAAGGAGCCCCAAATTAGAGACATGTCTCTAGTCTGGCACATGCTTCTGCAGTATGGTGTATTTTTTTTTTTTTGTGAAGACATATTCAGCAGCGTGCTGCCAATCTCTAAACATCCAGATGTGCATTCTTGAGCATTTAACACAAAGACAGCCTCCATAAGGACATAGTCTTGTACAGAGCCTATAACATCTGAACTTCAGCATTCAAAATACCATATTGAGAAAGTGGAAACATCACAAAGCAGTGTTGGTTTCTTCAGAGTAAGTTCTCTTCTTTCTCTGTAGCAGCATCATTTGCTTTGACTTCTCTTTATTTCCTGCAGCCTTTTCAAGGCAGATCGGTAAGCTCTGTTGTTCTTCTCAAAACCTTCCTTCTTCTACTGTTCTTCCACCCACATGATACTCACAAGATCAGTGCCGCAATTCCATGTCCATCCAATATGCAGCAAGGCAGCAGCCCAGGCCTCCGTTTACGCATGCCACCACTAGTTCACACTCTGCCAGGGCACTGGGTACTGAGCGGCAGTCTGTATCCTTGACATGGCTCTCCATGTCATACCTCATGGGCCCTTGTTTTTAAAGCTCCTGTCCAGAGGCCCCACTGAACACATGAGTGGTGCGCTTGTTTTTCAGTGGCCAAATTGTATACATTTTCCATGCACTTCTTGTTCAAACAACATGCTCTTCTTTTTCTTGTCTGTGTCAAGGACAAGCTTGTGCCCTTATTCATTTGCAAAAGCTTTTCTGATCATGAGGCCAAAAAAATCTCCAGCTCGCTCCATTCATGTCTCTACACACAAAACAGTATTTTCTGCCATGCTTTATAAAGGTTTATTTATCCATGTGCATTTCTCTCGTTTACTTCACTCTATTGTGCACAGCTTAATGGCAGACATATTTTTAAATTAAGTTTATTTTTATTTTATATAGCTACTACAGTTTCCCTTCCCTCCTCTTCTCCAGTTCCCTCCCCCAACTTCTCCTCTGCCCCTGCCCAATTCACTCATTCTCTGCTTCTGTTCAGAAAGGAGCAGATCTCCCTTAGGTGTCAACAAAGCATGACTTATCATGTTGAGGTAGGACTAAGCTCCTTCCCAAGTTTTAAGGCTTGGCAAATCAACCTAATATGAGGAATAGGTTTCCCAAAGCCTACTGAAGCATCAGCTCCACTCACACTGCTAGGAGTCCCACAAGTAGGCCAAGCTATACAACTCTCACACATATGTAGATGTCTTATGTCGGTCCCATGCAGGCTCCCATGTGTCCTGTTAGTCCAGCGTCCCTGAGTTTCTATGAGGCCAGGTAGGTTGTCTCTGTGGGTTCCCTTGTGATGACCTTGACTCCCCTGACTTGTACAATCCTTCCTTTCTCTTCAACAAAATTCCTAGAACTTTGCCCTGGGGTTGGCTGTGGATCTCTTCATCTGCTTCTATTAGTTAGAAGGCTCTTTGACAACAATTAGGATAGTCACCAATCCGATTACAGGAGATGGTCAATTCAGACTACCTTTCCACTATTGCTGGGAGTCTTAACTGGAATCATCCTTATAGATCTGTGAGAGTTTCCCTTGCACCAGGTTTCTACTTGACCCCCCAAATGCTTCCTCCATCAAGGTATCTCATTCATTATTCTCCTTCTCTGCCCCACCCCCGACAAGATTCATTGTATATACCCACCAGCCCTCAGTCTACCTAGGTGATCTCTTCTATTTCTCCTTCCAAGGAAAACTCATGTTTCCTACTTTGGGCCCCCCTTGTTACCAAGCCCCTCTAGGGCTGTGGACTGTAGCCTAGTTATCCTTTACTTTACAGTTAATATGTGCTTATGAATGAGTGTATGCCATGTTTGTCTTTCTGAGTTTGGGTTATCTCACTCATCATATTTTTTTCTAGTTCCATACATTTGCCTTCAAATTTCCTGATGTTATTGTTTCTGACAGCCGATTAATGTTCCATTGTGTAAATGTACCTCATTTTTTTATATCCATTCTTCAGTTGAGGGACATATAGATTGTTTCTAGCTTCTGGATATTATAAACATAGTTGGACAAGTGTCCTTATGGCATGACTGAGCAACTTTGGGTATATAATCAAGATTAGGATACCTAGGTCTTGAGGTAGATTGATTTCAAATTTTCTAAGAAACTACCCTGCTGATTTCCAAAGTGGATGTATAAGTATGCACTCCCACCAGCAATGGAGGAGCCATCTCCTTGCTAATGGCAGAGATCTTAACTCATCTGTCTTTACATTCTTGTATGCATATCAACAATTATATATATATATGTGTGTGTGTGTGTAAAGTTTATGCATAAATTTTCACATAAAAATTCATTTATGAAACAAATACTAGTTCCTTATGGACTGCATAAATCAAGAGTTTCATCAAAATATTTTGCTTAGAGAAAAGTCTACCAGGATCACCAATGAGGCAAGGTTTAGAAAGTGCCATGTGACTGTTCTCAAGGAAACTGCTTAAATGAGCAGATTAGAATCAAACATGATTAGCATATTAATCATTGAAGTATGTACTTTGAAAAGAACAATTGATTTTTTTTTTATTTATTGCTTTTAAACTTGTATCCTAAAACTTTCTAACAGCAGCTAAGTTTTTGTCATGGATACTACTCACAGTCCACAACTAGACACACACTCTACAAGATTAGACATCAAATCCTTGAAACTTTTTGCATGATCGATCCCAGCAGAGTTGTCTCCTTCACACCAATGTATTTGAATTCTACCATGATGAAGAACATCTTTCGGTGGTACTCACTGTGCCCCCAGTGTGTATTTGACACAAAGAAAACCGAAGTTGGCAAAACAAGACCAAGCTCATGTTCTCTTTTTGTCTCTCTGTTTGTCTTCAGGGTAGAAATGTTGTTTCTCCATTCTATTTCCTGTCATAAACACCTTAAAGGATGCGAATCTTAAGACCTGAAGATCATAAGATGCTAAACAACATTTCTATCCACTGCTGCAGTCTTCTAACTAATAAGGTGTCAGAAAATAATGCAATGGATTGTAGATTTTTTTATTGTTTTGTTTCACGAAAAATGTAATTATAAAGAAATCTCATCATCAATGTCACACAGAGATATTACTGAGCAGCTGCCTTCTGCTGAAATACGTTCACAGCACCTTTTATTTTTCATCTTTCCCTTTTCCAACCATGTAACACACCACCTCCATATCCTGGGAAGGTGGACAGACAAAGCAAAAACCTTTATGAAGATTGAGATTAGTTGCTGGGCCTTAAAGAAATGTTGTCCAACCACCTATTGTTTTACTGCAAAAGAAAGTAAAATTTAGAGAGAAAATAACTTTTGTAAGAGTTTTCAGTACATTAATAATGGCTTCTAGACAAGAAAAGTCATTCAGCGACCCATTTGTGTTCTTTTTTTTTTTTTCTGTGAGCACATTTCATTCCTGGAAGCTAAGTTATATGTGGGTCTGTCTTTCTATTCATTAATTCATTCATGCATGGATCTCATGTCGTTTTCTACAGGAGGAGGGCTAGATAAGTCTTCCTGAAAAGAAAACTACAAAAGGTGGGATCCAATCTGAGTTTCAAAACAGCAGAAAAATAATTATTATCCTCATGAGAATAAAATCACAGCAGGATGCTGCAGGCAGCAGGAAGAAAAGGAGAGAGTCAGAGTATAGAACTGCATGAGAATTGCATGGGGACACAGGTTATGAGGAGCACACTGAAAGATGCGTTTCAGCAGGTAAAAAGCATTAAATCATCAAGGCTCTCAAATTCATTGCAAAGAAATATTTCTTTTCTCTAAGTAGCAATAAAGAACATGTGAAATTTTTCTGGTTGAATTTTATGGGAGAATATATGTGTTCAGTGATCAGGTCTTCACTTTAGAGATACCATTATGTTAACAACATAGGAGTCAGAAGTTTAGGGAACTAGACAGAAGATGATAACAGCTCAAAAAAAGGTGACAGCCACATTTGGATCTAAATCTCAACTTCATAGGACTGATGGCGACCCAAGAAATGTGAACATCTGGCATTTGATCCACAACACACTTAATCCACATGTTTCTACTCTGAGAATAAGCTGTAAGAACACATACAACTCTGAAAGTGTAACATACCTGGTACTTGTGGCTATGTATGTTTCTGATGAGTGAGAAGCATTGTATCCTCTGAGGAGAGACACCCCTACATTTTTAACAGCAAGCAGTGAAAGTCTACAAGAGTTGAGGTGTTGTTCTTGGTATCTAACTCCCCACCTCAGAAAGAAACCCTGTCTGCCTGGATAATTGTGTACAGGCTTCACATGGAAGAGAAATGAATTTTTGAGGCATGTATCTTTTGGCTGAAATCGATGTAGTAGATTTGTAACTCTGCACAAGCAGCGGTAATTATCATGATTCTCCCAGAAGAATTTCAGCAGCGATTCACAAAACTTTAGAGAAGTAGTCTTTTGGAGGTGGAGGTGAGGAAGTGCTGCGAGAAATGAACACTTATCATTTCATTGGCATCCCTGGCTATAATCCAGAGTTACTGGGATTTCTGAGAGACAACGTAGTAACTGCGTTCAGTTTGGCTTAACTCTTAATTTACACTCTAAGCTTTTCTGACTTTTTAATTATGAGAACCAAAAAAAAATCATGTGTTTAAAAACAGTTTAAAAAGCTTGTAATCTCAAAACAATGTCATGGCTTAATCTGAATTTGTAAAAATACTTAGGCGCACAATGGCATATACTATAAACTAAAGGAGCATTCTGCATCAGCATCTAGATTTCCTGATCTTTAATTAGAGCACCAATGTAATGGTTATTTCTTTGGCATTGCTATGTTAGTACTAATTGCCACATACAGCATATGAAGATATTTAGGAAAAGATGCCAACTTAGTGATACGAAATGCAGAGTGGGACATAAATGTTCTCTTCCAGATGTTATGTGCTTTTTGATTGATTCCTATAAAGTAAATCCTCAGTTATTGAGAACTGTGACTCAAGTTTCTAAGCACAACTTCCTTTCCATGCATTGGGAACATAACTGCTATGAATATTGTGACTTTCTATTTGTTATTAAATTTTAGCCCAAATATCAATTTATCATGTATGTGTATTTATGTTGACCCATATACAGTATTTACATAAGTCATAAAACAAACTTTTATTATGAGTATTCTGTGCAAGAAAAGACAACTTAAATTTCTGTAAATATGTGAGCATTCAAATTCACTTTTCTCTCGACAGAAGAAGGAGCCATTAGTCTAAGCTTAATTTTATGATTGTCTTACTTTATAAAAATAGAGTTGTGTCATATAAATTTTACTAGTAAGTTACTTCACTTTACTTATTTTTAAGCTTTATAAAATAACATTAAATATATTTATCATTCTAATATTTCTATTACTGTGCAATACTTCGTTGGATGAATACTCTAACATTTAGAGGCATACAAATTTGTATATATATACATATATACACACATATATATGGTGCATTAAATTATATAGGTTTTCACTGTATAAGTTAAATATGGGAAGTTGGCAATTTTTCTTATCCTTACTATGCAATTTTAAGTAGAACAGAAATCACACAAAAAGTTGGTTCCTCAATGACATTACAACTGCCTTATCTTCAAAGTGTTAATAAAAATACTGGATAAGGCTAGAGAGATGGCTCAGTGGTTAAGAACACTGGCTGTTCTTCAAAAGGTTCTGGGTTCTGTTCCCAGCACCCAAATGGTGGCTCACAAACCTACGTAACTCCAGTTCCAGGACATCCAGTGGCTTCTTCTGGGCTCTTCAGGCACTTCACACATGCAGTGCACAGATATACATGCAGACAAAATACCCATACACAGCAAAGGATGAAATATTGAATAGTATTAATAATGCCTGTGTTCCCTGAAAAAATTCAGATACTATGATCAAAAATATTAAAGTATCAGTAACTTAACATTAAATCTGTAATACTTATATTACGAGCAACAACATGAATATATGTAGTAAATTGATGTTAACCTCAAACTTTGCAGCATTGTATAAATGAAAAATACATACTCTTCCAGCTATAGTATAATTAAAAGCAGGTATTATCATAACATGATAATTTTTTCAGATATCATTTTTTTCTGCTATATTGTCACATATTTAAGATATACATATAAATGATGTAGCATGCTCTCATTTTGCATAGACTAATTAGCACCTGTTACAGCCCATCAGGAGAGATCCTGACAGTACTGTAATACAATCCAGAATGGAGCCCAAGATAAACATTCTTTAGAGTTCCAGAACAGTGCCCTCTGTTGTAGCTGCTAAGCGTTCCTTTACATTTGTTTTACAGCCCTATACTTTGAGAATATGTTAACCCACCAAAACCTAAGTGCCATATACCATATCTAACTGAAAATTTCAATACAATTTCAATAGCTTTTTAATTAATTATGGAGCATGTAGAATATATTAGATATGTCAGCATTTGCTTTCACAGGACATTGCATTGCTACTGCAAACAGCTTTCTCCAAAAATAAAAATAAAAAAATACGAGTAACCAAATAGGATAGGTCCCCTTGTCTACCTTTGTATTATTTAATCCATGAATTTTCCTTTCTTTTGCAATCATATGTTATCTTCCCTCTAGTTAATATAGGAGCATCATTCCTCCTCCTTCTAAAAATGCATCTCTTCAAAATATCTCAATCTTCATTCCTTAACTTTTGGGAGACATAGTTCAATGTATTATTATACACATAAACAAATTATACATCTTCGTTCGCTCTCTTTTTCCTTGTATCTTTTACATCAACATTTGAACAAGTAGTAAACAAGGCAAATGGACAGACACCCGAGATTCTGCAGTGAGGACACACACCCGAGATTCTGCAGTGACCTTAAACTTGACTCCTAACTTTGTAATGAGCTTCATAACAAGTAAATAATGCTCCCACACTCTCCCACTTACCATTCAGTATTATAAATGTTCCTTTTTATCATTTTGCTTTTGAATTATAAAAGATATCTGCCCTTGAATTACTTGTTTCTGTCCAGCTTGGCATGCACCCCACCCCTAATTCCACTGGCAGGTTTTTCTTTGAAATTTCCCAGTGGAAAGTACATTGTCAACTTCAACACTTTTTAATCCTTGTTTTATTTTAGCTCTAAACAGATTTCAGCAGAGTTGTTTTTGCCACTCTCTTTATGGTCTTTTCCTTGTATTGTTTGATTTATCGTATTCTTGTTATACTATCACTATATTTTTCTGTCTAATCTTCACATCTTCTTTGCTTACTTTTTTGTCTCCTCCCAACTTCTCATGTTGCCATTTCTCAGGGATCAACTCACAGACTCTTTTCAAATCAGTGCCTTATTAAATCATCTTAGATATGACATTTCACACAGCATCTACACAGTTAGATAGGTCGTCTTCCTCTTAGTCTCAGATTTAAATTTCCAGAGGTTTTTTTTTTTTTTTTTCAGTATGACATTTCTGTTTGGGAGGATAAAAACTCCCTGACTCTATCCCCATCACCAACACATGGACTATATGATTTTGAGTGTGTAAATGCTTTGGGAAGTCATAGATTTCTGTGAGAATAGAGGCTATAAATGTACAATTCTGAGTTATTTTTCTCATCTTTTTTCAAAATATTTGTCTGTCATTCTAATGGATTTTATAGTTAATGGGTCAACCATTAACAATCCTTTTAGCAGTATTCTTGTCTTTTTTCCTGTATGATGGTAAAGAAGTTTTAGTAGGAACGAAATTCTTGCCAAGTAAAGCAGGCAGAGGAGAAGGGGGCAGAGAAGAAGAGAAGGAGGAGGAAGTGGCAGGGAAAGAGGAAGAGACAGATGAGAGACTCTGGGAGGAGATAGAAGAGGATAAAGAAAAAAGAGGATAATGAAAGAAGGAGTAGGGTGAAAACAAGAAGACAGGGAGAGAAGTGGTTGAGTGGAGGAAATGGGTACTAAGTAAGCAAGTCCCATGAGGTCTGAAGAAAGAATTTGGTTTATCAGCAGAAAGACATAAATATCAAAGCAAACAGAAAATGACTGTGAGTTGCCATTCTTCTAAATATGGTGTTTGTGTTCCAGCTTTGCTCATTGGTCTGAAAGAACATGTCGTACTCTGTTCTTCCTGTATGGAGGCCCCTTCACCCATCCCAACTTGTTACTGTGGCTGTGGTTCTTGGCAGGGCTGTGGGTCTGGCTGTGGACTTTTGATGTGATTGTCAGCACTGTCTAGCCTCTCGACTGGATCCCCGGTTAATTTATGATTTTTCATAGCAGATTGTCCTGCAGAGTGCATAGACCATTCCCTGATCCTTCTGGTCCCTATGATTATCTTTTCTATGGCAAGAGAGAAGTGGAAGGACACTTGTGACTTCTATGCATTGCTAAGATGTAAGAAAACAAAATTGCTTCCAGTCAGGCAAGGTTACTAGGCAGATACATCAGAACAGACACATAGTCAATCTGTGAAGTGCAGCTCGCAGAAGACGGAGATGGATATTGGGAGTGACTACGGGCTTGACTCGCTTCCCTCTTCATCAGAGTCCATAGATAAAGCACATCAACACTAAAATTCTAACTGTGGCAGAGGATGTCTGACTCAATTGCTCTCTGTTAGTTATTGCATGTGACTAAGAAAAACAAGTATCAACGCTCAAAAAAACCACAAGGAGAAAGAAAGACCTTTGGAACAGAATGACAGAAAATCACTAGGATGGTGCAATCCACGCAACCTCACTCTCACTGCTGACAATTTAAACCAAACTTTGGGACACGCTATAGATTAAAACTCTATTAAAGCCTAGAGACTTTCATTCATTTAGTTCAGAGTCTCGCTATTACTAAGATCACAGTAATATATCAGAAATAAAATATTTTCAGATGCTCAGTTTGAATTCAACAAATATGGATTGTGTGCCTCTTATGTTAGGCAGTTGCAGTAGTACCGAGCATGCCTCTGGACGTCAAGAACAGTCACTGTAGCCCTCATGGGGTGCATAGTCCAAGCCATATGGTGACACTTCAACTGAAACTTCTAAAGATTTAAGTTAACAAGGGCAACAATTCAACTCAAGCAAGATGAAATGTGGGGTGTAAACATTTTGCCATGGTCTCTGGAGTCTTGGTATAGATCCTCATGTTTGAACTACTAAGAAAAAGGGAGATATTGCACTTGGCGAAGGCTTCTGTGGGGGAAAAAACACCTGGTGTGTGATAGTCACACTTGCTACTTTCTTTCTATCATATTAATCTAGAATACATCCCTTTTGGGAAGCTTATTCTTAAAAGAAGTTCCTAGAAATGGAATGTGCATCAGACTTGGACAGTATCCTTTGGGTCTCTACTGATATTACAAATTACTGAGTCCAGAGACTCCGTTCTCTTTCGCCTGTACTTGGTTGTGTAATACAGAAATTAAGAGGATGAATATTATTCTCTTGGTTTAGCTGAGTGGAACGCATCATTTTATTTCTCCCTCTATTGGTATAGATTCCTTGGTCTTTGCCATGGATTGTGAAAGGCACGACTGTTCAAAATTAGACATATTGTCCTTGGTGATAGCATGAAATAGGACATTTGCTTCCCCACTCTTGTTTTGGAGTTTCCCAACACAAAAATATAACCCGCGACAAAGAAGTGCCACCAAAATGCATTGGTAGAATTGCGGGTAAGAGAAGACAGGTGGAGAAAGAAGCACGGGTTTGGTAACAGATGTCCTGGCTCAGAGCAGGTGCATCTTATGCTTTAAAGATGAATGAATGAAAAAGGCGACCACTAAAGGTTGTTTGAGCACGTGCCTACTGGGAAATCATTACAAGTATGAGTGCCAAAGAGCAGGGACAGAGGAAGAGGCGCACTTTCTGCCCTCCATATGCCTTCAGGGATGGAGAGGCAATACATCATATTCATTCTTGTGCCTCTCCTCCAACACAGTGCTGCATGACAAAACGCGCTGTGCACATATTTATTAATGTCAAGAGAATGTTTCAATTAAAATAATTCAACTCTTCCTGTTTTAGTTACTGCAAGTCTCATGCTTCTATTTAAGTCCATTGACCTGGCCACTAAGGACGGTCAGAGACAAAGACAAAATTATCACTTATTCACTTGCTAGAGAATTACACAGAATTGTGCCAGAAATAATTATGTGATTTACAGACATTTCGAACGTTAATTCCTACAAGCCTAGGAAACCCTGTTTTCTGGCATCAAAAATCCAAGATTCTGAGATGTTAATTAGGCAAACTAAAGTACTATTAATTTGATGTAAAATAATTGGCTTTTCCATTAATTATTGGAGAAGAGTGGTATGAAAACCAAGCCTTAATTTTTAGTTTAGTTATAGAAATAAGCAAATGATTCTTCACATCTGCGTTGATTAAGCTCATAGGAAATTAAAAGACAAATGCTCCCACTGTGGGTTTTTTTTATTATTTTAATATGTATGGGTTTGGTGCCTGTATATATGTTTGTGCTCCATGTGCATATAGTGGCTACAGAGGCCAGAAGAGGGAGTCAAATTCTCTAGGAATGGAATTACAGGTGGTGGTGAACCTCTGTGTAGGTGCCAGGATTCAAAACTGGGTCCTCCAAAAGAACAGTAAGAACTTTAAACTGTCAAAGCCCTTGCCGTTCTTAGTAGATCACTGCATGCGAACTTTCAGTGAAGATTCGGCCATGTGTGAATAACTACATGTGCATGGTTGTGTGTGTTGTGAATGCCACAAAGTGAGTTTGACTATGTATATGTGTGCGAGACAGTGGACTGTGTGACTGTATGTATGTGTGTGTTAATTAGGTATTATCTCTAACACTTACTTCCTTAGCCATAGTCAAACATTAGTCACAAGGAATTAGCAATCCAGAGTGGGTTAGGAACTCATACCTACTGCAACAAAGCTTTGGCCCAGTAGAGGGAGCCTCCATCTCACAATTGAGGCTACTGCCATAACCCTGGTGAACTGCTTTTGTAGGGAGCTTTGGGAATCAGAGAACGGTGGTGTTCAGAGAAATAACTGCTCATGTGTTAGTTCCTGTGCTTATATGCAAGGAGAGATGCATGAAATTAGTGCCCATCACTTAAATTGCAGGTATTACAATCCTGTGGAGTATTAGATATTACCTCTGATTCACTGTATTACAGTCCTATGGAGTGTTAGCTATTACCTCTGATTCTTTGTCATTTTCAAAGGCCAGATGTGGCCATTGTTGTCCTGGATAATATTGGAGCACTTTATTCCCTAGGCACTGCTGCTGTACCTCCTGCCCTTACTAACAGAGTGACAAATGAAACCCTCTAACCTTCCCTTAGCCTCCTCCTTCCCTCTTCCTAGTCCATCAGACTTTCTGAAGATGAGGGTAGAACAGCTCAGGCACAGGGATAAAAGGAAATAGCAGGCATGCATACTTGCATAGTTACATCTTCATTCTGCAAAATTTGGCATCAAAAGGGGGTATCTGAAGGTCAGATAGAAGCAACCTTTAATTTTTAGGTGTGTTCCAGCTAACAATTGTCTAATAGATAGAAACAGGGCAATTCTAGACGATCCTAGAGAGCATTCTATCATTTCTCTTTTTTATTTGCTCATTTTATTAGTTCTCCTTTAAAACGGTGTATTTGCTAAATTTGTAAGAATCCTATATAGTTTGTTTTGATCACATTCATTCCTCCAACTCCTCCAAGATCTGCCTTCATCTCTCTAACCACCCAACTTCCTTTCCTCTTCTTTTTCCCCTGTGGAGTCTAATTTGTGCTACACAAATATTATTGGGCATGGGATGATCCCTGGAACATTAACAACCTACTAGGGGCCACACCCTTAAGGGAAACTGACCCTGCCTCTCCCAGTAGCTATCCAGGGACAGTGGATCCAGTTTGAAGTAGCACTTTGTGCTCAACTCTCCCCTTCATTCTGTAATTTTGTCAGCATGGTGCGGGTGCAGTCCTTGTATGTTTTGCAATCTTTCTCCACTTCTTCCAAGACGATTCCTGATGCTTAGAAGCAGGATGGGTGATACAGGTGCCCCATATTTTGCTTATTACTCTGGAGTCTGTTACCTTCTACATGTTGACCAGGAGTGGATCTCTGTGTTAATTAGCATCTACTGCACAAGGGATCATTAAATACCTGTTTGTTTTCTTAGGAGAGACATAAAGGTTGTGGATTCAGATGGGAGGGGATGGAGGGAGGATCTAGGAGGAGTAGATGGAGAGAAAACCATAATCATAACACATTGTATAAGGAAAAAAATTTTCAATAAAAGAAAAGTGGGAAAAAAGGGATCTACATTGATGATGGCGAAGAGATGCAATAATCTTTGGGTATAGTGTTATGTCATTAAGAGTGAGTTTAATACTCTACTCATTTAACATAATAATAATAGTATGTTCTTCCTTAGAGTCTGTGATCTATCTAACCACAGGTTTTCAGCCCTGATAATGGTGCCATTTATGGGCTCCATCTTGTGGTGCAAACTATAAATCCAAACAGAAAATGTTAGGTAGCGCCCATATTCTTGCAGAATCTATTCCTTTATTGTAACCTCCATATTTTCCTCTCATTTCTTTCAGTTTTCTCTCCATTCTTTATCTCCACTCTTGTCTCCATTTTCTTTTCTCTCTTGTCTAAGACATCTATTACTTCTTATCTTCTTTTCTTGCTGTTTCATACTTCCCCAGGGCATCCTTTATCTTCACACACAAATTAGCCTCTTCAACTTTTTGATATAAGCTGTTAAGTCTTCTTGAGGTATCAGTAGACTTCAACAACTCCACGTCTTGCAGAAATTCAGGTAAAGACACACTAACACCCTTCACCTTAACTTCTCCTTCTAAAGCAGGTGATCTCTGTGAGTAAGAAGTCCGGTGGCTTCAGATTCAGGTAAATGGAAAATACTGACTGAATAGTTCTTGCTTCTGGTGGTGCAAAGTAGGAAACAGACACACTGATGCTTTAGATTACATTCTGGTAAACCAGTATATGAAGACATGTTAAAACCACTAAAGTAAGAAGAGAATCAACGTGACTATGATATCACTGATATGGAAATCTTAAAGTGAATATAAGGTTGCTAACTCTGATTCATTGTGTATAGGGACTTAGCTTTCACATATACCCTAAGGCTCAGCTTCCTTATCCCTACAATGGGAATGAAATATTCACCCATGATAACTGCCATGGGAGTAAAATGATCAGTGCATATATAGATGACTATGAAGGAACTTACATCCAAAATAAGCATGATTTAAAGAGATAAGACACTGTAGAAGGGATTGGGCTCTGAAATCAGAAGTTCTTTTTTTTTCTTTTT
>NC_022010.1:52033773-52045925 GCF_000317375.1 Microtus ochrogaster
TTTTTTTTATTTATTTATTTATTATATATACAATGTTCTTCTTCTTAATGCCATGCATAGCACTTTCCAGATACCTGGTCTCCAACAGAAAGCACGGGAATATGAAAACTTTCCACACTTGCAACCTGCTGCATAGTTTTTGGTAAGCTGTTAGAACTTCTGACTTCTAGTTTCTGTGCTCAGGAGATGAACATGGTGGTCTCTATTTTAAAGTCAATAAGACTGAACTTGATGATCTAAGTGAGGAAGTGATACAGTCAAGAGTGTAGGTTCTCTCCTCTCCTCATTTTGTTGTCAATAATCATCAAAGTCATGCACTCTTCCCCTTAGGTTAAAACTCTAAATTCAGCTAGAAGCTCACCCTGTTCCTTATTATGATAGGAACTCTCCAAACTCTCGTCTTTGTCCTGGATTATATTACTATCCCTCAGTCAAAGTTTGTTTGTTTGTTTGATGTTTGTTTGTTCATTTGTCATATACCATATGCCAGTGCACAACCTTGGAGCAAATCACCTTTCAGGAAAAAATATAATAATAAGAAAAGCTTGTTGGTTCTGAGTCTCCGTATAGGCTGTGAGAAGCATGAGTTGTCATGTTTGTCCTTAAAGTCATTCTGCTCTAAACACCAACAAGCAAGCCATCCTTATCTAAAATGAATGCTCTAGATCTCTTACTGCAAAGACTTCTGCAGAACTCTTCTAGCTGGTAGTAAACCCATTCCATATCACTTTTTCTCCTTCTTCCATCTGTATGACTACTCTATAGACCAATCTCTTCGGTTGCTTTTTTTTTCTGGCCCCCAAATCTGGCTTTTCTTCCCTGTGATCTTTGGATGGATGTTCCTAAGGACGTTCTCTTTGGCCCTCATTCTTATATATCAAACCATTTCCTCCAAATGACTTAGAATCAGTATCTCTAAGTTTGCCATCTGAGATGCTCTATTGTTTTGATGTTAAGTGTTTTTCAAATATGTCACTGTTGTTGCCTGCTGACTGCAGAAGGGTTTAGGACACAGTGACTGACTGCATGCTTATCATCTTAAAGGGTGAGGTATGTTTCCAGTGCTGCTACAGTCAGCTTGGGAACTCACAACAAAGTAAATCTATTATCTCATAGTTCTGTGTGTAAGCAATTATGCATGGTGTGCTTGGATTATCTTCAGAACTCTAACAGATTACAATCAACACACTGCTGTGCTGTGGTTCCTATCAGGGGCTCCAAAATCAAAGATTGTAGAAGCGTTCATTTTTTTTTTCTCTTGGTTCTTCAGTTAGTCATGTTTTCATTCTTTTCAACCTTTGGGGTTTTGTTTGGTTTTTTGTTTGTTTTTGTTCTCTGTGTGTGTTTGTGCATGGAGAGCGGAATGTTTAGAATTCATAGGATGATGTTGGGCCTGATAATGCAGGACAATCTCTCTATTTAAAATCAATTTATGAATAATGATAATTGCATTCCATATATCTTTATTGTAATATAGAGCAATGGAGCCACAATATTGGAGATTACCATGTGGAATTGCATTGAGGACTACAGTTTTACCTACCGAAACCCAAAATTTTCCTACATTCACATAGAAAGTTAGAGCTGAAAAGAATCTCAGAAACTGCTTGGTCCAATCTCTTCCCATCCCTACTATAGAAAGCCTAGGTTCAGTTAGACAGACTTGTCAACGTGAAATGGATTGATGACACACCAGTCGTTTTTCTAGTACTTTCATTGATGCCCATAAATTTTGCCTCCTAAAAGCCTTACCATCTTTCCATCCTTCTGAGATTCTATTCAACTGCGAGTATTATTTCTACTTTAGCAGCTATCTACCTTAACATTGAGGCTTTATTGAATGAAATTGCTAAGAAAATTGCTAGCAAAAGGTTTTCACATGCTTAAATAAGATTTTTAAAATAATATTTTGGGGAAAACAAAAAGAGAGAAACCAGAATGAAGTGGCTAGAGAGAGATTACAATGCAGCATAAGGTGAGTAGTTGGTGTGGACATATATAGACAGATTGGCACATGGGATGGGGTACAGAATGAGTTGTGCTGACACAAACTGAGCCAGAGATAGCTCCATCTCCTCCAGTTCAAGTGTAAAGTAGGTGAGACAATAATGCCTCAAGGTAGAGAAAGTGATTTCAGGATGAAGGAAGGTGCAGGTGGGAGAGCCCACAGTCAAGAGCACCCAGCAGATTGGGGATTGCTCCTGGAATAAAATGATTTTCTGAAGAGTCAGCCCAATGCCCATGGGGCTAACCAGATGAGAGGCCCATCATCCACAAGGGCTTGCAACTCAGACCATGAGAAAGCACACAGACTGGTTCAGAGAATGTGTATTAAACAACTTGAATTTGCCTTCCCATCTGGTAATCAGACGTGGGAATAGAGAGAGACCTAAGTCAGAACAAACAAGAAAGGCATAGCAAAATCCAGATATGAACTTTGGCGTGTATCATGGTCATCAAGGTGAATAGACAAATCAGGGAAACAAGAAGGGAGATATGAAAATTTTTTCTGACTTCTCACATCAAGTATACATACATACAAAGAGATTGCAAAGGCACACAGGATTTTCTATGAAAAGAGTCTGGAGGTTGGAGGCACCTGCATCTGGAATATGCTTTCTTTGGCATGCTTCCGCAAGTACATCCCTTCTTCCCTGTCCATGACCTCTCTCTGCTAATGAAGTTCTGAGACACTTGGAGTCACCATGCTTGACTCATCCAGAAGATGAGTTATCAGGAAAAATAATAAAAAATCATTTTGTGGTATGCACTATTGTATTGGAAATATATTAAATAAATTATCTAAAATTTTAAAGAAAAATTGAATATTCTCTCTCTCTCTCTCTCTCTCTCTCTCTCTCTCTCTGTGTGTGTGTGTGTGTGTGTGTGTGTGTGTGTGTGTGTGTGTGTGTGTGCATGCATGTGTGTGTGTGATGTGATGCAGAGCCCTAGGTTAATTTTGGCTGTCTTCTAATCTATTACTCTCCCACTTACATTTTGGGACTGGCTCTCTCCCTGAACCTGGATCTCCCTGATTGGCTAGACTGAGCCAGTGAGCTACAGATATCCTCCTATCTATATACACCCAGGACTGGTGTTACTGGTGTACACCATCTACCAAAGAGCAGGTTTACATGGATGTACAGGGTTCTGAATTCAGGAGCACATCCTTGCACTGCAAGCACTTTATCATCTGAGCCAATTCCAGAGTCCCACGATAATTTCAGTTCTATTTTCTTAGACATTTAACTGAACATTGAGTTACCATTTTTAGAAATATCCTTATACTGTATCCTAACTTTAGGTACTCCAGAGTTTATGGGCCTAACAAAATGTTTGATTTGTCATGCTACCCAGATGACAGTCCTAAAGAACAATTCCTTGAGTGATTCTCATTCTGGTCACAACTGAAATACTGGTTTTGTTTATAGGATTTAAAAAAACAACATTAACAAAAATATGATGCTCAGAGTTACATATAGTACGTAAAATGGTCAGTTGTCAGGAATTCATGATCAATGAGGAAATATTCAAATTATCCCTGAA
Source organism: Microtus ochrogaster (assembly GCF_000317375.1). NCBI lineage: Eukaryota > Metazoa > Chordata > Mammalia > Rodentia > Cricetidae > Microtus > Microtus ochrogaster. The sequence continues at coordinate 52,037,320 of NC_022010.1, forward strand.
CATTTAACCTGCAAGTTAGAATTTAGCATGGGGTAGCAGTAAAAGAGTCTTCAAACATTTGAAGCCTTGCAAAATGAGATGTGTATGTAAACTTTTTTATTCTAAATGTCAAAATAATTTGTGATGTAAAATTTAGAAGCCAGATTTCTTTTCCTTTCTCTTCCTTACTCTAAGGTCTCTGATAAGCTAGTTAATGGTAGAAAATGTTCAGGGCCCAAGTCTCCCATGTGACCTAATGTGGTGGAAGGGATAGCATCTCATTCATGATCTAGAATTGAAGTTCGAACAAATTATTTAGCACCATTCTCAGAGTTGGCATGTTATGGTTTTTAACTAAATGGTAGTTAAAACTTACTTCCTTTTCTTGCTACTACAGTGTCCAGGACTGCCTCAGTGAGTACCATGAATACACAAAGTGTGGATATAAATAGATGCTTAACTAAAATAATACAGCATTAGAAATTGCAGTCTCTTGACTTTTCTACTTTATTTATAATTGATGAGGTTACAAACTTTAAAAGGGTGTGTGTGTGTGTGTGTGTGTGTGTGTGTGTCAGTGTGTGTCCCTGTATATGTGTGTATATATGTGTGTGTATTTGTATGTCTGAGTGTGCCTGTGTATCTGTCTATCTGCGTGTGCCTGTGAATACATGTTTGAAAAAACAGGAGGACACTATCTGTCAAAATCCATGTGCTAGAAGTGATTTCTTATTCATAGTAAGTAAAATCCTCCGCTGTCTCAGTTCAACAACACCCCAGGAATGTGTTATGGGTCAGATTTCATCACCTGTTAGCAGTGGTACTGAAAAGATGGGGTGCTCTGCCCTTCAGAGCCTGTCCTTAGAACAGTGCCCTTGGCTCACCCTTCCTTAACTACTCCCTTTGCACAGGATTCTGATGAGCATCCCTCTGCCGGCCTGAGTGAGTTCGCAGCATCTGCTTTCTTCACGAAACCTTTACCCTCCTTCTCACCTGAATTACCAATCACACACACAGGACCTTTTCAGTTTGTGGACTTCACACAGATTGTTGTATAGTTGGTACTCTAGCTCTGATCATCAGCTTCCAGGCTAGCGGCTTTTTTTTTTTTTTTTTTTTACTTGTCATTCAGCTGCTAGCATCACCTTTCTAACCTCTGATCCAATTCATGTCCTTTGTCTAGAATCTAGACTTTAGGTATCTTTTGATAACAGTGTTCACGGTGTCAATGTCCTGTTTTTCTGCCTTGATACTTTATGTTGCCTGGGAACAATCCAAGATTTTAGCCCAGTTTAAGAGACTGTAATCTGTAACCTCTCTTCTATTCCTTCTTTCTTATCAGTCTTAATAGCAGACTATAAGGTTTTGATAGCAGCCATTCTCACAGTTTGTTCAAGGTTTCGTTGAAGCTATTCTCTTGCCTAGAATTGGTATAGATAATGTGCAGGGTGATTTTGTTGTAAAAGGAGCGAGAGAGAACTTGGTGGGGGAGAGTGAGAGATCTCACAGCAGGTGGGAGACAAACATGCCAGGCAGGCAACCATTAAGTGAGGCGCTTGAGAGAGGGTAAAGGGGAGGGAATGGAGAAAGAGAAATATAGAGAGGAAGAGGAAGAAGAGGCAAGAATCAACCAGCCTCTTCAGAGGAGTGGTGGGAAAGTGGGCAGGAGTGGGCGGAGCTTGTCTCTTAAAGGGACTTTTGCACCTGCACATAGACTATGTAGTGACATAGCAGCCATAGGTGCCTGGGTTAGCCAGAGTACTGCCTGGTTTCATCCTGCCAGGTGACAAGGGCCACAATAATGCCTGAGTCCTAACAGACTGATTTTGTAAAAATAATTTAAAATGGAGACATTACAGCCAGAGTAAACTTTTGTCAACAAGGCATATAAGGGGTTACTATATTTTTATACGTGAATGAACCCAAGCAGCCAAATGAACGTGAACTCTGTCAGCGCTTCAGTTATGTTGTTAGATCATACCCACAGCCCATTATTCTTTACCTCAAAGTCATGTATATTTCTACACAAACACTTACCTTGGTTTTGAGCATAGTTGTGACATTCCGTTTCATATTCTCTGCTGTCAATTGTCAATAGAACAAAATGATGTCGCATTCCAGTTTTCCCTCGCTAACTACCAGTCCCTTACCAGACTGCTTGTTACTTTATTGCAGACTACATTTCCCAGAGTCTTTTCAAGCTGTGTTTTTTTCATCTAACTCAAGGCTATATGACAAATGGAAGTCAAGTACAAGTTGACTTCTCCAAGTAGAGAAACAGCACTCCATCATCTGGTACCAGTTTATCTCCCTACTACCTTATGCTATATTATATGTTATATTATCTATTATGTTACATTTTTCTCCAATAATATCAAGTACTTTCCACGTGTTATCATATTATTATATCCTTGCGTGCTTCTACTTATTCACATGAACTATACCATCCTTTTTCTTCAACCTCTAGGACTTCATTTCTTCTAAGACTTCTTTGTCTTCATCTTTTAGTTTTATTTTAGAGTGGATTTGATTCCATCCTGCAAACATTCCACTATGAGACACATATTTAAATTACATATTAATGTATATAGTTTATCAGATAGACTAAACGTTTTCCAGAAAGACCATGTGCTATACTCACACGTATAATTTTAATGCTCAGTAAGTTGTTTATCACTTGTTCCCTGATATACAGAACCCTTTCTTATATTGACCATGAAATAAATATACAGATGACGGTAAACAATAAGGAATCATAACTCAGTAAATGTGAACAGTAGAAGCTGAGCACAATAGAATGGAATTGTCCAAGTAGCATTGGTCATTTAACTTAGAGGTAGAAACAGTTATTTTTATTTGTTAGCCCACCTTCTCAGCTACATTCTCTTTTTGGTTTCTTGTTTATTCCTTAATTTTTGTTTGTTTGTTTTTCTTCTAAATTCCCTTGTGTTATCCTGTCCTCCTCAGAGTAAGCCATCCTCATTCTTGAAATTAGGATACGTCAGACATATTTCCTCATCATTTTATCACGAAGTGTCACCATTCCACTGGGCCAGAGAAAATGCCACCATTCTAATCATTATTTGATTCAATACAGAGGGCTGAGGTAGTTGGTCAGGTCAAAGGTCTTTACAGATAAAAGAGAAGTGGTTGAAGGAAACTTATTTTGTCTATGGCACAATGTTTTGATGTCATATAATTGTCAAATGACAACTGTCATTTACTTTTATATAAAACATTTAATGGATCAACTTCCTGGATGACTGATTCATTGTATCAGTATTCTATCAGTCTTCTTCCTTAACAAAATATGATCAGAGTGTAAAGACATACTCCTTACCCCAATTCTCTGTTACAGACAAGAGACTTCTGATTCTTAGTTTTGCAGATATTCAGTGGGTAAATTTTGTGGTCACTATGCTCTCATCAGTAGTTTAGGGATCTGAGGCATTTCTACTTTATCTTCACCAAAAGAGAGAGAGAGAGAGAGAGAGAGAGAGAGAGAGAGAGAGAGAAAGAGAGACTGCAAAATTTAACATTATTTTGTATTGATGTTAACAAAAGAGTTATGTAATTGTACAGCCTATATGTGTGTTAAGCACCTTTTGTATTTCCATTTAGATTATTCATGTCTTCTCCTCATTTGGGGCAAGGGATTTCCTTACATTCCAATTTCTCACTTATTGTGTGAGCAAGGCAAGTTAACGTATACCTGTAGAGATCAGGGGAATTCTTTCAAGAGTCCTGTATTTAGGATCAAACTCAGGTCATCAGGTTTGGTAGCAAAGCTTTTGTCACCATATCAGTGCACACTCCAGAGTTTCTGTCTGTCTGTCCAGAATCCTCCTTAGAGTCCCTGCTAAGCTCTCTAGATGCATTTTAGTTTTCACAGCAGGTGTTGATTAGTTGACTTGTTACCCACAACACAGTTTATCTATAACGCTATTTCCCTCTTCAGAGTGCAGGGCACATTGCTTGTCACAGAATAAAAACACTTCTTTCCATTCATACTTTACATTAACTAGTAGAATGGGAGGTTTGCCTCTAAATAAATACAAGTCCTAACCACCAGCCTACAATGCCTGCCAGACTCTAAGCCTGTGGAAAACCTTTCCCTCTTCCCTGCATGCCTTGAGATAAAACTCCATCCTTTATTTCCTTGCCTTCTCTCTTGTGGGGATTTGAAATGATTGCTGGTGTACTGAGAATTCATGCTAATATTGTGTCCTCAAGAGTGACTCTTCTCTCTCTCTCTCTCTCTCCCTCCCTCCTTCCCTCCCTCTCTTTCTCTTGCTCTCTCTTTTGTGAGTGGTTAGTTCTGAAAAGAATAATTTATCAAATCATTCTTATTCAACTTTAGAGGAAGAAATAGAAAGTGTAGGGGGAGAAGCCCTTTTGCGGTTTTAATTGCTTTGCAGTGCATGTGTGAGGCTTTGACAGGGCTTATCAAAGCCCACACAGCTGAGGGCCTGTGTGAGCTGCTTGGCTCTGCCTCTTCAGAGCAGCCAGGCTCCACTGATGGACCAGATATGGTCTCAGCTATCTGATGGCTTCAGTGCTTAGGAGGTTAATTCAAGTGATGAATTAGAAAACTTGGAAGAAAGGGTTAGAAATAAGGACTGCTGGGTGAATTTTTGAATTTATTTTATTGTTGGATGTTTTCATTTATAATGAATTTCAGTCTTCCTTTATAGTTAGCAAAGTGGCAATCCACAGGGACTAAGAAGGTAGTTCAGTTCATCACGACTCAGTAGTCTGTGTTAATTCAAATTTCTGGAGGTATATTTAAACACAACAGGATTTAGTGAAATCTGCTCTGGTAATAATTAAAACAATCTTGCATGTACAACAAAACATGCATAGATATCGTCGGGGACCAAAGTAAGCTAAACACAGAACAATGTGGCTACATTGAAATTCTTTGTTAAGTCCATAAATAAGGGTTGTAGATCTATAGCTTGACTGAGAAAAAAAACAAAGTTATGATAAGAGTCTGGGAGAGGACCTGATGCGAGCATTCCTGGCAACAGAGGGTGCGAAGGTCACTAGGCTAGTGAGCATGTCTGCTCCTAGCTTTCTGGGCAGATAATAGATATTGCATTGCTTCTATTGAAAGAACAATCGCATGCTTAAGGTTCCTTGTCCCCTAGTGTTTCACTGTAAGCCCAAAGACCTCTGTGTCTCCTATACTGTTCACCAGCCCATTACCCTGTCTCATCTCCCTCCCTCTTCCCACTCTAACTATATTTAATGAGTCCCCTTCCTACTTTCATATCTTCTTTTTCTGTGTGATCCAGTGAGAAACTAAGGTTTCTTGCCTGAGCCTTGGTGGGAGGTAATATACTAGAGCTAATTAGTGGCTATAGCAGGGTTTAAAATGACATCCCCTCCTTAACGACCATTAATCATTAATAGTCTCTCAGCGAGTAGTGTAGAATCATGAGCAGCTCCCCATCCATGATGGAATCTTGTAGAGGTCTGAATGCAGTTAGCCAGAGCTGCAGGAAGTTCATAAATGCAATGGCTGTTTTGGGTCCAAAGGAAATCATTTTTGCTACACATCTGCTCATTCTCTACATCTTTCTGCCTACTCTTCTTTGATGTTCCTAGAGTCTTGAAAAGCATGATATACCTCTCCCCTTAGGGTCAAGTATTCTACCATCACTTATTCTAATCCAGAGTTTCTCAACCAAGGGCTCACTACCCCTTTGGGGGTCAACCAATCCTTTCATAGGGGTAGCCTAAGGCCATTGGAAAACACTAATATTTGCATTTCAATCCATAACAGTAGCAATATTATAGTTATGAAGTAGCAATGAAAATAATTTTATGGTTGGGATCACCACAACATGAGGAAGTGAACTAAAGGATCCCAGCATTAGGAAGGTAGAGAATCACTGGTCTAGGAACTCTGGCTGGTTATTGGTTTCTGTATTAAACATCACAAACCAGAGTCAAAAACTTCTCTGTAAGCAGACTGCTCTTTTGTTTCCTGGCCACCCATACTTGAATAATCACTCAGAAGCTATATTAATTACAACACTGTTTGACCTATTAGCTCAGACTTCTTAATAACTAACTCACACATCTTAAACTAACCTATTTCCAGTAATCTTTGTATTGCCACAAGGCTGTGACTTACCAGGTGAGGTTCTTTTCTGGCATATTTCTCCTTCAGCAGCTACATGGCATCTCTTTGAGTCCGCCTACTTTCTCTCTATATCACTTATTGGATACCCCACCTGGCTTTGCTCTGCTAAGCCATTGGCCAAAACAGCTTTCATTTATTAACCAATGATAATAAAACATATTCACAGCATACAGAGCGGAATTGCGCATCACTTCTCTGGTGGATGCTGGGCACAACAATAATCTCTGGGCATAACCTTGAGTATTTCTAAGGCAGCTGGACAACATCATCATTTTGCAAAACATAAAACACAGATCAACCACAAGATTATGGTAGAGATTTTAGAATCGTTATCATTTTCATAAATTAAGTCTTATTGTTTTCTTTTGTCTTTCTCAAACTTGTTACATTTGTATAGTTGGTGGGAGGCTGGAATGGGGAACAATTCACAGAGGGATTTTACACCTGCAGAAAAGAAGGCCAATTAAATAGCCTATGAAGACATGTCTATGTTATTTTAAAGTGAAAAAAAAATCTGCTCATAATCTGTGAGAAAGAGAAAGAGGCAATGAGACAAGTTCACTGTGAGACAGAGAAGTTGGTGGTGAGGTGAGAATTATGGAAATAAATGGTGTGTTTAGATGGCTCAGCTGCACCATCAACAGAAGGAGGCTAGCTGATAATGATAGACATAGTGACCAAAATAATCTTTGCTTCCTTCTTCTTTTTATGATTTCCCACGAAGGAACAGATTTTGGACAGAGAAGACACATGTATGACTGAGCAAAGCAGAGTAAAAGCACACATTTTCCTGTCTCTGTCCTTCAAAAAGTGCCTTCTTTCCTTAACAGCAGTTCAGAGTGACAACTTGAAGCCAAGAAACCTGAATCATATCCTGGTTCTAGCAAGTAAAAGCTATGAAAAATGAGACATAGAATACCAATGCCTCAAGTTCTGATATGTAAAATCAGAATAATTTAAGAAACTTCATCACTGTGTTGCCATGAGAAATAGACATGTAAATATCAGAAAATACTTGAAATGTCATCTGGAACCTGAATACACTAAATCTTTGTGAGGTGAGCTGTGCCCATTCTTTGTGAACCATCTGCTTTATAAGAAAGACTAACTCTTCCTCAGTCTATGGCATCTGCAGTCATCATTCCTACATGGGGATGCTGGGGCTAAATCACTTTCATCAGTGTTCTTAATGCTGCCACATATGATAACAAGGAAGATCATAACTGATATTATGTCTCCTTGGTGGAGTAACTTGAATAAGGCAACACCTAGCAAGCCATGCAGGAGATGCAGGATAAAATGAAATGGTCAGGCTTTGAGTCAGCTTCTCTCTCTCTCTCTCTGAACAATTTGCTTAACCTCAATGCTCTTAGTCTTATAACTTATAAATCTGTGATGGAAATGCAGAAGAAAATGTTGGAAATTATAAATGTAGTCACAATCTTAGTAGGTTTTTAATACAGAAAAGCCAGGCAATGACTGTTTGTGCTGCAGAATTTGTATTATGATGGGTAGCCTTCAGAGAGAAGGGTTTTGAGTGAAAAACTTTTAAGATAATGTGCTTAAAATATTTTGGGAATAAGGTAATTTATAGGTGTTATGTCTGTCAACCCTCTAAATATATGTTTCACATTTAAAAATTAAGAACCTTCTAACTACTATGTTGATTAAATAGTTTAATTGAAGGCAGAATATGGGTTTATTGCTTGTCACTTATATCTGATAAAGAACCTGTGTCTTCTGGTTAATTTAATTTAAAATAAATCCCATCACTTTAAATATATTAGGAGAAGAGGAAGCCTTTCTCCCTTGAAAGCAACAATGGAGCAATCCACTATTAAGTGCAGAAAATGATGCTAATGCAACATGATGGCTGAGATTTCATAACAAAAAAATCAGAAAATTCACAGTTCTGTTTCCCAAAGCAACATTAGCTCTTCTCCCCTTGAGCGTGGGTAGCATTTCCTATTACTAAATACACACTTAGCTCTCAGTTATTACATATTCACAATGGGCCCAAATTACAGTCACCAGGGGCACCAGGATTTCAAAATTCTTGAAATTTGTATATTAGAGAATTTAAGTTTCCATGGTGCTTTTTATTCTCCTTTTAGCTGATATTAGTTTCTAGAATTCCTTTTGAAGTACTGAACATGTTATTCCTGCATTCAGCCTCATGTATATGAGGAAATAGATGTTGCAGAAAGGTTATAGTAATTATTTCCATTTGGGCTTGGGAATGCGTACTTATAAGACTGGATTGAATGCTGGTATAACTGAAGAATTACATCAAGTGCCCAGGTTCTTTAGCTTGCTGATTCCAAATTTGTCCCAATGCTTGAATTTCAAGACTGTGTTTAGCTAATTTTTAATGATACCTAATTTCCTATCATTAATATTCCAGTTCATGAAATTTCATCTACTTTAGAAGCCACAGCAGAAGTTTGGAGAGAGAGAAAGATGAGAAAGAGAGAGA
>NC_022010.1:52046133-52053099 GCF_000317375.1 Microtus ochrogaster
CAAGTCTCATAGTACATCCTGAAATGAGTGGGTGGGAACAAGAAAAAAAAACAAACTGCTAAGTTGCTAATAAACTAAATATTGACGTGACTTCATGCTAAGGAACATTAAGTAATCATGATACATACAGAGAAAGAGTTATATATAAAATACTGCTAAATTAAATTTTTAAATGTCAGCTGAATGTGTAACTTGGGGGATTCCTGTGTACCCATACATATATACATGTGTGAATGTGCACGGAGCTTGAAAGTAGGTATGGAAGAATTCCTAAAATGTTGACAATAATTCACTCTTGGTGATAAGATTCTCAAATGTAGTTATTTTTCTTTTCAGAAACATATATATATATATATATATATGCAAGTTTTGTTTTTTCCTAGTATCACTTTCATGAACATGGAAGTACATTGTAATTTCAAAATAATCATGTATGTTCACATAAATACATAAAAAGACATGCTGCAGCCTCTTTACATGTCTGTCTGGCATTGAAGCACATAAGAACAGTCACAGACCAAACAGAGCAAATCTTTTGTGAATGAACTCTTGAGTCTTTCCTTCCCACCCTCTGGTGGTAGCACTGTGGCCTTAAGTAAAATTGATTCTTCTACAGGTTCGGCTTAGGTGGTCATATACTAAAGTCCTGTCTTTTCAGGGTAAGCTGCATTTCTGTAAGAACCTTAAGATACAGTGACCCAAAGAGTCTCAGTGTTGATGAACAGCCCAAAATAAAGAAGACTTTGGTGGCCAGTCCTTTTTTTCAACAAAGTTGCAAATGGATGAGTCATAGGTGATCATCAAGAAGAATCACAGAGGGCCATGATATCATGATGAACTTAGAGAATTTTAAGAATATGCTTTGGGGGGCTGGAGAGATGGCTCAGTGGTTAAGAGCACTGCCTGTTCTTCTCAAGGTCCTGAGTTCAATTCCCAGCAACCACATAGTGGCTTACAACCATCTGTAATGAGATCTGCAGGCATGCATGTAGGCAGAATACAGTATACACCATAAATAAAATCTTTTTAAAAAAAAGAATATGCTTTGGGATTGATTAATGAGAAGAGCAGCTGTCCAAATTCTGGCTTCAGACTATAATCTAGTCAGAATTTATTGAATGTATATTTACCAAGAATCTAGACAAACACTGTGAGTGCAATTAGTAATTGAGAGCAGGGACATGGATGGCATCCCAATGGCTGAAGAAAGGAAAAGGTGTGTCATAGAAAAGCGTGGCTAGAAGAACAGGAGACAAAACTCAGCCACCCTGGCAGGAAACCTTCCTTGTGTTGTCTTCGTTTTCCTTCCCAGTGCCATTACCCACATGTTGTGAGCTGCTATTTTCTTCCTATTTACTAATTTATGGGCATCTGCCATTTGTCAGACACTGTGACTATGGCAATTCTTTGGATCAAAGTGGAAATAGTACAAAGTCTTGAAGGATCACTGTAGTAGGATGATGACAAAAGGAAAACAGGAGGATTTCAAACATGTTAAGTGCAGTGGTGGAGAAAGAGTCAGTGTGAGCCAGACATCCAGACTGGTGGACAACAATGATTGGAGACATTCCCTACCTTGTTTCTAAATTCACTTGCTGTTCTCCTGCTTGTTAGTCCTGACTTATCTCCTTCGACAATATTCTAATGATGGTGCTAGTTTTAAATGCTCAGAAAAATAATTTTATCCTATCCCTTCTTTGTTCATGAACTTATAATGACTCTGTATTCATTTTTATATATTCTAAAAGTTAAGGTCTTTTACATTATTGTATTTCATAATTTTATCTGAACTCAAAAACTCCTTTCTCTTTTTTCTTTTCTCTTTCCTTTTTTCTTTTTTCCTTCATCTTTTTTTCTTTATTCCCATGCTTCTTTCCTTCCATCCTTCTTTTTCCCTTCCTTTATCCCTCACTCCCTTCCTTCTTTCTTTTTGTAATTTTTCCATACTTGTATTTCCTTCTGTGATGGGTCCTGAAGTTGTAAGGATGAACCCCGTAGAACGTCACCTCTAGGGGCTCATGCTGTAATAACACTGGGTGGAAATATATACAATGAGCATAGGAGATATGTAGTGAAATGAATGGTATGCAAACAGAATTCAATATAATTGGAGAGAAAGGGCATGTCTCCAGGCAGAGGAAATCATATATGTTAGAAGGGACATGATAAGCTAAGTCCCTCAATACAGGCTAGAGACTGAAAATTGATTTTCTGTGTAAATGGTGCCTGCTCTTGAGAGCACTGAGAAATACAGCAACCCATGAATGGAAGGAGATCACAACATTGAGACTGAGCAGGAAATGAATGAAAAATTAGTCCCTGGGAAATGTACAGAAGCCATGCCATAGTAGGATATCCTCAATAGCATTAGTAGTTTGAAAGCAGGGTCTCCACTGAACACTTGCGGGAGAAATGGCAGCATTGCTAGATTTGGAAGTGAAGCAATGTGTAATGTGGTCATGGAAAAATCAAGATGATACGGTCTTCTTTTGGATGAGGGTACCTTGGGCAAAGGCAAAAAGGCAAGCTATACACGGGAGAAGAGGGACGCTAAGACGCTAACTAGAAGAATTTGAGACATAACTGGAAGGTCTTTCAGGTGATGCCTTAGTATCTCCTTAGTATGCACCACAGAGACTCCATGAGGTTGCAGGAACAGGGGAGAATGGCACAAGGGGGCTAGGGAGCAAAATGATTAGTTCAGTCTCTCATATCTAAATTAGAGATGTCCTGGTGTGATCCAACCTCAGTTGGACATGTACATTTTAAACTAGAAAAAGAAATCTGAACTATAAAATAAGCTTGCAATTGATATGAAAATGTCAGTCAGAATTTTAGGAGTGAATGGTTTTATTCAGCAACATTCTAGTGGAAGCTGAGTGCCACCATACTCTCCTAGATCCTAAAGACTTAGAAGTGAACAGAATGCAAGACACTGCTAGTCATTTTTTTCCACAGTAGATAAGAATGTATGGCAAGGTGCCCAAGAATATTAATTTCTGATGGTTCTTCCCTGGAAAGTAGGAATGCAGGGTATAAGATGCAAGGTTTGCAACTTGTAAAATAGAAGCCTTAAGTGGGAAGAGCTTAATCAAAGGTGAAGGCATTTTTACTGCAGTTAGGGATATAATGGGTTAGGGTGGCAGTATGACATCTTTTTAAAAAAATAATCCTATAAGCTCTCACATCTCTCTCCTTTTTTTTTTTAAAAAAAAGAAGACTCCAAGAAAATTTAGGGTAGTTAAATGTTTGGTGGTATTTTGAATTTGAAATACTACTTGCAAAGCATTTCTATGGCTTGAGTGGAAAATACAGATTGTCAATTGCTAGAAAGATGAATGCAATTGGAAATAAGTGTATTGATTCAACAATGACAAATCTTTGAAACGGAGATGTTTTAGAACATCATTCTGGCATGTGGATGCTAACTCTCTGTCTAAATAGGTTATCCTTCCCCATGTGGACTTCAAATAACTTTGAATAATGGCTTTTGTTTCTTTTGTTGCAGTGGCAATTTAACTCAAGCCTCACACATTCTAGACTAGTCTTACACCATTGAGTTAAGCTGCCAGTCCTGAATAGTGTCTTGAGGTTGATAATACTCATCTCAAAACAACTGTACAGTCACTCCTTGTTGTACCGTGCTTAACGCCACATAATACGGGCTGAAATGGAGAGATTTTAAAAGTGATAACTAGAGATTTGAAAATCATCCTTTCCCATCTCTTACTTAGCTCAGGGTGGCTTATTGAGATATTCCCTGACTTTACATGTTTATATTTACTAGAAATCTCAAACACAATTTAATATTTTCCTCCAATGACAAAGAAAGAGGAAACATTTCATTTCTTATAGCTGATTTTCATATTGCTGGAGTGAAGTTTCTGTGTCCTCTTTCATTTAAAACTGGTTGACAGTTGTAGGCATTTATAAAATGGATTTTAGTCATTTTTCATCCTTCTCTCTCATCATCCTTTCTTACACTGAAACCCTTATTCCCGACAAGTTCCCAGCTCCTACCTTTTTGGATGTGATCCAGTATGTTCAGTTAGTTTCTTTCCCATGCACAGCTGGGCGATTACTTACTAGAGCAAGGGTGATTTACTTGTGGCTACGGCACTCAAAACAAATGATTTCCTTCCCCTAAGTACCACTAATTACCTGTTATTGCCCAGGTAGGGCTTCATGGATCTCTCTCTGGTCTGTGAATAACTGTTGCCAGGACCAGTATTTTGTAGGTCAGGTACAGATGGCCACCGCTACAGTGAGTTCATGTGGTCGCCAGCATTGTCCAGCAGATGTGTTTTCTGCGGACTTCTCATCAGTCTTTTCCCTTTTCTTCCTTTCTTTTCCATCCATCCTTTTTCCCTCCTTCCTTCTTTTTTTGTTGTTGGTGCATGAGTCCTACCAAGTACAATGGCATTGTTTTCAGAAGCCCAGATGTGTCCTCCCGTCAAAAGCATATAAACACATATTCTCAATGTGAGAGAAATGTATCCAGATACGTTTGTCTTTTTTTTCCTGTAATAAATTCATTATATGTTACTTGTTCTCTTTAACTGCATTTCTTCCTTTTAAATATTAGGAGTATTATATGATTGGGGCTCAAGTTCTTCTCAAAGTAGTCAAGGTAAACGATGCATGAACTAGGACTATGTATCCTTAATTCTCAAAAGTCAACGAAATTAGCTTCTCAGTGTTTGCTGAGCCTCAGAACAATGCCAAGTATTTCCAAAGTGCTCCCTGTCAACTGTACTACCTGAAGCCTACTTGTATTATTTATAGCACTACCATTACTGTGGAAATATAGGATTTCAGAATTTTGATTTGGCATCATATGTAATTTTTGTTTATTTCCACATTTATTTCCACTAGCTGAATCTTGGACTATGCCTCTCAAATACTAATTGCTTATTATTTTAAAACAAAACAACTCTAAAGACTCGTCTTAAACTGATGTCACAGTTAATGTAAGTTAAAATCTGTTGCTCCTCCCTATCTCTCTGTTTCCATCTCTCATGAACACAAAGAATTATTTTTTTAACATCTATTTCAGTAAAATGGACAATTGAACACAATTAAAACAACTGCTTCCTCAGTTAACAAAATTCATCATTACACTCATAAGATACATGAAAAAATTGAATTCTCATTTTTTTTTATTTTAGTGTGATACATTCTACCTTAGCATCTAAGTGGGGGTGGTCCATCTATGTTTATTCCATTGAAGATATTCATGGTATCTTGCTACCAAGCTTATTAGTTATATGCTCCTGGGGTCCACAGAATGAGTCTATTGTGGGCCATGATTTGAGTTATAGCACACGGAGTTCTTGAGAAGCATTATTAGTCACACCAGTGCAGCCCTTCAATGATGTGGAAAAACCAAATGTTAACTGTGTTTGCTTTTGAATATTGTGACCATAAATCTTCCCGCGTTCGTGGCCTTTGCAAATGTGATAGAGCGAATCATCTGCCAAGGTAATTGTTGCTTTCCCCTTTATTAAAGACAACTTGAGTTTAGACATGAGGGGGCCAAGGGTAGTAGCTAGCCTGCAAGCTAAGGATAGTGTACAACATAAACGCAGAGCAAATAGCTCACAAAGATGCAGCGATTACACAACAAACACCTCTTTGCTAAGCAATGAATTATAGAACCCAATATCCTGTAATTACAAACCATTTATATATCTGTTTAAATTACTGTGGATGCCACTTAGTGTAATCACTTTGATGATTAATCAAACATTATGTGAGGTATGGAATGCTTCAGAGTTCACAGGTGTGCATGCTTTTCAAACGCTCATCCTAAAGTTGCAGACGGCAAACTTGCTAGCTTCCCCCCCCCATATTCTACAATATAATCCAATCTTTTCTAATTCCACATTCTTCTTGAACTATCACAGCTTTATGCTTTCATCTGGAGATTCCATTCTCATTTTAATAGGAAAAAAAAAACCAGTTTCAATAGCTATGATTTCCTGATTCCTAGCATGCACACCCTCCTGGGGGGTTAAAAGAGAAATAAACTCATCTTGCCAAGTGTTTGTTTGGAGTGAGGTTTGGGTGACACATTGAGCTTCTGTCTTCCTGAATAAGACCTTTAAACAGCATCATCCTAGAACAGTCAAGGAATCAGGCCAAATGCCTCCCAAGGTTTTCCTAGGGTATGGTAGAGACTGTGAATGACAAGGATTAGTCCAAGACTACTGGGCTGAGTTCTTTGCATTTTTTTTTTTTTGGCTGCCAAAGACTTCAGTTTAATCTTCTTGGCAATGATAAATATGGGTCAAATCGGATTATTCTAAACCAATATGAGAATAATTTGAGAACAATAGCTGGCTAGGGAGAGAATGTCATGCAACTGAATTACAATAAATTATACAGAGTCTTGCCTTGGCAGAAATAATTTAATAATAAGACTTGCAAGCACGATAATTACTGACTGTAGCAGGCATCCCTCGATAGCTCGGATGGAAACCACATTAGGCAGTAAGCTACCTGATCACCTATGTTTGTCCATGATACAAATATGTGACTCTGAAGGAATTAATATTAATAATGCACAATATTTCCTTAAATTTTACCGCAAAGTAAGCACTTTCCTAGATATTTTATAGATACTAATTGCTAACCATTACCCTGTGTTGTACCTACCTATCACCACACCATCTCAAGGCTGAAGGGAATGAGTATAGAACTCAAAAGTATTCCCCTCATGGTTACTAAGTTGCAGAACTGGCTTCTCAAGCAAGGTGGCGCTGTTACATGATAGAAACCTTCCTTTATCTCAATAATAATTATAAATCAGATAATGTATTTGCTTGTATATACTGTTTATAATATACTAAAGTATAATAGCACAATACTCTAGCCTATATTTTGATTAAAACAATAGCATCTTAATTATTATTTATGTAATGATAATTTTTTTCCATTTTAATTCATTGTTTTTTTTTAATTTAT
>NC_022010.1:52053675-52088515 GCF_000317375.1 Microtus ochrogaster
TACATCCCATGTTCCTCTTTTTGGCTTACCTCACTCAGGATAGTGTTTTCTATTTCCATCCATTTGCATGCAAAATTCAAGAAGTTTGTGGGATTAAACTCAAATTAAATAACAAAAAAAAGAAACCTTCCTTTAGTAGACAAGGAATTACTGATTTTGATCACATGCTATATTTCACGTACCTTGATTCTCTGAAGCCATTCTTTCTGCTAAAACTTTTGCACAAGCCTGGTTTATAGAATTGAGTAAGAAGGTCAGTGAGCTCCCAGTTTTGCTTCCACAGTAGCTTCAAATGTCCTGCTTTTTCTTTTTTCCTTCTTTACCTTTGCATTGTTTCTTGAATAAAATAAAAAGCATTAACCTGAGTCAGGGTAACAACGAAGGAATTGAACCCTAGCTATTTCAAATTTCTGTCTCTGGCAATATTAAACTGAAAAGTAGCAAATTAGTTTAAAGGGTTGAAAATACATTTGGGGTCGAAGTATTGCAGAAATCCTAGAACAGAAAAATAATTAACCGGGAAAATAAAGCCAGATTGTAGGGACGGAGAGACTAGAAGTAAATCCTTCTTGATTTTTAAAAAGTCTTCCATCTTTACTAGAAAAAAATTTTTTTCTTCAAATTTAATTTGTTTTTAAAAGTTTGTTCTTAGCAAATGTTCTAACACATCACACTCAATTTTCGGAATATAATCATATCCTATATCCACTGGGTTAAAATCTACTGGTTTTATCCAGAAGTGGAGCTGTAGTCCAGATATTTGCCTAGAGTGGGGAGTGGGGAGAAAGACAGAGAGACAGAGAGAAAGAGAAACAGACAGATAGCAATGAGATAGCAAAGACAGAATTATAAAACCAATTAGTCTTCTAAAGGCAGAATAGGAAGGATAAGAAACTTAAAAAATAAACTAATATTTTATTTTGTGGAGGTAGCACTGAGAAAAATAACTTCGCAAAGCAGGTCAGTTTCAAATGTTTTGAAAAGGGAAAGGTACTGAAGGAGCTCGCTTTGGACCAAGCCAAGAATAGAAAAGAGCCTTGGTAGATGAATTTAAAGACTTTCTTAAAAAAGAAAAAAAAAAGCAACTTGGTATCAATTTGAAGTCTGAGACATATAGGTAAAACTTTTTAAATCATTCATTCATTCACTCATTCATTCACTTTGGACCTGGTGTTATAAGATACTATAAAAGCCATAACCTCTAGCCTGCAGAGACCATACCTACTTCAGTGAGATTTGACAGATCTTTGTCTGGGAAGACCCTGAGCCAGTCTTAGAATTCGCTTATCATACAGAGAAGGGGTTTAAAAAGACTGAGTCATTTGTGTATATTAGATTAGACCCGTATGTTCTTAATTCTTCAGGGAGAAGGGAAAAATTTGGTGTGACTCATTGAAACCCAGTCTGATCCTGTGGATAGATAAAGGTATACTCCTCCTTCTAGTTCTTCAGGAAAAGTAATGCAGTTATTTAAGATGGTTTGGATGAAGGATAGTGAACTAGCCTCTGTAAACGATGTTCTAGAGCAGTGGTTCTCAATATGTGAATCGTGACCCCTTTGAGGTTCAAATGACCCTATGACAGGGGTCTCCTAAAACTATCTGCATACCAGATATTCACATTAGATTTGTACCAGTAGCAAAGTTACAGTTATGAAGTAGCAATGAAATAATTTTATGGTTGGTGATCACCACAAAATGAGCCACTGTCCTGAAGGGTCACAAAGTTAGGAAGGCTGAGAACCACTGCTTTAGACAAGGATAATAGGAAGGGATGGTATATTTCAAGGGGTTCCAAGCTCAGTTGTATAAAGTATTAAACTAGTAAACATAAATTATACTAGAGGCAGTCAAAGCACTGTGTGAGAACACGCTCGTTTTAGCTAGAGGTTGACATTTGAACAAGGGTAATATTGTTAAACATGTGTTTGACAACTAAAGTTCAACACGCCAAGGTATGATGCTAGAACAACATGAAGAAAGCTGTGGTCCACTTTGTAAGCTATGATTTGATTGTGATTCCTCTCGTAGCTGATGACTATCTTTGGTTTTCTATAAAGTAAGCTGGTTCCCACCTTTGGGATATCTGCAGGGAAAATATCTGTATTGCTCTTGTCTTCTGTGGAATTCTTTATTGGAACATGGCATCCTGTCCAATAAGTCTATAACCAGAATCTTCATAATTTAGTAGTAAAATTGCATTCTCCTCATATCTAGTTTGGCTATAATTTTGTATTTAGTACAGTGGTCATCACATGGTATGTCCATTGACCTAAATCTTGAACATTGTTTTGACTCTGTCATTGGATCTGTCCATTTTATCCTATTGAGATATGATGCAGAAAAACGGAACAGGGAAAACAGAGATAGAGAACCTCTGTTTCACTTCAGAGGAAAAAATCTTTTATTAAGATAAAATATAAACGAGTAAAAACAAGTACAATTGTATATTGACAACTATTCAGCAAAACTTAGTAATTACTTGGGTTCATTAGTACCTCATATTTCTTTCAATAATTTGGAAATAAATCTCAAACTTTGAATCATTGCATTTAGAATATATTATTATATGTTTCTAAAAGATACAACTTAAAATATAACCATGGTTCTATGTCATTCTGAAAATGACAGTAATCACTTAGTATCAGATATTCAGTCAGTGTTCACATTCCCATAATTTTTATATAGATAGATAAGTATGGTGTAAACTTATTCAAAATCTGAATTATTTCATTATCCATTACAATTGACTCAATACATTTTATTGTTTTTTTTTATTGGTAGTAGACATCAACAAACATCAAGCCTATTGACCAAAACCACATCACAACCTGCTTCTACAAATGTAGTTCCTCATCTTTGTCTTGATGGTAGAAAATGACAGTTTTCTGACTAACACATACTCCTCCAGCTTGACTCTTACCAGCACTGTAATCTAAAACAGCAGCAGTAAAATTTAACATGGAATTTTAAATTTGGAGCGGTTCTAGCATTGCTGTAGCTAGAATGTATTCATTTATTTAATTTGCTCACACACTTTATTAGATCCACTTCCCAGACCTGGTAAACAAAGACTAAAGAAATTAATGGGATGGGAGTCCCAGGCAAAGTAAAAATTTTGTATCATCTCTCTATCACAATGTCTCTCCTGATAGAAAATTTGCATGGGGATGAATTTATCTTGTCCATAAACATGATTTCTTAGCATGGAGCAAGAAGAGGCACTGTGCATACACTCTATTGATAGTGAAATCTTTGGAAATACAGTGATACAGTCAGTTCTCTAGTCTCTAAGACTTAAGTCTAGAAACAGAAGACCCAGGTTTGTCAAGAACCCATTAGCCTGGTTTCTCTTAATCACTCACTGCTGCCATCCCTTCTCCCCTTGGCTACCTTATGGGTGCTCACAAACCATTCTCCTCTTTCTTGAGATCAATCATAACAACATGACCACATTTCAATTTCCATTTGCCAGGCCTATATCTGTACGTTTTGTTCAAGTCATCTTGCATAAACTTTTCTAATCTGCTTAGCTTCACATTTTGTAAAACCTTGGAACATCCACAGTAGATATATCTCCTATATTCTGTGTTGTTTCCTCCTAGTTACTTTCCCACTGAGTAAAGTAATTTCCATGTTCTTAGAGACATTTTGACGACTCATTCCTCTTCTCTAGACAATGGTGAGAGTTCTCTGGGCCCACAATCATGCACACCAGCCTAGTCAGAATTGGTCATTTACAGTCCCAGGAAAAAGGGCAAGGACTTTTTTGAATGTCCATAGATACTTTTAATGCTTAGTGTCACTTTTCTAAGACAGAATAGACAGGAAAAGAGAAAGACAGCTTATCGTGTAACTACATGTGTATCACTGCAGGAAAGATTTCTGCCCCTTCTTCCAGCTTTATACAGATGTAGCTGACAAAGAGAACCAGGGGATGGTGCTGATAACTCAAGACAACCCATACACAAGAAAAGGTCTACAGCCCTTGCTGTTTTCTTAACAGATTAAGAATTAAATCTTGCGGGTCATACTACTTATGAGCACAAGTTGTACAGTGAGAAATCTAGTGTGATAACTTTCATCAGAAGCATTTTTGAAAATGTTTGTGTTACAAACGGTAACCTGCAACAAAAGCACACCCCTCAGCCCATTTGCTCGACATGGAACTAGTGCCTTCTTATTTCATGAAAGTGGTGGTTCGCTCATCATAGAGAAAAGTCTAGTTTTTCATGTGTAGTTTGTGAAGTTACAGAGGGAGATGATGAGTCAAAGGATTCAAGATGAGCAGCAGCCAGAGCCAGCAGGCTGTGGTGATGATGAGTAAGGTCAAGGACAGGAATAAGTCTATGTGATCACATGAATTTCAATGCATTTCTATTTGTAATTAGAAACTTTTAATTTTCATGATGTGTAACTGGATGAGTTCTGAGATGATCATTTAGATTACAAATTCAGTACTGATTGCGGTAGGATTATACAGGGGAACAAATTTGAAAATTGGGCAGTAGTTGAACAAAAAGAAGCAGAAAATAATTAAAGAAGAGGTCATGAAGTTGAAAAAGAGAGGGGGAGATAAGAGAGGAATTCAGGGGCAAAAATACAGGGTAGAAATGTTGTTAAATACCCCATGTAACATTCTCTAAAAAACAAGAGGGAAGGCATTACTTTGCTTAAATGAGCTATTCATTTTGGTTCAATATGATCAACTGTGATACTTCTCCAATGTACCTTACATTGTCCTTTGTCACAATTTCTGCACACTGGGATGTGCTGATTCTGTTTATGATTTTATTTAATATTATAGAGAAAATTAGTTTAAATAATCCCCCTTTATATTTTACTTAATGCAAATCATATATAACTATTTACTAATGTCATTTTTCTTCTTTAGCCAGGGTAATGTTACCATTGAATCTATAAACTCTTATAAATATTTAGAATTAAATAGGTATGCCTTTCTTTAGTATTGTGCATTCCATATTTCTTTTTCATCACACTTGGGATATATTCATTATACATAGTCCTGAGACTATGTGCATGCATATAACCATATTCATGCAAGAATTTAATGTAGTTTTATCTTTTCTTTTCTTTTCTTAGCCCTCTTAGCCCCTTTTGTTAGCTTAATGAAGTTTTGCTTTCATATTTATCTGTTTATTTATCTGTTTGTTTTGTTTGTTTGTTTGGGGGCAGTTGTGTACATACTATAGGAGGCAAAAGACAGCTTGGAGAAGTTGACTCTCTTATTCCACCCTTATGGGATTTGGGTATCAACCTTAGATCAGGGATCTTAGCAACTGAGCCATCTTGCCTGACAAACCACTTTTTTTTTTTTTTTACTTTCATGGGTTTTTTTTGTGATATGTGTGAGTGTGTGATTTTATGTATCATTATAAGACCTATGATCCAGAAATTAAAAAAAGATGCAATATTTGTTTAAATCAGACTTAGACAATAATTTACAGCTGTATGTGTTTCATATTTTATATCTGAATAAAATTCCATTAAATATATATATATATATATATATAAAATCATATTTTCTTTAAAAAGTTCCTCTTTTAATAGACTGCTAGGTTGGTACCATAATGTAGGTATTATGAATAACTCTGCAGTAAGTATCAATGTACAAATATCTATGCGCTATATTAACTTAGAGTCTTTTGGGTTTATATCCAAAAGTGGTATAGCTAGGTCATATGGTAAGTCCAAGTTTAGCTCTTTGGGATACCTCCATGCTAATTTCCATAACAGGTAGATGATTTTACTTTCCAATCCCTGGTGTGCACGTGTTCTCCTGTGATGACCTTCTTGTCAGATTTTGTTGCAATTTATTGTTTTCTTAGTGGTTAGCATTCTGTCTGCAGTGAGAGGAAACCTCATTGTAGTTTTAATTTTCACTTTTCTGATGGGTAGTGATGTTTGCATCTTTTAATTACTATTGGTCATTTGTACTTCATCATATTTTTCCATTTCCAGCTCCTGCGGGATCTACTCAACTCCCCAGCCATGCGACTTTGTTCTCTCTCTCTTTCTCTTTCTCTCTCTCTCTCTCTCTCTCTCTCTCTCTCTCTCTCTCTCTCAAAACTATCTGTTCATATCATTAGCATCTTTTCAATTCATTAGCATCAACAGGCTTTCTTCATCTCTTGTTTTATTTTGATTTTTGAAGGTCTGTATATTAATCCCTTGACAAATGTACAGTTAACAAAGATTTTATTTTCTCATTGTGTAGGCTGTCTTATTATTTGATTTCCTTTGGTATATGGAAGGGTTTCACTTCAGACCACCTTTTTCAAATTTGCTTCTTTTGTTTTAATTTTGTGGTTCTTATGTTTGCTTTATTTTAATAGTATGAGTGTGCAAACACATACATCCAGAAATTCAAAAGAGGGCATCAGAATTGGAGTACACATGGTTGTGGACCACCACCTGAGGCCTAGGAATCGAACCTGGATCTTCTGCAAGAGAAACCAGTGTTCTTAACCACTGCAATACCAATATAGTGTACCTTCACTCTAGGCCCTTCTCAATCCTTGGCATTATTTTCTAAGCAGATAGAGGCCTTTTAAGGAAATACTTGAAAATGCCTACCCATATCTCAAAGTGTTTTGCCTATGCTTTTTCTACTAGTTTCAGAGTGTCAGGCCTCCATTTAGATCTTTGAACTACTTTGAATTGATTTTTGAACAGGATGAGAGTTAACAATCCACTTTCATTTTTTCTACATATATATATATATCCAGTTTTCCTTCACCATTTGTTGAGTCTTTTCTACCCAATGTATACCTATATGAAAAATCAGGTAGCTATAGTCATGTTGGCTTATATTTGGCTGGTACTCTTTTTCTATTAAGTTGATTTGCTTGTATGTTTTTATTCAAGTAGTATGCTGTGTGTAGGGATAACTCCCGCCTCTTAGGGGGCGTGTTCGCCTCGGGCTAATGTTTGTGTATAAATTTGGCGAGCATGCTCAAAGCTGCTGCTTCTGCTTTCCTGGTCTCTGCGGGAATGGTGGTTCTGTAAGTCTATTAAAGCTGTATATGTATGTGTATGTATGTATATATACACATACACACAATCTGTCTGCATTCGTTTATGCCGTTACAGCTGTGCTCTGTTTTTCTGGCTCTGTTGTATAACTTAAATAAGGTACTATAGCATATCCAGTATTATACTTCTAACTCAGGATTGTTTAGAATAGCTAGGATTTCTTTGTGATCCTACAAGACTTTCCTTTGTAGCTTTTGTCCCCCTCTCTCTCTTTCTTTGAAGAATATGGTTGGACATTTTAAAGTCAGGATCTTGGATAGCACAGTGCAGAGTGACAATAGCTTCAGATCTCTAATCTTCCTGAGTGTTAGAATATTGTTTTACAACACAGTAAGTTTATGTAGTACTAGAGATCAAACTCAAGGCTTGCTGCAGGTACACCCCAAGCCCTCTCATTGATATTTTGAAGGGATTGCAATGAACCTGTACATTACTTTTGGTGATGTACACACCAATTTTCACAATACTGATTATATTGTTGATGAACATAGGAAGAGAGGAGGCCTTTTTTTCTTAACTTCTTTGTTTTCTGCAATTGTTTTCCTTGGTCTTTTTAATTTTCATTGAAATGATTCTTTATTTGTTTAGTAAGTTTACCTCAAGGTATTTTATTACTTTGTTTTATTTTACTTTAAGGCCATCATGAATGGGATTGTTATCCTGTGCTATAAAAATAATCTTAGCAATTGTGTCTTGAAATGTTCAAAGTCCATTTTAAATATATGTATTTTCTGTTTATATTTACAGCCAATTCCCTAATACTCTACAAAATATTGGCATTTTACATTATTTAATGTCCTTAAAAGTCTCACTTTTTTTTTGTTTCTCTGTGAAGATTCCTAGAAACATTTATTCTGACTTTGTATCTGAATTTGCCTTTTCTTACAGCCTGCCCCTATAAAGGAAAATAATAAGTAAAGTATTTTCTAAATGCAATAGCAAGCCAACCAAATTAAGCCCTTCAAATTTCACAATAAGTGCATCCTATTCCGATCCATCCTCTCCCAATACAGTATACATGTGGGTACTAACCATATTTCCTGTGTTAAATCCTTCCTCCATCAATGTTTTGAGACCTCGACCCTATACAAAGAACTGTGGGCAACTGAGAAAATATAGGAGCAGAAGTTGTTCTCCTCGGAGAAAAGCACATCAATTGAATGTCCATAACCAAATGGTCAGCCCTGAAAACATACATACAAGTAACATATATGGACTCAATGGGTTATATTTAAGATTATGTATACATATCTAAATATATATATTGATTCAAAAACAAATAATGAAGAAGAAGCCTTGAACTTGAAGGAGAGAAGCAAGGGATATAGAGATGGGTTTGGAAGAAAGAAAAAAGAGGGAACATGTAATTCAATTACAATATCAAAAAATAAACAAAAAAGAAAAGTGGTTTATAATTTAATTCTGAATTTGGAGTTTTTATTTTACTGTGACTCCTGGCTATTTAGTGTTTTGAGAACTGCTTTGTATGGGGGATGATCACATCTTTGAGTTATTTTTAAAACTTTCTTACTCATTTATCCTATAGCTATAAGATGATATACTAAAATGATTTTCAAAAAATTACCACTTTCCTTGAGAAAACATTTATTTAACCATATATAGTATGTATGCTATACGTCTTGTAGGAGCAGGTTGGGCCACATGGTTTTTTATGTAGCCATATGAACAACCTGTACAGATTTTTGGTCCATCAAGCTTCAATCTCAGGGAAAACAGGGAGCTCCATGAGATTTCTCCATGGTTCTTCTGGCAGTATAAATCTGAGGGAAAAGAAGCCCTTGCCTGTTGCCTTAACAACCAGTATTTCTCATGACCTTCACTGAATGCCTCTGCATTTTTTAGCAACATTGCTGAGTAGGAGGAAGGCATAGATTAAGGAAGAATATTCTTGGAGACTATTGTGCACAGCCTAAATAACCATCATAATGCATAAATGTGAACGAAACACAAAGCTGACTAATTGTAAGATCCGAATTGAAAGAGAAATCTGGTGGCATCAACTGGGGCCTTTGGCTCTAGGGTTGTTGAAAGGGTTTTATGTACAAAGTGCTGATTGTCATGATTATGGGTACAGAAACCAAGCTGCCAGCTGTGGCTATGGATGGGCAATGCTTCCGCCATCTTACCTGAGTGAAGAATCCAAATGGTTAATGAGAGTTGGTGATTACACTTAGCCTTGTCCTCGCTGAAGAGGACTAGAAATGATAATAACAGTAGTAATTAATACATAAGAAGAGGTCAAAGAAAGAATACTGAAACCTTGCCCTCTGTATTTGCAGTCTTGACAATGAATCTTTCTGTGTCCTGTAGCAATGATGAGGCTAATGAACAAGATGGGGTCCTGATATTAAAAAAAAATGGACTGATCTGACCTTGGCCAGTTGCAGTGAGACAGGACCCCTTCCATTCTCCCTTTCTTCTTCCAGTCACCAGCGTTTCATCCTCATTCTTTATGGCATTCCAAAACTGGTTCCCAGACTAAATTGGATATTCCTGTGTCTAGAACTAAGGAAGCAAGTATCCCAGATCACTGTCTTTTACTGCTGTCCCCAGCTATGCAATGAATAACTAATAAATGTCTTAAAATTCTGAAAACCATTCTCCCAAACATGACCCCACAGCATAGGTGCTCAGGTGTTTTAGGAGTTTATGATGTACACAAAATGTCTGTTTATTTTCTGCTTAGAAGAACTCTCATAGGAAAAGTTGCAGCTTGTATGTATGTGTGCGAAGAAATTTCCGAGTGTGACATAACTCATGGGTAAATGGAAACATTTTCTTGAAACACATGTGAAACAGAGAGGAACAAAATTCACCAGGTATAGGACACAGGAGCCAAACTTCACACATGAAGGCACACAGGAAGCCACTTACCACTGTGGCATGCCCCTGAGCCAGCTGTTCCCATGAGTAGACTAAGGTCTAAAGCTCTTGGTTAATAACAGGTGTCAGAAGGTAAAACTCTTCTTATGACAATAACTCCACTAGTTTATTCTTTTTAGTAAGAACTCACTTTGAAGTTTACGAATTCCTATGGAGCATTGGGGTCAAGGAATTCAATGCAGTGTCCTTCCTGCTGGCATTTATTCTACAAATAACTATCTGGGGTGAAAAGAGAGTTAGAAGACAGTTCAGAGAATTGACATAAGCCCTACTCTCTTGATGTTTAAGATTACTGGAAGATATAGCTATAGATGGTGCAAGTCAACACTTAAATACACAACTATCAACTATATCTGTAACTGCACAGAGCACGAATTTGCAGCAGCTGCTCATATTGTGAGTTTTAAGGTTCTATAGAAATCTTACTGGCACAATATTTTTAGAGCAAAAACGGATGTCTGTGGTACTACCTACTACTTGTTGCTAGTTTTCCTTCATTTCTAGCCACCTCTTCCTTTTTAATAACAGAGAGCTTTCTACTGCAACATGGCCGCCCAGATAGAAAATGAGTTTCCAAACTTCTTTTACAGAAAGTTATGAACCAAAGACAAGGTGCTAACTGGCATGATCAGGAAGTTTGTACTCAAGGAAGAAGCTGCTTTATTCAAGCTGCCTTCCCTTTTCCTTATTTTTTTTTCCTTCTGGCTGAAAGTTTTAGCAAGCGTAGAAGAGGAAGAACTTTTGAATCAAGTTGTAAATATCATCATATGGAAAAGAGAAACTGTGAAGACATGAAACAACCTAACAGTTGTAACATAAAGGGCCTGCTTGTTGAGGTTTCTGTCCCACCCAATATCCCACAGCTGCAAAGCCCCAAAGAAAATCACACAGAGATCTCCATAAGTTATAAAACTGATTGGCCCATTAGCTCAGGCTTCTTGTTAACTCTTGTAGCTTATATTAACCCATTATTCTTATCTACCTTAGCCACGTGGCTCGGTACCTTTCTCATCTGGGCAGATTACATCTTGCGTCTTCTGTGGTCTGGGCAGGACTGGGAGAATGGGTTTCCTCCTTCCCAGAATTCTCCTGTTCTCATCTCATCACCTCTACTTCCTGTCTTGTTGACCTACCTATACTTCCTCCCTGGCCAATCAGCATTTATTTAAGACATGGTTGACAGAATACAGACAATTCTCCTGTACCAAACAGCCATATTCAAATATACACTCAGGACTTTTATGCAGGAAATATACTATCCTGTTTTACCTCATTGTAATTTTTTGTGTCTTTGTTAAATCAGCCTGAAGAAGACTAATATGATATTCTCTCAACTGGCTTGTATTGAAAAGTAATTTATATTAGAAGAATCATAATGGACATTGACATTTTTCCTAGTGGAATTTGGCTAGAGTGTTTTCATCTTCCAAATTGATATTTCCATCACAGGTTAAATAACTGTTCCATAATATGCCCCAAATCTGTAGTCTTTTGTTTATATGGTGTTAAAAGAAAAAAAAGCAAAATTAATGTTAGAGATCACAAAAAAATAGATTAGAAAAATCCATAACTGTGTCTTCTTATGTTCTTAACACAGGAAAAGGGATAAAAAACTGGAGCATAGAGAATGGTATTAGGGCCCTGACTTTGGACCTTACATGGTCTAGCTATTTGGGTCTTGACTGAGAGATAAAACTTTAAACAAGACATGACATCCAAAATTATGAGAAATGAAGGGAAGTACCTCTACTTTATATATGCATGTCTGTTGTACCCATTCTACACAATGTCTGTAGATGACTTTAAAAGCATGAAGACTATAATCTTCACAAAATGCTGCTCTAAAATAAATACTAAAATATTTAATTTTTAAAATCGTAAAGTGTATCTCATCACTCAGTAATGTTTAAATGTGTTTTTAAACTGATTATTTAAAGGCAAACAATTTTAAATTAGCAAAGTGTATGTCCTGGAATGTTGAAGCATACTATTAAATTAGCTTGAATGATACTCTGAATAATAAATAATGAAGAAAGTGTGAGACACACACTCACACATGATATATATTAGCTCCCCTGAGTCTGTGAAGTATTTACAGATACTACAAGATAAACCTTGTGAAAAGAAAGATAAAAAGAAAGAAAGAAAGAAAAAGAGAAAGAGAGAAAGAAAGAAAGAAAGAAAGAAAGAAAGAAAGAAAGAAAGAAAGAAAGCAAGCTCTGAGACTGGAACACAATAATTCATTTTCGTTACTTAAAATACAACATGGTTTTATTCTCTTGTTGTTTTGAATGAGCTATACATTTTTCTCCACTCTTTATTGCTCACTTTCAAAGTTGATTTATAAAATTATTTGAAATGTCTATACCTACAACAGATGGCAAGGTAACTTTAAAGTTTTGTTTGTAAACTCTGTGAATCCATGACCTCTTGTGTGCTTCTCATCTTTAGTCATGGATAGTCATGTCCTTGGGTCTTCTGCCCACCATTGGTCTCATTCCATTCCCACTGAACTAATTCCTCTCACCTAATCTACTGTGCTATCATTATCAGTTCTTTCCCCATCTTTGTGGATTCTTGGATGTATGAACAATAATACTTTATCATTCATATGTGTCCACTTTTCTCTGCCATTTGAATAGATTGCTTCTGGTTGATATTCTTTGCTCTAGTCCAATATTCTGATTTCCTAAAGAAACAAACCAAGATAAATCTTGTTTCTGAAGGTTACAGCACCTATTTCTTTCTCTGCTGCGGCTCTGAAAATCCTGTCTTCATTCCACTATACTTCATAATCCATGGCCCACCAACCAGTGTGTCATTGTCATTTTGAAGATACTTTGCCTTCCTTGTCAGTACTTTCAACTCAATTTTAATTTCAATGCTTATATTAATAATGGTTTAAATGTAATAGCTCTTTAGCTTTTCCTTTATGTTTTACCCTTATGTTAAATTTCAGAACTTCATTTTCATGACACAACAGTCTTTAAATTTCTTCAACATTTTCATTTCCCCTTTGCTACCACATAGCGTTTCCTAGTACATTTTCTTGATGATCCTTTAATTTCTCTACTTTGCTCCATAGCTCTTTTTTCTTTGTGTGGGTCGGTGATGGTGAAGAAATCAAGAAATATAATAGAAATATATCAATACTGAGAAAGTTCTTGAGAGAAGGGAAATGGATTCAGAACAGGAACATCTGGATATATGGAAAGGCATTCTTTTGAAATATTTAGCAGTGCTATGTTTGAGGAAGAAGATAGTGGTTTTCTGAAAGGAATGATGCTGGGCATAGAATGAGATGTGGTAATATGGAATTTATTAGTGAAAAGCTACTTTTGTTGGATTTAAAGTTGAAGGCCAAACTAGAAGTAGAGGAAGTTAAGCTATAAAGGAAACAAAAAACTGAAGTAGTAAAAGACCCCAGAAAAAATGTTCAACTAATAAATAGTTTTATTTTCTTTCCTCTCCTCCTCAGCCTCCTGCCTGTTTTCCCTTCCCTTCATTGACCTACTTTTCCTTTTTTATTTCTTTCATTCATCCCTCCCTCCCTTTCCTCGCTTCTCCTTTTCACATTTATCTTTAAAGATGGGAGCTATAGAATATGCTTGAAATCTTTATGGGGTTATAAATGATGTAGTGATACCAGAGAGACTGATGAATCATGTAGTTGGGAGAGGAAAAGATGAAGGCACAAACGTCCTTGAAAAAAGTCCCACTTTAGAATGGATGCCACTCTACATGGAGAGTGCTCTCATTTTTTTCTCCTTATACTTTGTTAATAGAATGATCTATTGAAAGGAATTGTTTCTCGGTAGCATTTTGATAAAAACAATCCGCATCATTGGCCTTCTTAATTCAGTGCAAGAATGTTCTTTCTGTAAGAAATACAATGATGAAAGAAAGGAGCCAGGACAGGAGATTGTTGCAAAGTTAAAATATGAAACAATATATTAAAAGAACAGAGAAGGAAAGCAGATTGAAGAAAATTAATCTTCTTTTGGAATGATTGGGGCCCATGAGGCTTTAAGGTCACAAATTAAAGTAAAATCAGGCAGGCTGGTTGTGTGTTTCCCTCAGTCCTCTCTCTCCTTGCAGATCACCTTTGGTGTGCTCCTCCTGCCCAGCCAGTGAAGGCAGGAGAGGAGGGGATGGAGTAACCATGTTGGAGACAAAGAGAGGTGTGGGATTTGCAAGAGAGTGCATTGGTGGCCCATGGAATTCAAGGCAGATTACTAAGGGAGACAAATACAAAGTTCAGTTTAGCCCCTTCTCAATCCAAAAGTCTACATTCAACTTTAGTCTAGCACCATTTTTTTTTCCTGTCTGAGGGACAATTTTGTGATCTGGGAACTTATTTCTTCAACATAGTATTTTTTCTTGAGGCAGGCTTTCACATCTTGTTTCCTTGTTGCTCTGACAATGCAAAGCATAGTGTTCTGCTCAAAGGGAATAACGGATAGTTTACTTGAGAGCCAAGTATTAGTGAACATAGTTCGGCAAGATGTATTTATCATAGCCCAAATACCACATTCCAGGGTGATAACAGCTTCATCTAGTTTTGTTTTGTTTTTTTAAACAAATCAAAAATAGGTTATAAATCACAGTGCTTTTCAAATATCCTTTTAGATATCAAATAAGTGAATGACTGAAAAGCATAAAAAATTCAGCTAAGAATCTCAGACATGATTTGATGTCATCCTCATCTCTGTGTTGATAAACATCAATATATCCCAAAAGGTTTGTGCAATAGTTATAAGGATGTTCAGTCAGATACAGAGGCTGTGGAATGGTCAGGTACCACCTTTTTGGGATGACTGCTGCTATAATCGTAGGGTTTGTATGCTCCAGGATAGGATTACAAATGTTAAGTAGGAGGAACAGAGATAAGAAAGAAACACAGAAACATGGAATAGTAATGGAAGGGCAACTCAGCCGATATGAATGCTGGATTTTGAGTTCTGAGTTCACCCATGTTTAATTTTCCACACATTCTTATACCTCAATACAAAAGGGGGGAAGAAGTTAAAAGACTACATTAGCATCACCCAAAGGACAATGAAAACAGTTACTTGTTTCAATTCTTGAGGCACCAAACTATTAATTCCTGAATAAAATATTGATGTTTGGGGCAATGAACCACCCTAGACCAAGCATCCTGAAGGCAGCCACTCCTTAAGTCAAACCTCCTATTACAAAAGAAGAAGCAGAAGTAGGTTGAATTCTCTGACCTTTGGTTAGGGTGGAGCAGATCCATCTCTATGGGTCCTCTTACTATCTAAAATGCCAAGAAATGACCCTTTAGGTCAGGGTGTGTAACCACACTTGTTGTAGACAACTTTGAAAGGGCAAAAATAAGCTCAAACTCACTGACCTTCAGACAAGGTGAAATAGCCACACATTTGTGTGTTCCTGACGTGGAAGGAGCAAAGGGTAGTCGAGGTGACAGTTAAGTTGATATTTATAACCTAGTAGATAAGCCTCTGGGCATGCCTGTGAGAGACTATCTGCATTACCTTATTAATGTATCCTCCATAATTGTGGGCAGTACCCCTTCTTGGCATAGGATCCCGGAGCAAATAAAGAAAAAAAAAATCTAGTGAAGCATAAGCACAAGCGATTTTTTTCCTCACTGCCTTTTGACTGTAGACCCGATTGACAGCTGCCCCAAGCTCCTGTCATGTGACTTCTGTGATCCGAAGGACTGCACCCTCACACCGTAAGACAAAAATTAACACTCTCCCTTGGTTTGGTTCTTTCAGGTATTTCATCTCTTCAATGAGAAAAGTAACTATTAATATTACAACCCATGATGATTTGACTCTGACTCTACAACATTCCAGATCTCCATAATCACAAAATTCACAAATTTGCAAATCAAACTTATAATGTCTTTAACTTAGGTATAGCTATTTTTTTTAATCAGTTTGCATTTTCATCCTAAGAATAGACATGCTGAAGGTGATTGATACACACCAGAAATCAGTGAGCTGGAGGCAGTTAAGGAAGCTGAGCTCCCTCACAAATTTTGCATTAAAATTACCATTGCACTGCCATAAACTAATCCCAAGAAATATTTGTTTAGGGTGAGTATTTACAGATCCAGTACAGTAATTTTAGTGGGATTTTAAATCGGGCTTCATGTAGTATTCCCAATCCATCTGTTAATTGCACTGATTGCATCCTCTGGCTGATTACACAGAAAATTGCTATCCATGCCTCAGGTCAGGCAATGAGAAAGTTGTGGTTTGAGTTGTGCGAGGGGATAAAGCGGTGCAAATTGAAGTAACAAGCGACTGGAAATAAAGGCTGCGATGTTTGGAGAGTGCTGATTGCTTACCACGCTGGGCATCTTGCCTTCCACAAAGTCTGGCTCTGTGGGCAGACTGGAAAATTAAACTGCCGAGTTACAGTGAGACAATATTTTCTCTTAAGTTACAAGCTCTCAAACTTTGATTGGATGGGATTTTTCTTTTTGTGAGGACAAGACAAAAAGTCCACCCCGAGCAGCGATTTTCCGGCAATAGCTGATCTTGAATTGTTTTTTTAAAGTCCCAGAATGTGAGTCCTTGAGCTCCATAGTCTGACCTTTGTTTCTAGGAAAAACATCAAGATCCAAAGAAACAGTAGAGTGTGCTCCTTGAGATGCAGGGCTTGAGAGCAAGTCTCATGTAGCCTGAGCTTACTCTAGCACAGTCTTGTGTCAGAATACAATTTTATCTGTGAAGATGGACAATACCAGAAGCAAGTGTGAGAAGCCAGTAGACAGAGGGTGATTGTTCTTTTAAGTCTGGCGCATTCTCCCAGATACAAGAGACTCGCTGTAGCTTCATAAATGAGAGAGTCGGGGGAGGGGAGATTGAGCATTTAAGCAAATCTATATTTGGCTGATGAAACACATGGAAGGCCTCTTTTTAAATAGCATTTATATTTGCTTTGGGCCATGTTTCATATTTAGCAGTGACTCAGATAACAGAGTAGGGGGCCTTCTTACCATTTTTTTTTGGGGGGGGGGAAGGAAACCTATTTTGTGAAGGATAGCTTTCTAATATTCTAAGTAACAAAACAGAATTTCAAGACTGTCAGCTTACATGGGAGCTAAATATTAAACTGAATACAGTGGGAAAAAAATACTCAAGTCCTTCACTTGAAACAGCCATTGTGCAAGGCTGGTTAGGAAAATACAAATTAATTGCAGGTCATGGAAAATCAAACTGATTGTAGTTACACTTAATGAAAAATGGAGCAATGCCAGGGTGATTTGATGGACATTTAGCCTCTGTTTTATGGGGATAAAATTCTAATACATATTCCTTAGTCCTTAGATTACATCTGGAGTCTTACTTATGTTCAACAATGAAATTGAATGAAACAATGACATTTATGCCCTGGCAATGGTGAAGCATGCATGGGCAGTCCTTATATGGGGGTTCTGTTGAACTTGTCCATATTGAGTTTCATAGTCTAAGTTGAGGATGACTCACCAGGTCTCTTCCTCAAGGGAGCACCAGATCTCATTACAGATGGTTGTGAGCCACCACGTGGTTTCTGGGAATTGAACTCAGGACCTGTGGAAGAGCAGGCAGTGCTCTTAAACGCTGAGCCATCTCTCCAACCTGTGTTCAGCAATTTAGCTAAGCTATTTTAAAAGAACTATTGAAAAGTAGTTGGTAATCAGCTGGCAAAACAGTTGTACCCCGGAAGATGAGATTAAAATGAAAAGAGGGGTGTTTTGTGGAGGTTACCAGTACCTCCTTTCACTTTTATGCTTTTTTGCACAGGAGCTAATTTCATCTTGTTCCCTGAAGGTCAATACCTCTTTCACAAGTTCCACCTCAATACAGGGTCAAACGAAAGGACGCATATTCACCAATTGGAGGAATTCAAGAGGGACTGGAGAGATGACTGAGTTAGTGCATGTTGCTCTTGAGAGGATCCAGACAGAGTTCCCAAAAACCACATGAACATTCACAGCTGTCTGTGACATCACTTCCACGAAACTGGACATTTGATCTCTCTCTCTCTGATGCACCAGGCACCCACATGGATCACATATATAAATATATGCAAAACACAGACACACACACACAAATCAAATAAATAAACCTTCAAAAATAAAAGTCTTAAAGCTGTTCAAGAGTCTGTGATGCTTTGTGCATACACATCATGAATCTGTCCTGGAGGACAGACCACTAGGAAATCCCAGGAAATCCCAGAGCCTTCTGGTGTTCAATGGGTCTGAGCTGGGTGCTCATGACGTCACCATCATTGCTTTCAAGCCCGTGACTCTACAGGAAGGATGAAATAGGGAAGTTGAATCTTTAGGGAAAACCTAAGTTTCTCTGTATCAGTGTCCAGGCACACAATTGTGCAAGTGCCCAACTGGTCTCTGTGATAAGCCCCTCCTTGTGTGATGGGCAGGTGTTGTTCCTAGCAAGGCAGTCTCCACTTTCTTTGCTTTGGTTACTTTGAAGCAGAGGGATTAATCCCCTCTGGAGATATTTGCTTGTTTTTGCTGTCAGAGCAGTCACACTTTTTCCTTTGTGTCTCTTAGCTTGTGGCTTTTGAAGTTTAGCTTCAGAGAAATAGTCCTCATGTTTCCTTGGAGATTTTCTGCATCTGGATTGTCCCTCCTCCACCTCTGCAAACAGTCTCCAAGCTCTCGCCATCCTGTTTGTATTTTGTCCTCTACAAAGGACAAAAGACCACTCTGGGGCCCCAAACTTAAATATTTATTAGAAAATGTACCAGTCTTATCTTAAAACAGCCCAGAGCCACCTGCTGCCTTCATTTTTTCCCTTTCTTCCTCCTTCCTTCTGTTCTTACTTCCTCTCTACTTCCTCCCATCCTCCTTTTTTCTTTTCCTCCCTTCCTTCCTTCATTCCTTTATATTTATAGAAATATATTTCAAATTAATGGTATTGTTACTTAATTTTATAATAACTTCAGCTTTTAAAATCATTAACACCTGCATTTACAACCTTTACCATGTGAGGGTTATGATTAATACCTCTACAAGGCCCTTACTCAAAGTAGGATTTTTATAAAGGCCTAGACTTTGAAACACACTTATAAAAATCATGCTTTATTTGAGTAAAAGAAAATGTTATACAATATTATTGTAAATAAAAGTATAAGTTGCTTTATTGCCTAGATGCATTCTACTATTGCTGTGTACGATGGAGAAATTGAATCCAATGTGAAATTTTCCTTCAAGGTGTTTGCCTATTCTAGAACAGAGCACAAGGCAAAGAATGGGGAAAAAATGTAAGCTAACACTTATGAAAGGCCAGTATATTCCAAATACAGGAAGGGCACTTAAAATTTAACTCTTAAGAACTAATCTAATGTAGACATAGGCCAAAGCACTTTAGCAGACACCTGCCAAAGAACCTATATGGATGGTCCATAGGCCTGTGAGAAGTCCTGTTATATCTTATCAGTGACATGTACCGTACAATAGCAATGTCATCCTGAGAGCCCTCTATTAGAATGTTGAACTGAGAGACCTCGCACAACAAAATATTGAGACTGATATGCAGCAACAAAAAGGTATTTAATATAACACAATAAATAATCACCTCTTTGAAAGACAGCTGGCACTTCTCACAAAACCGAATATATTTTTTTTAACCATACTATCATGCTTCTGAGACTATCCCTACCATAGTTCCTGATATTGACAGATAAAAACAAAAATCTTACCTTCAGCTGTACTTCGTGATTTTATGGTGGCTTTATTCTTTATTGTAGGACCCTAGTAGCCGACTAATAGTCCTTCAGTTGGGGAATGTGTAAGAAGACTTTAAGATGCACTCAGATAAGATTAGTCAGGACTAAAATTAAATGGACTCTGAAAAAAGTCCAGAGGAGTCTTCATTGGATGTTGCTAAACCAAAAAATGATAACCAGGAGAGCTATATAATACAGAAGCTCACCAGGGTTAAAAATCTTCGATGAATTTGGACCAAAAATCTTCAGGGAAGAAAAACAGGGTTCATACCTGGTTTATTGTCGTGTAGTTATTAATTGAATACATAACATTGGGTAAGTATGTGAAAAGATTTAGAGGCCGAGAAGCTGGCAAGAACAAATGGTATCCCTGCGTGCACTTACGCTCCATATCATAACACTTTGATTTAGATTGTATAGTCAATATCCGTGCAAATGGCCGAGTATCTAATCAGATGGATCCATGCTCCTTGCACCAGAGAGGAATGTGGGTGCTGCTGTTCACATGGGTTAAGGAGTGAAGATGTGATAGAACCTATCACCAAAGGGAAAGAACTGGAGGAAGATTTTCTTCAACTCTGGGCCGTGTCTAGAATTCTACCCAGAAAGTATTTCATGTCTAAACTGCTCTAGGAAGAATATGGGCAAAAAGAAAACACATTGCTTAAATCAGAACTTCTGCATATTGTTATTGTTATGGTCCATGAAGTTTAAGTTTTATTAAAGCTTTGAAATATGGGTTATTATAAGAATAAAGGGTTATATATCAGAGCTAGGGAATTTTTGTAGGTTCTCTGTTTGCCTCAACTGTTTATCTTTTGCTTGTTTTAAAACTATTGGAATGAACCAAGTATCACATAAGGTCACATTAATAATTTGTTGATAAAATACATTTGGGGAGGTGAAAACGGTTCAAACATGACATGAACACATACAGAGATAATTCATCTCTCCTTTTACATACCACTTCTGAGTGTAGACCAAGTCTGTGTCTGTAATTGCATACAGTGCAACAGCTCTTACTGTGTAACATCACTGCCCTTCCCAGCAGGAACGTCCCATTCTCTTCCCTCTGCTCCATCCCACCCTCCTGCAATGCTTACTTCCCACAGCATTCTCAAAAGTTCCGTTTTTGTTTCTTGTTTACATTCCTCAGCCGCTTGTAGACAGTTATCATATGCCACCTACACTGTTGCATTGCCAAGCTATTCAGATTTGGCCCTTTTCATCTTTTCTCATAAGTCGCTGCCTCCATCTCTTTAATCATTTTTTTCTTGCTGTTCTCTGAAATCCATCCAATTTGTTGATATCTTCCTGGTGGGGAGGTGCCAAGAACGGAGCGTACAGTGTGATTAAAGAGCCGTGTCCATCACTTCTCAGCCAGATGGGATGGTTGTTACTTCAGAAGACACATGGCATGTGTACTGGGGGCCGAGATAGAGGAGAAAGAAATGGTAAATCTTGAGAAAGGAATTCTACAATGCATTGTCCTCAGGGAAAATAAAATAAGCATTTAATTAAAAGATGAATTTCTAGCTTTCTTGGTAGCAAGCAGATGCTACTTGTGCAAGACAGGCAGAAAACGGCATTATTTAATAAGATAAGGAAACAGTAGCACAAGGCTGTAGATCAGAGTCTTCTTCCTGTTTGGGGAAAGCAATTGTAAACTATGAGCAAAATTATTCTGATAGATGTGCTCTCCATTCTTTTACTCAGTATGAAAACAGAAGGAAAATTTGGATAGAGCAATTGTAAACATTTAGCTCGTTTCTCGTACCCTGATATTGCACATAATACACAGTTCATAAAATGGGCTCTGCAAAGGAGAGGCTTGGTATGAATTTATATTTATGTAGGGTTTCCTGTAAAGGTTTTCAGGTTCTAGTTTAAGATTTAGGATTCTGTGTACTTGCAGGATGAATGAGAGATCAAAGTACGGCTATTTGTTATGTAGGGTGCCCGTGGTTAGTACTCAGAAGCCAGCATTTTCTAGTGTGGTAGAGCGAGACTGAATACAGATATTTCACCCGGATGCTTTATTGAAGCTGAGTTTCATTGCAGCCCTAATTTATCTTTAGCGTTTGCTTTATGCTTATGTTTAAGGTTTCACTGTACTCATTGAACTGTGCTCGATCATTAATAACAGCAGCTATCTTTAATGAGATGGATGTCACCCTGCAGCAGGTGGTGCGGTCTAAGAGTCTAAGCACTGAGTTATGAGTTAGAAAGAAAATATTTCTTACATGAGACTATGCCGTGGAATGAGAAGAGTGTAAGTATCTTAGAAATGAAATAACACTTGAAATGAGAGAAGGAAAAACAAACAATCCAGGATTTCCTGAATAATAATCATATCTCTTAGTCTCTGAAAGGAGAGATCATAATTCAATGTATTGCTATTATGAAATCCAGCAAAAGCTCAGTCAATAAAATGCTGACATTTTTAGTTGAGATCTTTCATCTGTTACTTTGTGCTGTAAGGAGGGAAAACAGGGAGCTAGTAACTATAATGCATTTATCATCTAGTGTTAAGGCTGCCATAGACAATAAGTCCGTGGGCCCTTATTTCTTAGAACTGTAAGAATGTGTCTTGTTTCCCATTGGGTTGCAGCCTCCCGACCCATAAGTCAGTGGCAAATGCCAGGCATAAGCTTAGTCAGAGTGCTAGGTTTAATTATGCATTCATATCTTTCCTTTGTTGCTTATCTTAAAATGTACATTTTCAAGACAGGAAAGTAAAGTCTAGATTTATAGGCACAATCAATAAAGCTATGAAATTGAATTCTTGGACTGAAGGTTCATAGCTCATCAGCATGTGAGAGTCTCAAAACAGAGTCATCTGCTCCTTTCTCACTCTCAGGTAGCTGGAAGTCAGTAAAACACTGGGACTATGGGACCTTAGTGGACTGCTACAGCGGGAAGCCTGGCAGCTCCTTTCTCAGATGCCCACTATGAGTTTAAGGCAGCCACATTCCTCTTCACCATATAGCCTCTTTCTAACCTGTTATGTTAGTAAAAACACATTGCTAAAAACATTTCATTTTTTGCTAACAAGTTTCAAAAGAAAGAATATGAATAACTTGTACATAAAATGTAGTGCTTGTATTAGAATTTTCTTTCACATTAAATCTCATATTTGGGGAAGTTCAAATTTTAGTTGAAAAATAAGAAACTGAAAGTTATTCTAGTCTGAGTTGGGGTATTATCTTAGGCTACAATCTGAGTACATGGTTATCATCACATGTCTGGCTATTCTCTCATGATATGGCAGTTATGAAATGGGCTAGCTCACTGCCGTTGGCAAGTCTTCATTTTAATTCTCTTCTACAGAGTGATTTTTCTTCTTGAGTTTTTTGGTGCTATACACTTGTTTGCCACCATGTCTGTACACTGTGATAGCCAAATTGTTTCTATAATGCTGAGACTCTTTAAATGGATCCCCCAGAAATAATTCAGGGTAGATCTTATTCCAATCTGCTTCAGGGGAAGAGTCCATGAAGAAGTTATATGACTGGAGGAGGGGAATTGGCTCAGGAGATAGGGGCATGCCCTACCCTATCAGAGGACCCGAGTTTGATTCTAAGCACCCACATGGAGGATTATAACCATCAGCATCTCCAGCTCCAAGGAATCTAACACCCACTGTAGGC
Source organism: Microtus ochrogaster (assembly GCF_000317375.1). NCBI lineage: Eukaryota > Metazoa > Chordata > Mammalia > Rodentia > Cricetidae > Microtus > Microtus ochrogaster. Next base: position 52,077,017 of record NC_022010.1, read on the forward strand.
TTCGCTGGCCACCTCCACATAGACACATTCAGACACACACATACATAATTTAAATGAAAATTATTTTAAAAGAACAAAGACATATGATCACCTGAAACTATCATTTGGAAAACTATGTTAAGTTAGAATTATAAAATGTTTACTACTGAAGAGAATTTCCTCCTTAGGCATAACCTTTGGCTACAGAATGATTTTTACCATGTTTCCATCTTCTTTCATGTCCTCATAGATGAAGGCTTTCTCTTTGAAGCAGCGTCAAACTCATCCACACTTCAGGACATGTCATCTGTATATGAGGTGAACATGTCATCTTCCTACCACTAGCACAATCATCATTTCCCAAGTCTCTAATTTTAAGTCTTTAGAAGACTTGTTTTCTGGACAGATCAAAGTAGACGTTGGTATTTTTTGTCTAACTGGACAATCTAGGTATCAGGGCTTCATTTTTTTTATTGCCAGGATGTCACTGTCCATTTGTAAAAAAAAAAAAAAAAGTCTACTGCTCTGTTTTCTTCTGTTTGAGCATCTAGTAGTTCATTACTGCATCACGAGCTTAGAAACATGTTCACAGATATATACATTCTGTTTGCTCAAGAAAGAAACACTAATTGTTGGAGGCAGACATTCCTAACACGCTTTAAATCACACAATCCTCTAGCCAAATGTAGTCCACAGACATATTTTATTTGGCCCATAGGGTCTTTGGTTTTAAGAATTTGAGCCAACATGAAACACTAGCACATTTCATGTGAAAATTCTTATTTTTTGTTTTTGTCAAAAGCATGACAGATATTCTTTTGAATATCTTATGGTACATTGCAAAATGTGACTAATCTAAATAGAAGACACCTTCTTTACAGTAGTGGGACTGGGGTTTTCCTGGGACACAGTTCCCACCAGTCTTCATTGTTCTATTCTGTCACCAATGTGTTGTTCTCACCCTCCACTCACTTATCTCTCTTATTTGTCTGTTCTTTGTAGAAGCGCATCAAAATTCATAGCAACAAGGCACATGAAAATGTGAGTGCATGGCTTCAGTTTTTCCGAAGCTCACTCCAGTTTTTCCGAGGCTCACTCATTAGAAGTAACTACAGTTCATATTGTTATTTACCGTGTTTCATTCACAATGAGCCTATGGAGATCATAAATGAGAGATAATAAAGTAAACTATGAAAATTTAACCAATCGAAGTGGCCATTATAAACTAGGGACAAGGTAGAAGGAAAATATATGTCTGGTTAGATGCTTGGTACTAGTATTATTATTAACTTTTCATGTACCAAGATAAGAACAAAAAAAAAATAAGCCCATCCCATTATTAACTTCCAATGTTTTTGAACTACACACAAAAGTAAATAACCACAAGGAAGCTATGATAATGGAATAATATTCTCGAAGGGAAATTCATATATTTTTCAAGTTACAAAGTATTAATCATCTGCTTGTGATAGAATTGGAAAGAATAAGAGCATATGAAAGATAACATGGTCTCTACCACCTTTAAATTCCTATCTACCATAGACATGTGAAGCAAACAAGGAACACTGGGGCTGAATGACTGAATGACAACTACAAGGCTGAAATCCCAGAGATGTCCTTGCCTTAATGCCTAGAAACCATCTTAGAAATTGGAATTGGATTTGGTCCTTTATGTTCTCACTCTGCAATATATGCTCATATTATCTTGTAATAAATTCTAAACTGGTCAATGCACTATGTATAATCATGTCATGGGCAAAGGATAATCTAATTAATATTATTTTTATTTCTATAGAATTCTTCACCTCCTCACCTCTAAAGCACGGGACTTTATGAATTTTGTTTAATTCATCATTCTTTTCTCCAAGCCAGCAGAGTAGAGAAAATAGACCCACTCCCCAGTAGTGAATATAGACATGTCTAACTTATGTTTAGCCTCTCTCTGATGGTTGAATTGAGTACCATGACCAAGAAATTTAATCTTTCGGAACCTCAGCTTTCCTAGCACAACAATAAAGATAATGTTCCCCAATTGGGCAAGCATTTATTTGCTCTTTGGACACGTTTCAGTGAAACTCCTATTATGTGCTATGGATAGTGCTCGGTGGTAAGCAAGAAAACCATGGTTTACGTTATCAAAGGAGAGATAGCTGTACAAATTAGGTGAACAAATATCTCCAGAGGTTCCTAATACAGAGAGCACACTCTTTTCTTTCCCACTGTTCATTTCCAACTTTAATTATTTCCCAAATTGAGCCCTAACTTTAGGAGAGGAGGCCTAGGAGAAGGCTCGGTAGGTAAAGTGCTTGGCACACAGGCATGAGCACTGCTGGATCTATTTCTGGCACCTCTAAAAAAGTTGAGAAGTTTTGCTAGCCAGCCTATAATCACAGCACCAGGGTGGTAAAAAGTGGGAATAGCTGTGGCAAGCTGGCTTGGCTAGCTACACTAGCCAAAGTGATAAACTAATTCAGGAAAAATCCCTGCCTGAGCACACAAAGAGAAGTCAAAGAACACATAAGTCTTTCTTCACACACGTGCACACACTTATGGATGCATACCCATACTCATGAGTACCCACTCAATGTAAACATGTGTACTCACATTTACACGTGCAAAAAGTCAAGAGAATATTTGCTGCAAGTTTCAACATGAGATATCAAATGCCGAGGAACTATTAAGAACAGAGCCTTGTGGAAATTATTGCATATAGGAAATACTATTTTTCATATTCCCCAACCAGAATGCTTTTATTTTTACTTCTTTATAAAAGTTCAGTATCCAAGTACCTTTCGTTACATACTTTCCAAAGACAAACACCACTCATTCTTTGTAAAATAAAGCATCCAGCTCTGAATTATGTGTATACTGGAGGTTTGGTTTTTTGACTCTTGGAACAGAAGCCTAACTTTTTCCCTTGTCTTTGCTTTCTCACTTACATAGGAGTCACACTAATCTAAGTTACTTTCTGGCAGTGGAGGTTTCAGTGGGTGCTTAATTAAGAAAAGTTTTTGCACCTTCTTTTGATCATCAGTTCTGAAGGGAAGAAGAAATTTGCAGCAGAATTCAGGTTGTTATGAGAAGATGTTGAAGGCATTCATGAAGATTGGCAAGAGAATCATTTATTTTTCTTTTTCCCCCAAAAGAAAGATCTGTTTGCAGTTGGCAAATGTGATTTGATGAGAACCAGCACTGCTCTGTCTTTTAAGTATGTTGTTTCCTTTATTTCTTAAAGCATAAAACCCAATAGTAGGAAATATAAACAATGATGAAGTAGCAAAAAGATGACACAGGCAGTTTCTGGTTACGCATACTTCGCCCTTGTCTTTTACAGATAGCCCATGTGTATAGCCCATGCTTTCTTACTGGATTACAACTGGCCTTTCCCTAAAACTATTCTTTAATAGTGCTGAATGTGTGGCCACGTTGTATCATTGCAGCCCAAAGTATAGTTCCTTTGGTATTGTGTAGCACTATTTGATCTGGAGACATTACCTACCCTAAGGTAGCATCATGGTGTTATGAAGAGATTGGTATTGGAGAAAGTCAGCATGTGTATTTTTTAGGCCGGCTACCCACAGGGCCAGAGTTGTACAAATCACTCCATACTTCATGGCTTTGGTTGTAATAGCTCTGCAATTCAAAAACTCGGGATTCTCAAGGTGTGTGTGTGTGTGTGTGTGTGTGTGTGTGTTTAGTTTTGCTGTACTAACCTATTCCAGATGTTTGTAATACTAGAAATCTTCTGATTGATTACAGAGGAATAGCTCTTCTCTGACCTTGTCCTGCTATCATGCTGTCCATTTCCTCGCAACTGTCTTTTCTGCTGTCTTTCTTTACTTCTTTTTATGACTGCAGTTGTTTACTAACCGGCTATAGGCATTTTTCAGTAACATTGTATCGTTTTTTTTTATATACTTAGAACACTCAGTAGCATTAAGATTAGAGATGTTAAATTTTATGGGAAGGAGGAGAAGATAGTTTCAGAGATTTCAAGCTTTTTGAGAAGCTTGTCCCCTAAGGATGACAAATAAATAAGGATATTTAATGAACGAAAAGCCTCATAGATGTCTGGCACATAGTAGGAGTCTAATAAATTGCATAACTTATCATACTTAGTGTAGAGTTACAATTCAGCGTTCTACTCAGATTTCTGGGAAATATGGTCCCTTCCAAAATCCCCTTGAGGTTCTTGAAGCCTGGGAGTATGTTTTAGAGTCTCCCCGAACACTTCTGTTCTCCAGATGAGTCATGGTCCCTCCTTCTTTCTCTTTATCCTTCTGTGGGTCTTGGTTTGCCCTTAGTTTATTCTCGTTTCTCCATTTTCTCACATTCCTTTCTTTGGCTTTGTTCCTTTTCCATTTAGAGAACTGGCATCCCTTAATATCCTTATTATCCAGCCCACCTTGCTTGCGGCCATGGGTAAACTATATTCTCCGGCTTGAGAGCCAGCTTAGCAGTGTGCCGAGCACCCTACCTGAGGCGAGGCGAGGATTTTAATGCATTTTCTAAATCTTTCTCCTCAGTGCCCTCCTCTGTTTTCCCTCATATCAAAGGACTAAGTCGGGCAATCTTTCTTTTCATCCTGTTCTCTTTCCTGCCTTGTTTTGTTTTGTTTTGTTTTGCTCTCTGTCAGCTTGTGGAAGGCTGAGAACCAGCGCTGATAATATGAAGGATGAGAACGCCTGATAATATGAAGGCAGGGCAGTAACAAGGGTGAGTGGCCAGAATAGAAGAGACTTGGTGCTCTCCTGTCTGATTTCCTTGGTTCTCCATCAGAAATACAGATCACCTGGAGTTTCACTGCCCTTCACTTTCTTTCTGGTAGTTAGTTCTCATTGTTCATGTGTTCTCTTACACCCCCTGTCTTTCCCCTATAGCCACCCTGTTCTCCTTGTATTAAGAACTCTGTGGGTCCAACTCTTTTCATAAAGTGCTGCTAGTTACCTATCATAAAAACAGAAGTGCATACTTGGAAAGGATAAGGTTTCCTTTTCATGATCACAGTTTGCAGTTCTGGGAGCAACCCTGTGACATGCATGCTTTTGTCATCCCCATTTCACAGCTGGAAACACCAAGCCCAGCAGAACATGAATTCCCAATAATGTATAATCCTTTGTACACAGCTCCTCTCTCTACTTGTCAGCCAATGGTAATCTTTGTCCTCATTGGTGGGTTTCAGTTCTTATAACTGAATCTGTAATTTGAGTTTTAGTTATATACCATCTATGATGATTCTAAACTTCATAAACTCTTTTATATAGTAGCTTATTCAGGCCAAAATATCTTAGATCATGGAGTGTCTTACACTTGTCTGATTCTCATTGAGTTTCTGAATATTATTGTCACACATATTCAAGCAAGACTTGACTTAGTTAAAAAAAAAACAACTGGAATAAATTTCATTACTGTTTCCATGTATAAAAAGACAGATGATTGTAGTTTTGTTGGTGAAGGCTGCTTGTTTGTTCACGGATGCCCAGACCCGAAATAATCACACAGAAACTGTATTATTTGAAATACTGTAGGGCCAATAGCTTAAACATATTTCTAGCTAGCTCTTAGAACCTAAACTAACCCATCTCCATTAATCTGTGCATCACCACAAGGTCGTAGCCTTCTGGCAAAATTCTGGCAGGCTTCAGTGTCTCTTGCAGCAGCTACATGGTTTCTCCTTAACTTTGCCTACTCTCTTTTCCTCTATCTGCTTGGAATTCCTGCCTTGCCCTATTCTGCACTGTAATAGGCCCAAAGCAGCTTCTTTATTAACCAATGGTATTCACAGCATACAGAAGGAAATGCCACCTCATAGGTGAAGTTCAGAAATACCGTCATCAGAATTCATATACAAGGTCCACATACAGGTATGATTGCTATTAAGAGTCCATTTCACAGATTTAAAGCTTGGTCTTATTGCAAAGAATGAGATGACCTCTAGCCCCTGTAGAATGCATCTCACCATCTCTAACTTCTGAATGTGAACTAAGTCATCTCAGCCATCACATTATTTATGCAAGAGAAAATTAAATTTTAGCAAGTGAAGTCAAATACTCATCGCTTTACAACTCTGTTAGGCTCGGTGCTGTCTGCTATGCCTCTCTGACTTCTGTGCAGTATGATAGATTTTAACGGTTCCTTTACTCTGGTTTTAATCTCTGCATTTCTCTGGAAAGAAAAGCACTTGCTTGGATGTCCTTCTAGCACAAAGAATAGCTCTGAAGGGAGGAGGTAGATAGTAAAAAGTGGATTCTCTCCCCCATCTTTAGCCCTACTTCTGCCTTTCTGGTTGCCAAGAGAGTCTGGCTTTTATGCTAACGATTTACAGGAAATGTTTCTTCCTTGACTGAAGAAATATTTAGACAGCATGAGAGACAGACTTGATTTCCCACCACACCAGCCCTTCTGGTCCAATTCAGTTTTTCACATCTAGACAACTGAAGCATGAAGGGTGTTTTAAAAAGGTTTTCAATTACTTTTAATAATCATAGTACTCTCTTCCTCAGCGACTAGCAGTTTGGAATCTGTCTGTCTGTCTGTCTGTCTATCTCCTCTCTCTCTCCCTCGGCCACTCACCCCCTCTCCCCTGCCTCTCTCTCGGTTTCTTTCCTCTCTCTCTCTCTCTCTCTCTCTCTCTTTCTCTTTCAGCGTGGCCCAGATTTCAACACAGGCAGCCAACAGGAACAAAGGATGGCATTGAACAGGAAGGATGAGAAGCTCCCCCCCCCACATTTCTCTCTCTCTCCCTCCTTCCTTCCTCCTTCCCTCCCTCCTTAATTTAATGTTTCCATAATTTTTGTCATTTTTCTGCTGGTCATTTCTGGAGGCATAAGTGCAAAGTCTTGTTTTAGGTTGTTACCATGCAAGCTGTCTTTGCTCTTTTTGAATGTAACCAGTGATGTAAAGATCAAATGTGTGCCCCACATCTGGGAAGGAAATGGTGTCAAAAGAAATGATTCTTTCAAGGAAGAGACACCACACTTCACTCAAAACCAGATCACTGTGTTAATTAACAGCTGACATAAAGCAGGGCCCTAAACTGGAACAAAGGGAAAGATGTCAGACAGATACAACCCTGGGTTGCACGAGAGATCAGGAAGAATGTCAGAAAACATGTTGAAGGCTCTACTAGACCTGACTGAGCATGGCAAACAGGACGCTGGTGGGCCTTGCCCTTTCCCCCTTCCCTCCTTCTTGTTAAACTGTTAGATTAGATTACATTCCTGAAGCTAGCCACCAAGGTCTATTCCCTTATTTGGCCACTTTATAAACTGTCATTTACCTTTGGGCCACACCAGTTTTCCTTCTGTCCAGAGGCAGCCCTCTGTTCCTCTGGGACAAATATCCTTCCCCTTCTCCCTTGCCTCCTTTCTCCACAGTCTGTTATCTCCTGTCAGGTCTCTTATTCCACGCCCCTTGTCCCCTCTGGGATAAATAAATCTCCTTCCTGCTGTGCAGAGAACTTGCCCTTGGTGTTGTCTCCTGCAGATTCTGGTCCATTTACCTGTACCCTGCACAGGCCAATTTGGTATGTAGAACTTTCTTTCTAACACAGAGAGGTACTGCAACTGTTTCTCATAGGATTCCTTGGAATCCTTGTTTTCTGGGCTGCAAAGTGCCCCCTGGGAGCTTGTTAGAAATGCAGACTCTTCAGGCCCACCTGGACCTACTGAATCACAGTCTGCACTTGACAAGCTCCCAGGTGACTGCCTGGCACTGCCAAAGGCAATCAGTGCTGCCTCTTCCCTCCTGGCTGGCCCTGCCTTTTCTGTATCCGCCCCCTTTTGTCTTCCCTGCCCTTTTATTGCAGTGTGCCTTTGCACCGAATTCTGATCTGATTTCTCAGCCGCTGGATCAAGCCAGCCTGCTTGTAATGAATTGCCTAAATCCACAGAGGGGATTTGTATTTAGCTAGCAAAACACAATCCTTGAGTCAGACTAACTATCTCCTGGGGTGTGGGTGAGGCCGCTAGCTATGCATGCTGCTTGGTCCTCTTGGTTAATACACAATTTTATTTTTACAAGTCAGAAACTAAATAATGTTTCTTCCTTCCCTCAGTTTAAAGACTATTCCATGCCAAGATTAACAATGCCCTTCCTCTCCTTCTTTCTTTCCCCCTTCTCCTCCTCTCCACCCTTCTCTGCTTTCTCTCTCCTCCTCCTCTTCCCCTCTCTCACTCACTCTTGTCTTCAAGATGTTAAAATTTATTCTTCATTGTCGGAACAAAAAATCATTTCCTCTTCGAGTCCATCATGTCCAAGCAGTGGTGAAGCAATTACAGACCCTAGCCATCAGATTAAACCCTGGAAATGGTGTTTGCTGGAAATCTCACCATTTTCTTTGCCAGTTACCATGGGTTAATAATGCAGTCCTGCAATCTGACCCGTTCTTTGTTCTGGCTTTATGCTATGAAAGCAACCAGAAAATCACTCCCCAGCTATTTTCAAGTGCCACTACAGTTGTTTGCTCTCTGTACTCCTACAAAACTAAGACTTAGTGTGTTGGCTGGGAGGGGAAGGTCTATCTGCACACCAGGAGCAGTCTATGGTGGTTACAATGATTCGTTCATTGAAGGTCTTACACTCTCATGATACTACACTAGGAAGGACCCTTATATGTTTGCCTTTCTGCAGTTGGCCACTGCCAGAATCATGCATTTTTGACTGGTGATTTAGAAAAGCATTTAATGAAAGTCAAAATGAAATGACTTGGTGGCTGAGTGGATTCCACTTGGGAGGGGTTGTGTGTAATAAAATTTCTTTTGTTTTGCCAAGCCTACTATCATGACTGAATTAGTGACTCCTAATTCAGAATATTTTTAACATTTAGTCGTGAACTCTGCAGTAGAGCAATTGGTCAACTTGGTAGAAATTTTCATCTGTTTTATTTATGTTGGCTTTGAGTGCTCGGGATTTGATTAGGGCCCTTGCATATGCTAAACAGGTATTCAACTACTAAACTACACTGCCAGCCCTGGTTTGAAATTAGTAGAATAAAAAACAAAAGACCCTCTTTCTACCTTTGTGGCAGGGAAACCCCAGGAACATAGTAGGTGATTAAGAATACTTGCTCTGTTTCTTTGATTATCAACAAAGATATCGAAATTCTACCCTGCTTAGCTTTTGTGCCTAAAATCAAAGAAATACAACACAGGGGGACTTGTTTCTTTTCTCTATTATTGAAGATAATACATCATGCTTGAAGGAAAAAAATCCCAACATCAATGATTCTTTAATCCATTTCTAAGAGATATGCCTTTGCCTAGAGCTATGTTGATTGACCCTCAGGGTAATTTTAAACCCCAAGCACCTCTTTGAATTGAAATCAAAATACACATCATTCTTACTGAGCACAATATTCTTTTCAGCATAACAAGAATTTATCATATGCCAGAATTATTATAGTTACGAGAAATGCTAAAATTGTAGGAAATACAGTCCTTGCCTTCAGGAAATAGACGAAGACTGTGAAAACAGAACATGGCATGTGTGCATGAAATCTTTGCAGTCAACAAACTAGACCTCTCCCTATTGCTTCTCTTCTAGGAAGTGACATTCTAGTCCCCTACCCCAAGGCTAAACTTAGATTCACTCTTACTCTTCCTCTCTTTTACTACTCCAGCCAGTTAATAGCCATGTCCAGGTGGTTCTTTTTCTTCGTACTTCTTGGATTTTTCATACCTTCTCTCTTGTACTTCCTTCTTTAATTTTTTTTTATTCTTGATAATTTCATACAAGTATACAATGAAATATTATACATGCCCTTCATTCCCTCCTCCAGTTACTCTAATGTTCTCCTATAATATGTCCCACAAATATCATCATGCCCGTCCACTCTAGTAGTGACCCACTGAGTCTACCTAACATTACTCATATGTGCATTGGTAATTGGTATAAGGTCACCCACCTACCAAGCATGGGAATCCCATCAGTAGCTACATCATTGAAGAATGATTCTGTGTTGCCTAAAAATATCAACACCCAATAGCTTCTCAATAAAGGCAGGGGCCTGGATATTGTTTTCCTTTCCTTGACTATGATTTTGACTTGCTTGCTCTCATGCAGGTCTTGTGCAAGTAATCACAACTGCTATGTGCTCATGACATCAATTGTCAGGTCCTGTCCAGAATATAGCATCTCACACTCTCATCTCATGTATGGTTTATTTTATGGCTGGCTCCTCCTCTGCAATGTTTCCCAAGCCTTGGTATGGACAGCAAGAATTGGGGGGTGTTATATAGGTGCTCTGTTTAAAACTGAGCACTGAGTCAATTTAAGACCTGATCTATAAGAGCAAACTTCATATTTGATCAGTAATCCTAGTCAAAAATCCCATTGGTTGGGAAAATTATAGACTCTAGGGTAGAACTGAAAGATTTGTGGCAGTGTGATCCTGGCAGGTCCCCTGGAGGCTGAAGATCATGGAGGATGAAAGACAGACAGATAAGCCATGCTGATAGAGCTTGGGTATAGAGTTTATTTAATGGGTAAGGGGATTATGGAGGAAAGAGGAAGAGAGGGAGAGAGAGAGAGAGAGAGAGAGAGAGAGAGAGAGAGAGAGAGAGAGAAAGGGAGGGGAAGAAGCAGTAGTTACCCCTTCAGAAGAGGAATGGACACACAGAGAGAGGCATAAGATCAACTTGCCTCAGAGGGAAGGGGGGATGGGGATGGGCGGGACTTCTCTCTTAAAGGGCCAGGGTACCCAGGTGACATGGAAAATCAGCAAAATAATAACATTTCCATCTTTCTCATAATAAAAATGCAGGGAGTTAGGTGTGACAAGTTAAGGGGATGAGGCTTTGGGTTGTCAAGACTGCTTCCTGCTCATTTGTGGACATTTAGTCTGCTGGGCCTGAGAAGGCTGTGTGCTGGTCACATCCTGGGGTAGCTGGTTGCTTTTTTCATGTCTAGGATTTGTGATGTGCAACTTTCCGGTGCTTCTTGGACCTGGCAAGGTGTTGGCAGAGCAGGAGACAAGGTTAAGTTTAGGAAAAAAAAATCTTTCTTTAGGTCCTGGTAATTGAGGAGGAAGGTGGGTGTCAGGTCCAGGGAATTGAGAGAGGGGTATATCTGATCTGTTTAAGCTAAATCCTTTAATTCAGCTCCCTGGAACTCAAAAGAATTCTTAGAGTTTGTAAAGCATAAGTTTTATAAACAGTAGTATATTCATATCAAAATGACTGTGACAGATGTTTTTGTACAATGAAAATTATCTTTAGAAAACGACCAAAGAGAATTTAAAATGTTTGATCTGGCAGTATGGTAGTAGTAGCACTCCGCCAGAGTTAGATTGATAGCTTATCTGTATTTTATTGTTAATGTTAAGACTATGAAAGGCAGCGTGAAAGAGAAATTTGATGACTTGCATTTGTTGCCAGACCTTCATAGCTTGTGGGTACGTACCTTAATAACTTGCCTTTGTATATCTTAAAACACCTTTTGTTTAAAACATGGTAAGAAGTAATACTGAAATTAGGTTTCCTCCTAGCTGTCAAACTGCATTAGAGATCTTTGAAAATGATG
>NC_022010.1:52089158-52090724 GCF_000317375.1 Microtus ochrogaster
TTTTCAGGAAAGTAGAGTCATTGCAGGGAGGAGATGTACTGCAGGTGGGTCTCTGCGTGTAACGAACACCTCAGCGGGCCTTGCTGAGGTGAACCATCACGCAAATACACCAAATGCAATAGAGCATAAAAGTAATTTTTAAAAGCATCGCTAGTGGCTTAAAGGTAGCTGGTGACAGGTCATGTAGCTGGAAACGTGTAGCCAAGGCACCACTGGAGTGTGGTTGCCTGTTAGCAGGCTGTGGCTGGATATCCTTTGGCTAGCAGTGGAACCTCAGATGGAGAACCTGCTGCAGGTGCTGCCCTTTGACTACGGGTGGAACTTCACGAGTCTCTGGCTCCTAGCTTTCTTAAACTCAAACAACATGGTGGTAGTCATGGTGGCCCATGTGATGTAACTCTATACATTTAACCATCAGCTGGTAGAAGTTAGAAATGTATTTGTTTTTCTTTTTTTTTTCAGCCTGTTTTACGGTAAGGCAGGGAAATAAACAACTGGCTCAGGCCGTTATCCATTCATCCACAAGATAAACAGGAGCCAAGGAAGTACAGTTGCCTAAGAGGCACTAGGCTGACAGGGAACAGTATCCCAAAAAGGATCCGTACATCTATCCAAGGAACTAATGCACCCACCATTCATGTGGTTCTAGGGGGCTGTATGCCCGAAAAACAAATGCACCACTCAGTGAGCACAGAGCTAGGACAGAGTCTGAGAGAACCTTGCTCGAGAACCCTGATCTTACCAGTGTACAGAAAGTTGAGAAGCGGGCTGGTAGCAGGTCCAGGTCCAGGATTTTGAGTGCCTGTAACCGTATGCCCACAGCACAGCGGAAAAACAAAAGACAGAGGAAGGAGGCTGCGTTTCTAACTAATGATCACTAGCAGAATGTAAGCTGAAGATAGGCAACTGTGTCTGAAGACAGGAGGCACAGTCTCCGTGAGAAAGGCAAGAAGAAGGTCCAGAAGCCAAACTCCAGTGTCCCATAGTTTCAGGATGGACCGTGCTCAAGCTGGCTTTGGGTGTCACTCACAATGTCCAGGGGCCGTGAGAATGGGTGGGCACAAACCGAACCCCTTTATCATCACAAGGAGTCCGGCTGAGCGAGGGGATTTAAGCCTGATAGGCAAGTGGCTGACCAGTACTCCGTCATTTTTACATGCGTGCGCGCGCGCGTGCGTGCGTGCGTGCGTGCGTGCGTGCGTGCGTGCGTGTGTGTGTGTGTGTGTGTGTGTGTGTGTGTACCCACCACCGCCAAGCAATTGCACACTCATGGAGGCATCGCCAGATGTATGGGAGGAACCTACTGTTTGATGATGGGAGCAGAATTCCAGCAATTTTAATTTGGAAAAGCGACGAGATTGAAGGGTAGAGGTTTACCGGTCCCTGGCAGTCCTCAGCTATAAGAAATAGCCTTCCGAGTTCACAGCACCAATGAAAGATTCATGGTGGCATAACCCTGGCACGCCCCCTGGAGAGGGGAGGAGACAGAGATACTCAATGCAGAGAGAGTTTGGGTATAGAGTTTATTAATGGGTAAGGGGATTGTGGAAAAAAGAGAAAAATATA
>NC_022010.1:52090824-52096154 GCF_000317375.1 Microtus ochrogaster
GTTCTAGGGGGCTGTGTGCCCGAAAAACAAATGCACCACTCAGTGAGCACAGAGCTAGGACAGAGTCTGAGAGAACCTTGCTCGAGAACCCTGATTTTACACACACACACACACACACACATACACACACACACACACACACACACATATATATATATATATAGAGAGAGAGAGAGAGAGAGAGAGAAGGGGAGGTTGTAGAGGTTGTAGTTATCTCTTCTCACAAAGAGAGAGGCATGAGATCATCTCCTCTGTGTGGAAAGTAGGGGGAGATTGGGTTGAGCAGGACAGGGTACCCAGGTGAGAGGGAAGGTCAGCAAAATGATAAAAAGAACTAGTTGTTATTTGGCTAAATGATCATACTGTCAACTTGCCTTCTAAAGATGTTCACATATACCCACAGACTCGAGCTACTCTCATTCTGGGTCAAGGAAGCTTCTTTTTACAGTGGGCAGCAGTCAATGGAGGGATGCAGAATTGGTTAAAGCACCGAGGGTAAGTGATTGGGTGCTCCTGGGCTTCCTCCAATTGCCCTCTTTGGAAGGGTCGAACACTTCACTATCCTTCTGGCTTCTTGCCTCTCTGACACCAAAGTTTTATTAACTAGCATTTAAAAGCATAGTTATTAATTTTCCCACATACAACAGAGACCTGTCTACTAGGACTAGGTCTCTGGTTTTGTTTCTGTCCACACAGATGCATATTTTCTATTGCTACGCTAGAGCACATCCACTCCAAGTCTGGAGCTTTTACTACTCGGTCTCTTTTGCCCTCTTTGTTTGCTTGACTACAAGCAAAAACCCTTTCAGTTCCCACTTAAATTCAATTCTGACAATCATCCTTTTAAATTCCACTGGCTTCTACTTCTTGGGTATCACTTTATAAACTGGGTACTTGTCCATTCGGATGATTGTGGTATTTTATCTACTCCTATTCAATTGTCATCTTGTCAAAGGCAAGATCCAAGCAGTCACATACTCAAGCTTCCCATAGCAGGACTAGAATATACCTGATGCTAACTGCAAGACAAAGGAGGAAATGAATGGAGTTAACGAATATGAAGACAATGAATGAGTGAAATGTGATTCCCCTCTAAAGCAGTATCTAACAAAGCCCGACCAGTATGTTAATTTTCCATTGTTCCTTAACAAGTTGTCATAAACTTTGTAGCTTCCAATAACACAAATGTTAAAATATTACAGGACGGACATCTTAAACTAGTTAGTAAAAGTGTGATGTTTCTGAAGGCTCTCCCCTGAATCTATTTCTTTGTTTACCAACGTCTAGTTCGAAGAGTGGCCTCTATCTTGTTTGTTATAACGCTTGTTCTAGTTCAGCTACCATTCATTCTCTTTCCTTATTTAGGCCCCTTGTGAAAAGCTGGGCTAACTAAAGTAGTTCAGGATATACTATCAGAACGCTATCTTATCTGCACCCTTACTTAATCTGAAATGTCTCTGTTGTCATGTATAGAAACATATTCACAGGTTCCATAGATTACTTCATGATTGTCCCTAGAATGCTGTTCTTTGTTACCATGCTTAGGAACATACTCAAAGGTTCCAGGAATTACTGTGTGCATAATCTCTGGAATTCTGTTCTCTGTTGCATGCCTAGGAACATACTAACAGGTTCCAGGGATTAGTGTGGGGGTATTTCTAGATTGCTCTGCTTCCTGGCCTAGGATCAAGTTTTTGTCATCCTGACCAAGACCCTTACATTTAAGGGAAGATGGAAAATTACTTAGCAGACAGCTCATGACTCCTAACAGGTCATTTTTTAAAAAAATATTACAAACCAAAACAATTACCTCGGGGTTAAATCCAAGTTCATAAGCTGGTGCACTTACCCACAGAATGAATGTGCACACTCCTGCATATACACATGGTCTTTCTTGCTGTATCTCCAGGTCATGGCGTTCGGCCATGGTTTCTAGGCTCCACATTGGCCTTGTATTTTAGAAACAAACTTCCCATCTGAAAAGAAACCTTATTTGGTTTCTATGCAATATGGTGCCTAAGGAAAGCATAGTGCTTTGAGTCAGCAACCTAGTGCCTGACCACACCCAGGTCAGAAGAGGTTCTGTTTCACCGTGTGTGATGCTAACCTTTCCACCACAGAAAGGCACCTTCTGAAATTAGTTGCAGCACTTGAGAAGTGAATGAGAGTGTCCTCTGCGAAGTCATGATTTTCTAAATGTTTTCCACATTGTTATTCCTCTGAGAAGCTTCAGGAAAACTGTGAGATTGATTCCAACCACCCTCCTGGCCAGAAATTCAATCTTCCCATGGATATTACCTCCTTTTCAGATTTTCCATCTCCCTTCTAACGTCACATTCTGTTTGCTATCGCTTTAAATACAGGGTGGCTTGTGTGCAAGAAATCTCCTTCAAGGTTGAAGCCCACCATCACCACCTTGAATGGTAGACACCTGTGAATCAGGACAATCAAAGTTCAATTGTTTTTTCTGTTTCTGTTTTCTTGATACCTTATATCCTGCTCTGTACCCGTTGATCAACTGTTCTTGGTACCCAAACTGGAATTTTTCCAAGGGTGTATATAGAGAATGTATGTATATATGGAGAAGTGAGGGTGGGGTGGGGCTGTTTCTCTCACCTGATAGTTGCATTCAGAAGGTAGCAGTGTTCTGAAGTATCAGCAGTGATCCTCTTGTTCTAAAGGGAACGATGCTACAGGAGACTGAATCTTGAATCCTAGCTCACTTTATCTCTCAAACAAGACTCCTCCCTTGTCTCATAAGTATTTGTCATGAAAATGTCTCCAAGTGACAAGACGAAATGTTATCACTCATAAATTTTCCAACTTATGTAGATATCTCCTATTCTTTTTGTGTAGGCACCCGTGGACAGCGACAAACAGAATGTCTAGCCGACAAAGGAAAGAGTGATGGGGTCACTTCTCCCATGTTAGTAGGCATTGGATATTTTAGGCCATCATTTGAGACATTTGGAAAAATCCTGTTAATAGGAATTAGATACTTATTACATTATGGATCACAGGGTGAAGGGAAGACAGTGGCATGAGTTATCTTTTTGGAAAACTCAAATTCTGAAGTGGTGGCTGAATTTGATTTTTGTAGAATGGCTAACAACCCAAGGGCGTTATCTGGAGCTGACAGTTATAAATCAGGGAGTTCTCTGAATTTGGCTGAGCTTATTAAGGGCAGCATTTCCATTTATAAGAAAATTCCAAGAAGCTTCTTTAAGTACATGAAGTCCTAGAGCAATATGAAAAACACACGCAGTGAGCTGCGAGATAGGCAGTCAGTCCTCTGTCTCCTGAGAATGACAGGTTGTCTTGACCCACGCTGGATTTGAAGCTGCAGTTCAAGACACTGCAGAGAGAAGTTTCTGATCACTAAGTAATCCCCTCTGGCTCATCTTCTCTGTTTAGTCCGTGTCAATTTTTTTTAAAGTACCTGAATTACATTTTTATGTTGCTTTATAAATAAAGCAATTGTGACACTTTTAATACATTTATAGTTCCTGTAAGTCATTGCTCCTTTCATTTAATTGAAGGGAGGGTTAGATAGTTTAAATCTAGTTGAGAATAAAATGGAGTTCAAGTTCAACTCAGAAATACCCAAACTTTTAAAAATTTAAGTACAAATTAAGCGTGGGGAGTGTTTAAAATCATCTTAATTCAGAGAGCTCACATGATTTTATAAACCAACAGAAAACTCACAATCAAGTATATTAAAGTGTTAGCTCTTTGAAGAGAGCAGATAGTCTTAGTCTTCCTGACCCAGTCAGTTGTCCTCTGGTCATGAATTTGATTTTTATTCAGCCAATATAAACTCACCTTGTTATATTCCTGAACATCTTCTGACTTAGAAAAAATAAATTCCCCAAAGCAAAAAAAAATATCCAAGCTGCCTCTCTGAAGAAGAGATTTGTAATAAGTGTTAATCAATAAAAGACGAATGTCATTAATTAATAAAGGACACAGTTACTAATCAAGTGAGGAGGAGACTTGGTCAGCTGTCCTCATCAACTTAGACCATGAAACCCAATTTGGACAAGTTCAACAGAGCCACCATACAGGGACTGCCCAAGCATGCTTCAGCATTGCCAGGGTGTAAATTTCAGTTTTTTCATTTACTTCATCAAGTACACAGGATGGATGACAGAAGAGCCCCTAGAAGAAAGCCCTTGGATTGAGCTTTGAAAGGGGAAATTCCCTGGACTGAGATGACTATTCTGAGAAGTGGGAAAGGTTAGCAATGAACCGCTCATTTCACTGGAGGAAGTTGGAATGATGAAAGCTAGATGTTAAAGAAGAGTATAAGAGCAATGAAGGAAAGCATGTCATCCCACATTGTGATGCTGGTAACTGTTCTCAAACAGATTTTACATATCAGCAGAGCCTTATGTAATCTGGGTTCAGGACAATGACTTTAGAGAAATTGACTCTGGGGAATGGTGCAAAATTGAAAAAGGCTGGGGAATGAGTAACAGATGTTTGTAAAGCTGAGAGATGGGATAAAGCAGGGTTTGTGAAAATGTGGGGCATGCCAGGGAAGGAAGAAATTGACCTTAGGTTAGCTTTGGTTTCCCGTTCGGACAGCAGAGCAGATGAAATGGCGCTTAAGCAAGAGTGGGAATAGTGAAGAGCGGTACTTGGAGAGGAGATGAGAGGAAGAGCTTGCGGATGGAAGATGATCATGGTAATAGCATGATGAAGGGCTTGAACATTAAACTGCTTCCTTTCTCTGAGCAAACTTTCTAAATGGATTCTGCCTTCTTGGTCCAACTCCAACTCTGCAAAAGCCTTACCTTTTCCACTACAACCGACCCCTTACACAGTTATGCCCAGATCATGGAGTCCCCCAAATACCAACTAGGCGACAGAGTCCTGTACGTAAAAGCAAAGAGCCTTTATTCTTACACAAGTTTGTAAACTAGGACTCTCCATGTGTTTAACATATTGACGTGATCTGAGAGCCCCAGGCTCAGTTGGGGTAGGGTTTTTATAGTAACAAAGGTAGGGATGAGGGATTTCTAGGTTTCAGGAAACCCTGATTGGCTGTCATTTGTGTAGGAGTGTCCTGGTGAAAAGTGATGGATGTTTAATGGCTGGTGATCCTATCTACAATAGTTGGAATGTTAGGAATTTCCTTGGATGGGCCTTTTCGGAGTAGTACCTAAATGATCTCAATTTGTGATCTTTATTGGAACCAGGTATTGCCTCAGGGTAAACTACTGAGACTGGGTCCTACAAAATATTTGACAATCTAAGTGGATTCTGCTTTTTTGGTTCAACTCCAACACTGCCAATACCTTACCTTTTTCACTACAACCCACCCCTTA
>NC_022010.1:52096410-52103938 GCF_000317375.1 Microtus ochrogaster
TCTCTTTCTCTCTCTCTCTGTTTTCTCTCTCTCTCTCTCTCTCTCTCTCTCTCTCTCTACCTCTCCTTCCACTCTTTTACCTTTCTCCCTTCTGTTTCTCTCTCTCTCTCTGCCTCTCTCTGTTCTTCTCCCCTTCTCCCCTTTCCCCTCCATAACTCACTAAATAAATACCCAACCTCATTCTGCACGGCGTGCCTATCCATGTCTCTGTCTCTTGCCTACCATATGGCTTCCTGCCTGGGACCAGCCACCTTCGGAGACCTGCAGTGTGGTCTTGTGGCATGCCCATCTGTCTGTCTCTCCTTGAGGGACTGGCTGCCCGATGGAGGTTCCTCACCCACAACGCGACTCCCTGCCTGGGACTGTGGCCCATTGCCGCTGCTCAGGGACCTTCAGCATTTCTACAGCTGCACCCCTCCTGGAACCTGCAGAATTTTTACTTAAACCATAACATCTATGGTCTCTTGCCCCCAACTCCGACAGTCTTGTCTGTCTTGAGGGACAGATGCCACAGATTAACAATATATGATCTTCTCTGCAAATAATTCTACATTCTTTGCACACTTTCAAGTTGATTTCTTGGAGGCATTCACATGGGGCCACTTAAACCAGCCAGTTGCTCTTAACTAGTTCTAAATATGGCCAAAGTATTTCCTCCCTGAATCTAGGGAGCTTCTCTGTGGGGGGTGGAAACAGCAACTTTTGATCAGGCTTAGTATATTTTTCTGGGTTCTGAGCAATTGGAGTACTTCCAAATATGCTGATACTGACAGTTTTCTAAAATTTATGCAAAATATGCCTTAATCATTACACAGGGAAAACAACCTTAGCATAGAACCTTCTAAAGACATTAATTTTCCCATTTTTATAAAAATAGGAGTCATAGAGATAAAATATAGAAAGTGAATTGCCTAGAAACAAATGGAAGGAAAGGATGATGATGAAAATAGAGATATAACTTGGGGTGTGGTAATAGTTTCATAATTCCAGAAAAACACTCTTCCATGAAGATCACATTTGTCTAACAGTCTGATGCTAGTGTGAGCAACATAATGAGAACTCCATCTCAAAGGGGGAAAGTAAGTCTTTCCTTGTTATAAAAAACAGTATTCACAGGCATCCTCAATGATGAGATTTGTACTCAGAAAAGGGAAAATATCCCAGTCTCTTGCCCATATATCTTTTTTGTACATATGAATTACATAATATTTTAATAAATTTCTGTGGTCAGATTATTTAAAACTGTACTATTTATAACTGAACACTCCCAGTATCCATCCATTACTTAGTTTATTTAACTTGATAGCATTACAGAGTATGACTATTTCCCTTGGTTACTCTCCAAAGTTTGAAGGTAAGTCCCTATTGTGAGAGACATCATGAATTTCATGCACAGGACCTAAAGGCACCAGAGCTGGAACTAATCTGAATGCCTCCTCTGGAAGAATTACATTTCATGTTAACAGAAGACACCATACAAGATTCCAAAGGAAAGTAGCAAACAGCTGTCTTACCCAGCTGTGGCACCTATGAACCACAACAATTACCGACCTGGCACAATAGTTCTAACACATAACTTAGCAGTCACCCACAGCTCTCTAATTGGCCTTAAAATCTGCTCAACCAGGGGGAAAATATGTCTTACATTAGAAATCTAGCCAAATATTCAGGGATAGCTAAGGAATGAATCTTGGAGGAAAACCTATAACCACCACCTTCCTAAATCATCATAATGCTTAACAACACTCTAAATATTTGTTCTTAGATCCACAGATAAGTGTAGTCCTCATCTGTCATCATGACAGAAAACACCACATCAAATTTCAAAGCTGTGTAGCCAATCCCCAATAGGCATATTTGTAAAACAATTTCATGTAGTCCCAGGAAACAATTGCAAAAGAAGGGACAGAAAGAGCCAAAGGATAAGAGAGTTTGTTGTGAGATCCTTTCCTCTAATAATATGAGAACGTTAGCTGAACTAAGGTAACAAAAATAGATATGCCAAAGTGAGTGGGGGAAAACCAGTAAGACCTCATACAAAGAACTACAGGCAACTAAGGAATGCTGAAAGTAGGAGAAGTTGTCTTCTCCAAAAAAGGACACCCCAATTTGCTGTTTAGCACCAAATGTTTAGCCCCGAAAACATTCCTACTAGTAACATTATATAGACTGAGCAGGTCATATTTATGTATTTAAAACTATGTGTATACATTTACATACATAATCACGTATGTGTGTGAGTGTTACAGTTAATTTCAAAAAGAGACAAATTTGAGAGTGGGTAGGAAGGAGCACATGGTAAGGTATGGATTGAAGAATAAGAAGGGGAAAATGGTATAATTATAATGTGTTCTCAAAAATAAAAGAAATATTTTTTAAATGCCCACATAAGAATACAATAAGATTAAAAACATGCTGAACTATATAAAGATGAATGTGTTAATATTGTTATTATTAAAGCATTTTAGATTCAATAGAAAAAATGGCAGATAATTAATTACTATTTATTTGCATACTTTTGCCATCCCAACACAGAAACTCTGCTAATTAAGCTATCGTGAGGTACATTTTGCAACTAATTTATCAGAAAATCTGCTTATGGTGGTGCATACCTACCACCCAGGAAGCTGAGGCAGGAGGATTCTGATTCAAGGCTAGTTCAAAGAAAACAAGAAACAAAACAAATTTTCGAAACAACAGGATTCACCATGAAGTTGCATTCTCATTACATGTTTTATGAATGCATTATGCACATTAAAAACTAACTAGGGTGTGTTGTTAATAATCCCAATAGGATACTTTCTAATTGCAGGGCAGGTTGTCTGTGCTCTGTTGTGGGAGCTGGCAAGCAATGGGACACACGTGACTTACACAATGGATATTTTTAATTGCTTATTTCATGCAGGTATTGTGTCCCACCTGGGTAACAGAGGGGTTGATTCACTGCTGAAAAAGATATGAACTATTTGCCTATCAGTTCCAGGCCCCATCCCAAGCTTTAATGACGAAGATGTGAAGCGTCAGAATCCCCGATTTTATTCTATGGAAGGGAGGATGATGACACACAATTAAACTAAAACTAAAACAGGCACACTGGCACCTATATTCAGAAGCATCTGAGCGCTATGACGGAAAATCAGCATCAAGCAGTGAGGGTGCAGGGATGATTCTGAGAGGATGGCATTATTTTGAGAGGTTTTAAGCTTGAAAAGCAGAGCTAAAAGGATGAAAGTAAGGGCAATACTGTTGGCTAGACTTCACTGAAGTTGTATGTGGAGGCTGGATTGTGATGGCAATCGCAGGCTAAGGTGATAGACTAGGACAGGAGGGTACAAGTGGGCATACACTTACATATACATACACAAACCTACATGTGCTTAGGTCTTCTGTGAGAGAGCACGGATACAGAAAACGTACATACACTTACATATACATACACAAACCTACATGTGCTTAGGTCTTCTGTGAGAAAGCACGAATACAGAAAACGTACATCTATGTAGATATAGAATGTATGTTTTGTACATGCTGTAGTCTACCCAGCATGTGCATCCATATATGATCCAAGAATCAGAGAGAGATACATGAAGGACTAAAAGGAAGAGAGGGAGAGAAAAGCAGGAGGAAGATGGAAAGGAAGAATGCTATAAAGAAGAGGAATGGAGAAAGAGGAAGGGAGAAAGAAGCAAAAACAGGAAAGAGAAAGAGAGAGAACTGGAAACCAAAGAGAAAATGAAAAGAGATGTGGGTCACACCTTTCAAAAGTATAGTGGAGGTCAGACTCATTCATTTAACTGTCTATTGAGAGGTTGCTAATGATGGTAATAAGCTGGATACTCCGACACAGTGGACGTGTGTAAGGGCACAGCACCCCTCTCAGCAAGGTTTGCTGTGTATGAAGCAGCATAGCCTGGCTCTGCTCTGAAGACTTGCAAATTCCTGAATTGTGCCTGCCACATTTTATATTTCTTCTCAGAAAAGATAATTACCTTTTAGAGGGTGTAGCAAAAGAAAATGCGTTCTCATTTTAGAGCCATGTTTGTATTACATAAGTTAGGTTTCTTTTCCCCACAGGCCACAAAGTCTGGCCAGGCCTACTTTGACTGAAGGCATTAATAAAGCCATCAGAAACTCCAGTAAAGAAACAATTGCCTTGAGGATGAGAAATGTGAGCTTATATATAATTCAAACATTTACTCATTGTTTCCTACCTGCACTAGTTCTTAAAGAATTTAACCAGAAATTGAATATATATGTGCATACACATGCACACAAATACATGAACTAATATTTTAGAGATATTCTTCAGAACTGATGAGTGTCATTTCAAAATGCTTTCTCTTTTAGATTAGATTACTGAGCCAGAGAGAGTAGAGTTTGTCCCTTTCAGACCAAGACATTGATGAGCCTCCTGAATTAAAATTTATGTCTCCCCTAGTTACTGATGTACCACCTGGCTCCTTTGAATTATTGCAGACACCAAATGAATTTTATAGTCGATCGGGGGCTGTCCATGCTTGTTAAAGTGATATTTCCATCACTGGTGTAGCATGCAATCTCATCACCTTGGTGAATAATCACAGTGCTGAATCCGCCATCAGCTATCTTCTATTTCCTGAGATGGTCTCTAAGTCATGTGTTCTTGGCTTCCAGTCTCAGTCAGAATATGGTACTATGGGCCAATCCTAGCAGACCTGTTGAAGGCTACATTGTGCCTCCTCTTCCCAAAAGAGCAGTCTCTGCTTTATGGCATCTCTTCTCTAAATGAGCTCATCATTTTTCTGACAGAATTTTCCTCTATTTCTATTCTTCTCTTGCTAGTTTCCATTATCTTCTACTTCTCTTTCTTCTTGAATTCTATGAAAGTCACAGAGGATCACTGTAGAGGAGAGTTACTTGTGCCATCTTGTTTAATTCTTTCAACTCAATTCTTCTGCTCTTATCCACATAGAAAGGATGCCCAAGGCCAGGCAAGTACTAAGAAAGAAAGCCCAGACTCAACATGAAATTTTAGGCTTCCAAGAGTTATAGCTGCTATTGTTTTTCAGTAAAGCCAGAAATTTCTTCACGTTCTTCTAAATCTTCTGCAACATTTCCAGTATAAAAATAAAATTCTTTCTGTGAGGAAAGAGAATTCTAGAACAATATTATCTTCAGTGCCTTACCATCAAGTTTCACTACAATAAGTAGTGACAAAGACATGAAACAGGACTCTGCCAAGACTGAATTTTTAATATATTTCTGACACCAATTAGCAAGTAGTTTTGGGTAAATGCCTTTGTAGCATTGGAGGGATGTGGAAGGATCAGAGTATCTGCTAACAGGTGTAGTCTTCTGGGGCCCATGGGAAATCTGGTTGACCTAGAGGTAAAAGAAAGAAAAGGAGAAAAATAGTTGAAGGCCAATAACTTGGGTAGAAGACTTCTAAGGACAGAACCTGAAAGTGTCTTCAATTCACATTGCAGGAACTGCCTATGTTTCTATGTTTCCTGAGCTAAATCTGCAACCCACTCAAGGATTTGCACTGAAGTCATTCTCCCTAAGTACAACAATGCAATTTCTTTCTTTTTCTATTCCAGACAATCTGATTAATGCAAAACCTCTTTCTAACCCCCCCCAGGATTCTATTTTCTGTGGGGTCGTAGTGAGAAAAAAATTTTAAAATAGTTTTCTCCGATGTCAAATCAGTGAAATTGAACAAATGAAGGCAAGGGCTCACTTGCAAGACTGAATGCAGTCTCATCAATAAAGGTCCTAGAGCCCCAACAATTGTATTCTAGCCTCAAGAAGCCTGCCATTCCAAAACAGACACTCTCACTAGATGGAGAGCTGGGGTCAAAGGTAACCACAGCTGGAATCAATTCTTGGAGACAATTTTAGTCTAAATGATATCCCCGACCTCTTCTTCTCACTGGTAGTCAACTAATATTTCATTACCAGTTATGAATCCACTCCTGTTTAGTGACAGCAGATAGTAAGGTGGTATGGACTAGAATGCTCCCCTGCCCCACATAGGTTCATATATTTGAATATTTTGTTCGCTGGCAGATTGTTTAGAAAAGATTATGGGGTGTGGCCTTATTGCAGGAAGTGTGCCACTAGGGGTAGACTTTGATGTTTCCAAGCTCACATCAAGGGCAGTCTCACTCTGTCTTTGTTTTGAGTCTTCTGTTTGTGATTTAAGCTCTCAGCTGGTGTTTCAGAACCATGCCTGTCTTCTGCCATGCTCTCCATCATAACGATCATGGACTCACCCTCTGAAGCTATAAGCAAGGACACAATTATGTGCTTTCTTTTACAAGTTGTTTTGTTCATGGTGTCTTTTCACAGCAATAGAACAGTGTCTCTGCTGTACCATTAGAGGTATCTTTGCAAGGCTTATATTTGCTGTGGTTCATAGACTTTAGAGATGGGAGGGACTGTTGATTGCTATTTTCCCTTGGTAGCTTGCATAGCACCGTCCAATAGTATGAGTGCTAGTCTTTAGGAGAGGTTCTTCCAGGCTAGTTCCAGCTTACTTACTCCAAGTCCCATACCTAATGTGCATAGTGTCTAACAACAAAGTCTTATTTACAAATTCTATGAGGCAGCCATGGGCAGTGATATTGCCAATATTCTTGTTGAGTCTCTTGAACCACCTGACAGTTCATAATAGATTCAAGGGGTAATTTTATCACATGATTGGAATCAATATCCTCTTAAAAGCTCTGTTTTAAGTAACTCAATAAATATGGCTTGGTAATTTCCGTGATACAGCATTAGATTTAGAAAAGACAAAGACACTACAATATTTTAAATTGGACGTAAGGTAAACCTAACCTAACATTCATAACTACGTCTTCCAGGGAGTCTTGCCATTAATCTGCAGATGATAATTAGTTATCATAGGTTTTGCCCTTGGGCTACATTTCCTTTCTTCTTTAACCACTACCTTAAAGTTCAAAAATCCTTTCGAAGCTGATTTAGCAGTTTACTTCTCTTGGATCATTTCATGCCATTTGGAAAGAAAGCAGCAACAAAACTGACAAGGAAATCAAATCAAATATCTCTTATATCAGGATCTTCTGGAGGCTTTGAAAAAAGCCTGGTGGATACAGGTCATCGAGTTCTGCACTCTGGAGCAGCAGTTTGTGTGTAGTGTGTAGTCCCCTACAATTGACAGTCAAGTAACAGCATTAGCTCTTCACCATAATGCTGTAGCCAGAAAGGGGATGATTGTTCAACTCGGTTAGAGACGAGGACACTGAATCTCAAGGTTAATAAATGTTCAAGTTTGCTTCTGGGTGATAAAACACTAAACAGAACCAACTAGGGGAGGAAAGGGCTTATTGGCTCAAAGATTATAGATTCTCATGGAGGGAAATATAAACCAACCTCAAGTCAACAAGTGGAGGAGGAACCGAAGCAAAAGCCATGGAGGAATGAGGCTTCCTGACCGGCAAAGCTTGCATTTTGTACAACCTAGACCACCTGACCCAAAATGGCAACACTCATAGTGGCCTGGATCCTTCCACATCCTTTTTTTTTT
>NC_022010.1:52104038-52119559 GCF_000317375.1 Microtus ochrogaster
TGGTTCCACAAGAGAGGAAATTTCTCTCTCAAATGCCATAAAATGAAATGGCAAAAAGGACGAACTCTGTCTTTGTAAGCTCCTTTCTAAGGATATGTAATACCATTCATAAGATGAGATTAGAAAAGCGATCAAGGTAAAAGGTGTGTGTGTGTGTGTGTGTGTGTGTGTGTGTATGTGTGTATGTGTGTATGTGTATATATGTATGTGTGTGTGTGTGTGTATGTGTACTTGTTCACTCTGTGGATCCAACCCTGGGCATTGTGCATGGTATTCAAATACTCTTATCACTGAGCTACATTCCTGTATTCAGCTAATGTCATTTCAAGTAAACTCCCATTTGTACTGTATCCGGAATGTCTATATTCATGCTGACATCTGATTGGATGTAAAACAGCTACTGTTTATTTACATGCTGATTTCCACTCAGACTCTGTTTCACTTCTCTTATAAGCCCTAATGGTTTTCTCTGTTTTGTTTCAAGTTTTTCAGGCATGCAAACATGCCATCTCTAAATAATAATGTTGCTTCTATTTTGCTATTGCTATTTGTGATACCTATTACATTCAGAGCAACACTAAATGATATTTGTGGTTGAGATACTGTATAGTGTTTTCTCAATGTTAACTTTAAAGTATATTCTTCTACACATTTCTTTATGTTAGCTTGAGCAAGGACGTTGTGGTGTTCATGTTATTATGCATGTGTTTGTAAGATACATGCATCTATATGATGCCTCCATTAGCCTACTTTTTCAGCTTAACAACTAAAAGGCAAACAACCTAATTTAAAATGACCGAAGTTCTGCAGTAAACATTCTGCCAAAGATAATGCATGAATGTCCAATAGACATAAAACATTCTCAACATTACTTGTCATTAAAGAAATCCTAGTGAAAACTATAATCAGATACCATTTCACACTGACAAGATGGCTAAAATTAAAGAAAAATAGAAACCAAACACTGATACATATCAGGGAGGATGTGGGGAAACTGCAATCTTCATCCAGTGCTGCTAAAAATGGAAAATGGAAACACTGTCAAAAACAGTTTTGCTTTTCCAGAACAAGTTAAGCCTATCATTAGCCTTTCCCCATCAGTCCATGCCCATGTATGAACCCCCAGAACTGGAACAAATGTTGTTGCAGACTGAATTCTCTTCCTTTAATTTGAATGCCTAATCCCTTAATTCCTAATATTACTGTATTCAAAGATTAAACCATTTAAGGGTACCGTTAAGAATATGTTAGGTATGGAGAAATGGCTCAGTGGTTTAAGAGCATTGCCTGCTCTTCCAAAGGTCCTGAGTTCAATTCCCAGCAACCACATGGTGGCTCACAACCATCTGTAATGAGGTCTGGTCTTCTAACCTACAGATATACACACAGACAGAATATTGTATACATAATAAATAAATAAATAAATATTTATTTAAAAAAAAAGAATATGTTAGGTTGGAACTGGAGATATGACTCAGTGGCTCAGGGTAGTTACTGATCTTCCAGATGACCTGAGTTTGGTTCCCAGCACCCATTTTGGGCAGCTGGCCACCACCAGTAATTCCAGCTTTAGCTTATCCCATGCCTTCTTCTGGCTTCTGTGGGCACATGTATTCATGTATTCATAGATGTTACAGACACACACACACACACACAATTAAAAATAAAATGAAATATTTTAAAAGGTTACAGTTGTATTGGTATACTTTAGTTCAATATTACTTGTGTCTTTACAAGAAGAAAAAAATACCAGGAATGTTAACATATGTAGCAGAGATCATGGGATCAGTAGAAAGGGAGCTGTCTGCAAATCAAAGTGGGAGAGCCCAGGAAAAAACAACCTGATTATTTCATTGTATCTGTATATGCATTGGGCATTTGTTGAGCCTTTTATATTAAGTTCTGTTTCAATACTTGTTCTTTGACTTGTGTACACAGGACATTCAGCACTAACGCAACACACACACATACACACACACACCAAGACAAGAAAATATAAAGGTGCATCTTTGAAGTAGGAAGGAGAAGGAAGAATAGATAATAGAGGGTAGCTATTAGTGAAGTGTGTTGTATAAAAGTGTGTAAAAGTCACAATGAAACATTTTTCACAAATATATGTATATTAAATGAGGCAAAAAAACCCAGGAAATGACCTTAAAAATTAGATTATTTTTGTACTGAACTGCCTGTTTATAAGTTAGTTAATTATGATTTCTGAAAGTTCATTATACATATTAGAATCTCCCAGTAACTGGGTTGTGGTTTTTAAGATGTATTCTGTGTGTATGAGATAGATATAGATATAGAATATGTGTGTGTGTGTGTGTGTGTGCTCACATATGTGCACAGAGAAATGTGTATGATGATGACTGTTGATACTAGAAGAGAGCTTTGTGTCCCCTGTACATGGAGATCCAGGTAGTTGTGAGTGTCCCATCCTGGGGACTAGTAACCACACTTGAATCCCAGGAACCGAACTTGGATCCCCTGTATGAACAGTCAGTTCTCTTAACCACTGAGCCTTCTACCTCTCCAGACCCATGTAGTTGTTGTTTTATCTTATTTTTTCGTTTCTTAATAGTATATTAAATATTGGATTTTTTTGTACTTTTTGCAATTATTCTTATTCTACCTGTTTCAGTTTTGTATTGCATCTAAGTTTTGAAGAAACATAGATTTAAACAAAAAACATTCTTTACCTACGCATTTTTGTGTCTTTCATATACGTGAATATATGTTCATTCTTATTCCTAACTTCTGTTTTGTTTTTGATATTTTCTTTTACTAACTGACTGAGCATTGTGTAACACTGCATCCGCAATCCGTCCCACTCCCACTCCACCCTGACTCCATGAGCACAGGCAGGTTCAGTTACCTGGGGAGGATTGTTGTCTGCTTACAAGGTGGCATCTCGAATGTTGGTTCCACAAGAGAGGAAATTTCTCTCTCAAATGCCATAAAATGAAATGGCAAAAAGGACGAACTCTGTCTTTGTAAGCTCCTTTCTAAGGATACGTAATACCATTCATAAGATGAGATTAGAAAAGCGATCAAGGTAAAAGGTGTGTGTGTGTGTGTGTGTGTGTGTGTGTGTGTGTGCTTGTGTGTGTATGTGCCTATATGTATGTGCATGTGTGTGTGTCTGTACCCCTGTGTGTTTGTGTGTGTGTGTGTGCCTGTGTGTATGTGCATGTGTGTTTGTGCTTGGGTACCTGTGAGTTCTTATGCACATACAAATCTGTATGAGTAAGTAATCGAAGTCAAATAGATTGGAGAACCTTTGTAATAAAAAAAATGCTATTGAAGATTTACAAAAGATTATGCCACGTGTACTTGTGCAATTTTAAAACAGTTTTCTGGCTGTATAGTAGAAAATGCATTTGAGGAGAGTAACATGAAAGAGGAAACAATTAAGGTATTGCAGTGCTCTAGGAATACATTATCATGCTTTGAATGACAGAAGTGACACTAACATGGAAAGAAAAAGAATTGAGAAGACATTCTGTTGGATTTAGCAGTGGACTGGCCTTCAGGAGATGGGGAGTGAACAGAGTCAAGGACAAGGGCTAAATACCAGGGGAGCAACTATTCTCATAATAAATAAGAGAGAGAATCTTACCTCTGGTCATGCTCACTTATAGAACTGTCCATGTGCTGTGTGCGTGCATCTAATTAGGCAATTGTATACTCATGCCCAAAGCTCAAGAACCATCTGGACTGTGTGTTTGTGCGTGTGTTAGGGATATGCATATATTTGATTAGTTGATGTGTAAAGCTAGAACAAACTTCCCTGTGGAATTTCTTAGCATAAGAAAAAAACGAACCGCAGCCATGTGTCAAGAAAGAAGAATATTTAAGAGAAAAGCACAGGAAGTAGAGAACTCGGGGGCATTAAGTAAGGGAGAGAAGAGGAAAGGTAAGGAGAGGGACACATGATGGAGGGTCATTCTTAGACACAGCGCCACGTAAGAGGGCAGAGAAGCCCAATTGAGATTACTGAAAGAACCTGGAACTTGAAAACCTTTCTTTCTCTTTCTGTTGATTATAGGGTCATTTACAACCTATACTTGGCTCTCTGTTTCTTGTTCAAGCTTCTTGTTTTCCTTAGTCATTGGTTTTTAACTCACTGTGCCCATAAGGTGCTGGTTCATCCAGGGAGTAAATCCCAAGGTCCTGGAGATGAAAAGATCTTTCTGAAGGGAGTAGAAGTGGCAATTTTTCATTTTACATCAGTGATACATGTTTCTGCAAAATATAATCTTCAGAGCAGTACCTATACAAATGAAAACACATCTTTCTATTGTTAATATTGGCCAGCCCATATAGCATTACCCTGAGTTAAGCAAATCAAGATAAAAATCAACTAAACAAACTATTGTTTGGCTTTTTCCTTTACCTTGCAAAAAACACTTTCCAACCAGGAGTAAAGCAAGAATAAAAACAGAAATGAAGAGAAGATGAAGAATGTTTTATTCATTCTATGTACATAAAGACTGAAGAGCAAATGGACATCTTTGTGGTTTGGTGTCCCTTTATATTCATTTATTTTTCAATTATTTTTATTTTCACTTTGTGTGTATGGATGTTTTGCATACATGTGTATCTGTGTACCACATGTGTGCCTGGTGTTGTGAAGTCCAGGAGAGATCCCATGATCTTGTCGTTCTGGTGCTACAAGCAATTGTGACCCACCATGTAAGTTTTGGAAACTGAACCTGGATACCCCATCAGAGCAACAAGTCCACTTAGTGGTTGAGCCTTCCCTCCATCCCTAAGAGAGCTCCTATTGCACACATGCCAGTGATAGAGCTCACAAGTATTATCACACTCTACCCAACTTCATTTAATTTCCAAGCACCTGCTTCAAATTCTATTTCAAAAGAATATTAAACCTATAGTATATTTTACATGAAAGGAAATATGTTATTATGTTTGTTTTGGAAAATTTTACAGCTAAGAGTCAGATTGTTCTGACTTCCCATGTAATTTTTTTTTCCCGGAGCTTTACTTTGCAAGCCTTTTGCACAATGATGGTTTGAACTGCAGCAATGGGCAGGGGATAGTCTATTTTCCTAGATCCATGCTGCCCTTTTTATCAAATGCTTCTCCTCACCTTATGTGCCTTAACCATTCTGAAGGTTTTGTGTACCTGCAGGAGGAGGGGGTGGCAAATATTACTACTTTTTCTTTCTATGGGCCCTGATTACTTCTCGTTTTATTTTTCCACTTCATTCCTATGTTTTTCCTCCTCCTACTCAGTGTCAAAGAAAAAAAGACCCAGAGAGCTTTTAATATGTTAAAAAAAATCCTTTGAAATGATACATCTCTGTCACTTTGCTCTCACTTTTTAAATTATAAACTAAAATAAAAATTGGCATATTGATAAAAGCTTCCAAGGCTGCTGCCTGCTGCTTCCTGGTGATTAGGTGTGAGAGGGTGGCCTTTCTCAGTTCAGATAAAAAATATGCAAATGATGATATTTAAATTGACAGTGTAGTAGAAGAGGGAGTCACATTTTTATTCTCTTTTCCTCCCACCCTTTTTCTTTCTCCTAGCTATCTAGGGAATATTTTATAACTGGTGGAAGAACTGAAGATAAGAAAAATTCACACTTACTTGGACTCCAATTCTCCTCCTTGGAAGGAACCCTTGTCTGCCTTGGGTCCAAGCATTCTCAATTGCTTTTCTTTGTTCAGATGATGCTTTAAACGTTGTGACTCTTCTCCACAAAACTGGGTGGGGCACTCACAAATGTTTTTGATACTTGCCATAGCCCTACCTTAAAATATATGGAGCATCTAAATATTTTTAATCCATTGAGTTATCTTCCAAACGGCTAGCCTCATTTTAATTCAATCTGAAGCTGAAACATGGTACTAGAAGGTTTCCTTTGCCCTATGCAAGATCCCTGCTAGAGCATCAGGTGGTGGGGTTAGATCTGTTTGACTCTGAATTATGTATGACAGTGTCCAACAAGAGCCAGATGTGCCCAGGGTGGACTCTAAAGAGTGACCATCATCTGTATGTGATGTCTGAGCTGGTGTCTGAGCACAGCTGAAGTTGTCAGGTCTGTTTTAGTGACTGTCAATATCCACGCAGATGCTGCTCAAAAGGTGCACAGATATACTGCAGACAACAAAGGGAATAGGAAGCCGACTTCTGCCTGGCATGCACAGAGACTCCTTCACCACACTGTGAAATTTTTGTCTTAACATTACATTTCCATCTTGTTCTCTGCTATACTAAAAGTTAGAGTCAATCTAACTTGTCACCCAATAAACTGAAGCAGCCAGAAGTTTATATATATATGCACACACACATATACAATAAAAATACATTTATATACATATGTATGCATGTATGTATGTATGTATGTATATATGTATGTAGAGATGGGGACATGAATTGGGGTCTTCTGATATATATATATATATATATATATATATATATATATATATATATATATGATCTAAGAACTGTGACTTCATGAATGCTGTGAATGTTTTAAAACTTGATCAGTAAAATTGACAAGCTGACTACGGACCATGTCTGGATGTGATATGTGAATTTTTCTCCATGTATCTATAACTGAGTTTCTTTCCACACACACACATAAAAAGAAATGATTGAAAGAAGCACTGGAAAATTAGAATGGATAAAAATTTCCAAATAATAGCCATATGTGTTGAGTGATAGGCATCTGGATTATTGAAATTCTAGGTTTCTTTTTAAGTGTGAATTAAGTAGTCCTGATCGAGAGTCCAAGAGAAATTCTGCCTTAGAGAGAAGCAACCGGACTCCTGTGGAGCCACATACTGGGCAGATCAAGAGGTAGAGGAGTGTAATGTCCCATTTTTCTCTATTAAAGTACACGTAGATTGTGCTTCACTTATAGATGCTCTAAAACCCCAAACTTTTAGACACAGCAAGGCATTACCAGTAGAAAACTCAGTTCTACATCAAACCCAATGTTAATGGTCACATGCAGAAACACAGGTAAACCAAATATAGCTTATAAAGTTACCCACTGTATGAGAAAAATAAGAAACACAGGCTAATTTTGTGTTCAGATGCCAGAGGGAGATTCCTTTACCAATATATCTTGTTGTATGCATATATTGCAAAATATATATGGGCCTATTACCAGATTTTAAAAAAGTAATATTGAAATCACTATCTCAGGTATTTCACATAAGGGATGTTCAGTTGTAGGATTTGTTTTCTGAAGTTCCTACTATCAGTTTTAGATTAAATATTTAACGAAAATGTTAGAGAAGGCAATAGAAAAGACTATGGAGTAGCCTAAGGACATAGTATTGGCTCTGGCGACAAATGGTTGGAAAACTATAACCCTGCTACCTCTGATCGTGCTAGGAGACACATTGCCGTTTATACTGCGTGAGTTCATTATGCAACAGAGTCGGATGACATGCTCATTTTGTGATCTTTTCTCTTGCTGTGCTCAGTTCTTCAACTGGAGAGACGTAGCAGTCGATCTCTCTAATTTAAAAGATATATTTGAGTAGCATTGCCCATCCATGTCTTTCATTTTAGCACATGGAAGAGACAAAACAAGGAGGAGACAGGAGACAGGATGTATGGAAAGCTGGCACCGTGCCTATTATGAAGGCCATGGCAACCCCAGTTGCTTCCTCTAGAGACAACATGTCTCTTTATTCTTTTATCAAAGAGAATTCATCATGTTGAAAGTCTAAACTCCTTTAGTAAGAGAAAGACCTGGTGGCATTTTTTTTTTTTTTTTGTCTCTCATCATTCATTATTGTTTGATCTGTGAGCCTTTTGAGGGAAGTCAGACCAGGAAGGTAACATTGTGTCCCCCACTACACCCTCCCTCACCCTCCCTTGCCTCCACCATAATCAGTGAGAAGACTGAGAATCAGGCCATGTGATTTGGGAGTGGAATTCAGCACGTTTTATGTGAGAGAAGACAGAAAGTCGTAGGACTTAGCTTCTCTGTGAGATGCCAATGTGACATCACATAGAATATCCTTTGATCAAGAATCTGCTCAGCTTAATTTTTTTCAGGGTCCTAATGTTGGGTGACCACCTAAGGATTTTAGTAGTGACAGGCTCCCAGGGCTGCTAAGGTGTTTTGTTCCCTTAAATTTCATATGAGTTTAGCGCACCCACTACAGTTAGAGGAAGACTTTCCTGCACCGAAACTTTTTAAGAATTACTAGCCTCATGCTAACCATGCCTCCCTTCAAACATATGTGCTGAAAGATAAAGGAAGGGAAGGTTCTCCCTATTCCCTGCTTGTCCGTAATTAGTTCGCACTTTGCCCAGCAAATAATGTTTATTCTGACAACTGTTATGCTGCAATTTAATTCCGGCACTAAACACTCAGAGCTGTTAGCAGACTGTACAAGTTGAAGGACATGTTTGACAACAGGGCAGCCTTCATTTCAGATGCTAGATGGCCACTGAGAGTCTCAAGACCACTGGTACTTCTGCTAACTACACATATCAGGCTGCCTGGAATCACTTGGGTTTGTCAATGGTCTATAATAAAACGGAGAACTTGAAAAAGGGTTATGTTTATAATTAGAGTTTCATTGTAAAGGATGCAAATCAAGATGAAGAGGCTTGTGGAGAAGTCTGTGGGTTGGCTCTGTGACTTTTCCTTGTGGAATCCTGGAGCAGCGCCCTCCATGCCCATCAGAGAGCCCAATAGTAGTAAGCTCAGCCGTGTCCCTGCGTCTGGATCCCTGCATCCCCATATGTGCATTATTATGTGGATTTGGTGAATTGGGTTGAATCTCCAGCCCTTTTCTCTCTCTCCAGAGCTCAGGCTGGCCCTATGTCTCAACCTTTCTTTCTGGTTTATCTGAATCTTTGGAGGTACCCACCAAGACTCTCATTAATATATGCTCGAGCAAAGGACTCACAAATAACTAAAGTTTCTACCACTTGAGTGATGGAAGGATTGTAGAAAGTCTATGCCAGGAACCCAGTACAGACACTAAACAAAGGCCTTATTACAGTGTGGCTTCCAGAGAATCACGGCCTGACCTTGCAGTGCTCAGTCCTGTTAATAAAAGAATTTAAGAGTGGACCTGAACAAATGCTCAAGGAGAATTTTCTTAGAGTTTAAAGGGAAAAACCCCAGGGCAAGCAATCTTTAAATCCTGGAAGGTGCTCATGAGTGGAAGACAGAAAAGAAAAAGACAATTTTTATTGTTTGAGTTAAGCCTTGCTTGGAGGTCAGGCACAGGGCAGATAGGCAGCTACATGGAGGGGGTGGGTATTGGGGGGCGTAGAGGGGAGCTTTAGAGAATATTTAGTGAGGCCCAAGGTGTTAAGAAATTCATCAGTCTCTGAAAGAAAAAGACAGAGAAACAAGAGAAAATCTACCCCTTTATGAGCCAGGCTGATCCAACAAGACTTCACAGCAGCCCTAGAATTAAAACATGACGAGGCAGGAATTCTGGGAAGGAAAAGTGAGTTATCTCATTAAAGGAATACTTCTTGCTCCTATCTCTTTGGCATGAATGGCTTAAGGTGACTAACGAGGACATTGACCAGCTCCACTGAATTAACTCTTTTATGTTTTGGGTACTTTATAATGTTAGGTCTCCACCTAGGCTTTCATTAATGAGTCTTCACAGAGCCCTGATGGAGGCTCCTGTAACAGCCTGAAATAGGGCAAAAAAATAAAAAATAAAAAATAAAAAAAAAACAGAGAAGAACAGAGGGGTTGACAAGAAAAATGAGCCCCTCATCATGCAGTCTGCTTGAAGCCTTCTGCCGGTTGGGAAAGCAAGACTACCAGAACAATTAGCATTTGCTCTGATGTAGAGATGGTATTGCTTTTATTTTAGATAGTTTGTGTTAAAATAGCAATAAGCCATACTTAAGGCCTGGATACATATGATCATGGGAATATCTCTTTCTTTTCACTGACATAAAGATACACTACCTTCTGACTTCCTTGAGATCTAGCCTTCCACCTTATGGATTTTAATTGGCTTCCCCTTGGGGAAAATCCTGAAGTCTCATTTAGGTTCCTTAGCAAGCCTTTGAAGAGAGTGACTTCAAAATCTGCCCGAATCCGATGTTTACCAGTCGTGACTGCTTTTCTTCCTGATGTCCACAACCTACACTCATGTTTTACTTTCTTCCCCCCAAATGAGTCCTTTCCCATCTCTTAATTATGGTGTTTAAAAAATCCATGTTTCAAAAAGGCTTTTACCAAGTCCCAAACTTTCTTCATAGTTGAAGAAATTTCATCTGGAAATTCTTTTTTTTTTTTTTGTGCCAAAGATAAGTGTCGTCCAGTTTTATCTGAGTCAAGGTCAACATAGTGTAAGAACCTCCGGGCTGTGGTACAGCAGTGTGGAGCTGCGTCTCCATCCCGTTGTGTTTGACATACCATGATAGGTCTAAGGGGATCTTAGATGTTCTGTAGCTACCATAATGTTATTGTTAGAAATGAGAACTGGAAAGGCTGATAGTCCTATCTCCATAGCTGTATTCTTCTTGCTCTGTCCCTACCCTCTTGTTTCTCACTATAATTGCTTCTAATATTTTTCCTTCCTGCCACTGGCTCTATTTTGTATAGTTTTAGAGGGTTACTGTGAAATTAAACACAAGATAATTAACTCTGGGCAGGTCTTCTATTCCTTCCTTTTCAGCAGAATTAAATTCCATTACGTTATCTAAATGGCTGACATAGTTGCTCAAGATTAACATCTTCATAGGATAGGGATTCTGAAATAATATATTATGCATGGGTTGATCAAAGGGCTACCCTAATGGTTTCTTGAGAAAAGTTACCATTGGCTGTGTGTATGTGTGAGCATGTGTTAAAATGACTGGAATGTGAGTGCATGTTGTATGCTTGTGTAGGCATATGTGTGGGGGTATATGCAGGCATGCATGTGGAGAACAGAGGGAAGACTCAGGTGTCATTCTTCAGCAGTGTTGATCCACCTTGATTTAGGAGACAGAGTCTGTCATTGGCCAAAAGTGCACTGAAGTGGCCGGCTGGCTGGCTAGTCAGGAATACCCAAATATTGAACCATCTCCACCTCCTCAGCACTGGAATTAGAAGAATGTGCCATCATGCCTGGCTTTTTCACATGGGTGTTGGGGGTAAGACTCAGTTCCCCACTCCTGCATGGCAAGCACTCTATCAACAGAGCCATCTTTCCAGCCTGAAAAGCTGAAGATTTTAATGATCATCAGCCGCTTTTGCCTTTCCCAGCTACGTGCTGCTCTTATTCAAACCGCAACTCTTATGAACAACCCTTCATAATGGTTTGATTTTTCAAGGGAATCTATAGAGAAAGTCCCAGTCTATAGAAAAAGTCTGCTGTGCTTTCAGAGCCACTTTTTCCTTCCTCTCATTTTTCAAGGGCGAAAGACCAATGGTTTCTATTTTCTGAAAATTCATCCTTCTACAGTCTAATGGGTAGCTGGAGATGGCACTCAGCTTTCCTATCTGGACTTAGCACTCTTGTTCTAAATAAATAAGAAAAAAAATTGTCTTGCTCTCTCTGCTGTTTCATCTGCAGGAGATGCTTATGAGGCTGCCAGCTTTCCCAAACACATGAGGCCATCACCACATGCTGGCAGGATTATGAAGTTCTTGTGGTCTTTGTGCTTACAGATAATTGTGGCTTGTATTCAAGGTCTATTTTGGCTTGATTTCAATTGTTTCTACCAGCTTGCCCAACTCTGAAAGTATGCCTTCTTGCTTCTCTTCATTTCCCCCTTTTCTTTCTCTTCCACCAGTCCTGATATTTAAAGAACAGTGAAAGAATTCTCTTACTCATCTTCATAATATTTATATTTTTCATAAACACCACATGCCATGCAATGTGTTACTAAAATTCTTTTATGCTCTTCCATTGTCCTTCATTAAATCTAAGGAATGCGTATTATCTTGGCAATTAAGGTTCTTCACAAAAGTGTTTTGTTCAGGTATATGCTATACTACTCTGTTCAGATGTTGTATCTACTTCAAAACAGACCTATAAAGGAGTGACTTTCAATATTCCTAATGCTAAGACTCTTGAATACAGTTCCTTGTGTTGTGGTGACCACCATACATAAAATGATTCCTAGTCCTATAAAATTGCTATTTCATAACTGTAACTTTCCTACTGTCATTAATAATAATGCAAGTCTCTGACATGCAGGATATCTGATATACGACCCCCAAAGGGGTCACAGCCCTATAAAGTAATTTCCAACAATTTTTCAATATCTTGACAAATGATTTCAAAATTTCTACTTCCTAAAATAAATGCTCTCATTTAAGTTGTTTCTATGGGGTGTTTTGTCCTAGCAATGCATTGTTTGTCTCTATCAGTGGAGAGTTAGGGAAGTGTAGGGAATTCACCATTGGCTAACCCCATTCAGGGAGCCCCCCCCAAAAAAACAGATAACTCTTTGACTAGGCTTGGATAAATAACAGTTTTTGCTTCAAGATCTGTCCTAAGTAGTATCAATAGGCTCCGTGTGATCAAGTTACAGAATTAAAGGATATTAAAGATGGGAGGGACCTTGAAGCTTCTTCATTGCACTTCTATTTGCTCCCGTCTCCACATTCTTATTTTAAAACTGAGGCAGAGCCACGGCATTTCACGTTTTTAAGATTAAGAACAGAATTGAGACCTGGCATTTGACATTTGACATTTTCTTTAACATTAAATGGGAAGAGTGGGTGCAAGAAGTGTTTTTCCATGTATAATACTGGAGCACATGTACTGTATATATCTGATGGAAAATTATAATGCACAGACTCTCTCCCTGCATAGTTAAGCTTTATGTATTCTCAACGCATTGGCTATGCCCCTTTAAATGGATTCTCCCACTTATTTTAAATCTCCTAAAATAAGAAGATCCCTGCTATGTATGGTCGTCTTTGTCAGTTTCTGCCGCTGTGCTCCCAGCTGTGGCTACTGAAGAACTCCCAACAGATTGCTCTGCTCTGCCTAATTCCTGAATCAGTAAGATTCAGGCCTGGTGGTATATTAGAAACTAATTCTCCACCAGCAGGAATAAGAAAATGAGTCTGTAGCCCTATGCCAGGTGTCCCTTTTCTCCCAAGGACTGCATCAGCAGCAAGATGAGCTTCCTTTTTCTAATTGCCCTCCCCCATCCTTCTGCATTTTCTTTATGCTACGGATCTGCCTGCTATCTTGGGCTTCTTGTTTTCAGACCTTAACCCAAGTCTAATTGTGTCAGGCTCTGACCCTTCTTCTGGTTTCTTCCTCTGGGATCCACAACTTTTTTTCCTAATGTCAGGTGCTAGTTGTAGCCATTATGTGGCTCGATCTTCTCATGCAGTTCAGGTACCACAGTAATGCCTGCATTTCCTCTCTTGTTTCTCATCTTTAAATCAAGCATTTTGAAAACCTGGCCTAATCTAAGGGGATTTCCTGTGTTCTCCTAGAGAGCTGAACTTAGAGCCTTGTTCCTCATGCTATTACATCTGTTCTTGTATTCCTTACAACTTCGATGTCTTCATTTTCAAATTAGCTTCCTCCTCTGTAGTCTTCTGCAGGACACAACATGCCCAGGATAAAGGAGTGACAAGTACCAGATATGGGCAGGTTTCAGAAGCAGATTAAATTGTATTTGTTTGTGTTCTAATAATAGCATCTCTTTCAAGGTCCCAAAGAGTCATTACAAACAGTTATTAGTCAGCTAATATCACCGATGGCTATTACAAAGGGGGATTAAACACATATCTAATTTTAAA
This sequence comes from Microtus ochrogaster, assembly GCF_000317375.1. Lineage (NCBI taxonomy): Eukaryota > Metazoa > Chordata > Mammalia > Rodentia > Cricetidae > Microtus > Microtus ochrogaster. Next base: position 52,117,771 of record NC_022010.1, read on the forward strand.
CATCCAGTTTGAAAAGCATTATGAGAAATTTGGTTGTATTAGGGAATGATCAAAGAGGTTTTAGTTTTGTTAATATTTTTTAACAAGCAGAAAAGCCTAGATCCCTAGTTGCTTGAAAAAGGATGCTAAAGTATAGTATAGTAGACTATTGCTCTATTTTTCTGAACACATTTTTGCTTCTCCAATGCCAAGAAGAAATCCAGTGTACAAAGCCAAGACAGATTTTTTTTTTAGATACAGAAATCTCCATTATCAAGACTGTGCACACTAGAACATGCCCTGGCTTCATATATTAGCCTGCAGAGATGTGCCGTCATATATTAAACTGCAGTAGAAATGTGTTTATATAGCCATCTTGCAAATTGTCAGACAATATATCACTCGAAGACTGTCATATAAAGTAAAACATTAAGAAGAATATTTATGGGTTGTTTTGTGCCATCCTCGCATAACAGTTCCAATAAATCATGCAGCAGCATGCACCCCCTTTTCCTCTCTGCTTTGTAAAAGTTTGCAGCCTTATAGATGGCTGGAACTCAGGAAGTCACAAGCCTGATAAAAATCTTGACTTGGAGGCTGCTGGCGAAAATGTAATTCTGGGAGAATGCTCCTCCACCCCTGCCTGCAAGCACCAAACTGCATATTTCCCCTGTGTAGATTGCACACACTCTTTGCATGTAATTAGAAGCCGTTGGTTACAGGGGAAATGACTGCATAATTTTAAAAAGCATTTCGATTCCCAAATAACACTAGAAAACTGCAAATTAAAAAGATTTCAAGCAGTAGCCGTCGTCCTGACAGTGCACTGACACCAAGCAGTTAGAGACATCACACTAATGTTTAAGTTTTGGAAATACTGCTAATAAGTGAAGATTTTATCTATGGCTTCTGGGAAGTTCTTTGGCTCTTTCTGGTCTATTCTGCATCCATTGGTGGTTTCTGTACATGTTCCGTATATCACATGATGCATGGTAAGATATCAAAGACAAATCATCACCTTTCATATTAGTACACAGTACAATTAAGAAGGGTATGAAATACTGAATTGTATTTCTAGATGTGGTTTCTAACAGTCCACATATTGGACTGTATTGTTGACTGGCTCTTCCCAGACACCATTTTAATTTTAATTTCTCACTTTGCTAGATGGTGCAGTTGCTGACGGGTACCAAGTCCACCCAAGGTGATACTGAGTTCACAATAAGAAGGAAAAGGAAAAAAAAAAAGATGGATTTGGGTTTTGTGTCATTAATATTCACTCCAGACCTTTCACAGTAGGGACCCCTGGCTAACATGACAGACAAGTGTGCAGGGCTCTGTGAATTCAGGGGCTGGGATGTCACGCAGGTCCCTACCTTCATTCATATTTCATCTCCCTACATTCGCCCTTGCACGAGAAAAGAGTGAGGAGTTCTAGACCGTTGTTTCCTTAGTCATCTCCATTTAGTTCTCCATTTATACAGATATGGGAAAGATGTTCCTATGCAGTCTGGAGATCTGGTTTCTTCTGTTTATAGGATCTCCAATAGGAGACACTAAATTTAAAAAACAATGAAACCAATGAAAGAAATGCGTTCGTCCCCAAGATGAAAGGCTGCTAGATGTGACCCTCATGTCTAATCCTTCATCTTACTCTATTGTTTCAGGATGGCATACTTCACTATGGCATTTTTTATGGCCTGTTGTGAAATGCAAGCAGTACAATTACAAATGAAGGCACATTCTGGTTAACATGAAATTCAATGTAGTGGGAACAATCCTACCACACTGAGAGAAAATCATATATATA